>NW_027314774.1:0-300000 GCF_023375885.2 Dermacentor andersoni
CGTGCGCGGGTGCTAAAAAGAGCAGCATCGGCATGCTTAGCACGTCGTTTGGTAGAAATCCCCGTGCGCGTTCTGCCAAAAGCACCATTTGCATGCACATCTTGTGGTTTTGCAGAAAACTTCATCCGCGTCTTCCAAAAGATGCATGTGCATGCTTACAACGCGTTTTCGCACAAATCCGTGCGCGGGTGCTAAAAAGAGCAGCATCGGCATGCTTAGCACGTCGTTGGGTAGAAATCCACGTGCGCGTTCTGCCAAAAGCACCATTTGCATGCACATCTTGTGGTTTTGCAGAAAACTTCATCCGCGTCTACCAAAAGATGCATGTGCATGCTTAAAACGCGTTTTCGCACAAATCCGTGCGCGGGTGCTAAAAAGAGCAGCATCGGCATGCTTAGCACGTCGTTTGGTTAGAAATCCACGTGCGCGTTCTGCCAAAAGCACCATTTGCATGCACATCTTGTGGTTTTGCAGAAAACTTCATCCGCGTCTACCAAAAGATGCATGTGCATGCTTAAAACGCGTTTCGCACAAATCCTTGCGCGGGTGCTAAAAAGAGCAGCATCGGCATGCCTAGCACGTCGTTTGGTAGAAATCCACGTGCGCGTTCTGCCAAAAGCACCATTTGCATGCACATCTTGTGGTTTTGCAGAAAACTTCATCCGCGTCTACCAAAAGATGCATGTGCATGCTTAAAACGCGTTTTCGCACAAATCCGTGCGCGGGTGCTAAAAAGAGCAGCATCGGCATGCTTAGCACGTCGTTGGTAGAAATCCACATGCGCGTTCTGCCAAAAGCACCATTTGCATGCACATCTTGTGGTTTTGCAGAAAACTTCATCCGCGTCTACCAAAAGATGCATGTGCATGCTTAAAACGCGTTTTCGCACAAATCCGTGCGCGGGTGCTAAAAAGAGCAGCATCGGCATGCTTAGCACGTCGTTTGGTAGAAATCCACGTGCGCGTTCTGCCAAAAGCACCATTTGCATGCACATCTTGTGGTTTTGCAGAAAACTTCATCCGCGTCTACCAAAAGATGCACGTGCATGCTTAAAACGCGTTTTCGCACAAATCTGTGCGCGGGTGCTAAATAGAGCAGCATCGGCATGCTTAGCACGTAGTTTGGTAGAATTCCACGTGCGCGTTCTGCCAAAAGCACCATTTGCATGCACATCTTGTGGTTTTGCAGAAAACTTCATCCGCGTCTACAAAAGATGCATGTGCATGCTTAAAACGCGTTTTCGCACAAATCTGTGCGCGGGTGCTAAAAAGAGCAGCATCGGCATGCTTAGCACGTCGTTTGGTAGAAATCCACGTGCGCGTTCTGCCAAACGCACCATTTGCATGCACATCTTGTGGTTTTGCAGAAAACTTCATCCGCGTCTACCAAAAGATGCATGTGCATGCTTAAAACGCGTTTTCGCACAAATCCGTGCGCGGGTGCTAAAAAGAGCAGCATCGGCATGCTTAGCACGTCGTTTGGTAGAAATCCACGTGCGCCTTCTGCGAAAAGCACCATTTGCATGCACATCTTGTGGTTTTGCAGAAAACTTCATCCGCGTCTACCAAAAGATGCATGTGCATGCTTAAAACGCGTTTTCGCACAAATCCGTGCGCGGGTGCTAAAAAGAGCAGCATCGGCATGCTTAGCACGTCGTTTGGTAGAAATCCACGTGCGCGTTCTGCCAAAAGCACCATTTGCATGCACATCTTGTGGTTTTGCAGAAAACTTCATCCGCGTCTTCCAAAAGATGCATCTGCATGCTTACAACGCGTTTTCGCACAAATCCGTGCGCGGGTGCTAAAAAGAGCAGCATCGGCATGCTTAGCACGTCGTTGGTAGAAATCCACGTGCGCGTTCTGCCAAAAGCACCATTTGCATGCACATCTTGTGGTTTTGCAGAAAACTTCATCCGCGTCTACCAAAAGATGCATGTGCATGCTTAAAACGCGTTTTCGCACAAATACGTGCGCGGGTGCTATAAAGAGCAGCATCGGCATGCTTAGCACGTCGTTTGGTAGAAATCCACGTGCGCGTTCTGCCAAAAGCACCATTTGCATGCACATCTTGTGGTTTTGCAGAAAACTTCATCCGCGTCTACCAAAAGATGCATGTGCATGCTTAAAACGCGTTTTCGCACAAATCCGTGCGCGGGTGCTAAAAGAGCAGCATCGGCATGCCTTAGCACGTCGTTTGGTAGAAATCCACGTGCGCGTTCTGCCAAAAGCACCATTTGCATGCACATCTTGTGGTTTTGCAGAAAACTTCATCCGCGTCTACCAAAAGATGCATGCGCATGCTTAAAACGCGTTTTCGCACAAATCCGTGCGCGGGTGCTAAAAAGAGCAGCATCGCATGCCTAGCACGTCGTTTGGTAGAAATCCACGTGCGCGTTCTGCCAAAAGCACCATTTGCATGCACATCTTGTGGTTTTGCAGAAAACTTCATCCGCGTTCTACCAAAAGATGCATGTGCATGCTTAAAACGCGTTTTTCGCACAAATCCGTGCGCGGGTGCTAAAAAGAGCAGCATCGGCATGCTTAGCACGTCGTTTGGTAAAAATCACGTGCGCGTTCTGCCAAAAGCACCATTTGCATGCACATCTTGTGGTTTTGCAGAAAACTTCATCCGCGTCTACCAAAAGATGCATGTGCATGCTTAAAACGCGGTTTTCGCACAAATACGTGCGCGGGTGCTATAAAGAGCAGCATCGGCATGCTTAGCACGTCGTTTGGTAGAAGTCCACGTGCGCGTTCTGCCAAAAGCACCATTTGCATGCACATCTTGTGGTTTTGCAGAAAAACTTCATCCGCGTCTACCAAAAGATGCATGTGCATGCTTAAAACGCGTTTTCGCACAAATCCGTGCGCGGGTGCTAAAAGAGCAGCATCGGCATGCTTAGCACGTCGTTTGGTAGAAATCCACGTGCGCGTTCTGCCAAAAGCACCATTTGCATGCACATCTTGTGGTTTTGCAGAAAACTTCATCCGCGTCTACCAAAAGATGCATGTGCATGCTTTTAAAACGCGTTTTCGCACAAATCCGTGCGCGGGTGCTAAAACGAGCAGCATCGGCATGCTTAGCACGTCGTTTGGTAGAAATCCACGTGCGCGTTCTGCCAAAAGCACCATTTGCATGCACATCTTGTGGTTTTGCAGAAAACTTCATCCGCGTCTACCAAAAGATGCATGTGCATGCTTAAAACGCGTTTTCGCACAAATCCATGCGCGGGTGCTAAAAAGAGCAGCATCGGATTTTTAGCACGTCGTTTGGTAGAAATCCACGTGCGCGTTCTGCCAAAAGCACCATTTGCACGCACATCTTGTGGTTTTGCAGAAAACTTCATCCGCGTCTACCAAAAGATGCATGTGCATGCTTAAAACGCGTTTTCGCACAAATCCGTGCGCGGGTGCTATAAAAGAGCAGTATCGGCATGCTTAGCACGTCGTTTGGTAGAAATCCACGTGCGCGTTCTGCCAAAAGCACCATTTGCACGTACATCTTGTGGTTTTGCAGAAAACTTCATCCGCGTCTACCAAAAGATGCATGTGCATGCTTAAAACGCGTTTTCGCACAAATCCGTGCGCGGGTGCTAAAAAAGAGCTGCATCGGCATGCTTAGCACGTCGTTTGGTAGAATCCACGTGCGCGTTCTGCCAAAAGCACCATTTGCATGCACATCTTGTGGTTTTGCAGAAAACTTCATCCGCGTCTACAAAAAGATGCATGTGCATGCTTAAAACGCGTTTTCGCACAAATCCGTGCGCGGGTGCTAAAAAGAGCAGCATCGGCATGCCTAGCACGTCGTTTGGTAGAAATCCACGTGCGCGTTCTGCCAAAAGCACCATTTGCATGCACATCTTGTGGTTTTGCAGAAAACTTCATCCGCGTCTACCAAAAGATGCATGTGCATGCTTAAAACGCGTTTTCGCACAAATCCGTGCGCGGGTGCTAAAAAGAGCAGCATCGGCATGCTTAGCACGTCGTTTGGTAGAAATCCACGTGCGCGTTCTGCCAAAAGCACCATTTGCATGCACATCTTGTGGTTTTGCAGAAAACTTCATCCGCGTCTACCAAAAGATGGATGTGCATGCTTAAAACGCGTTTTCGCACAAATCCGTGCGCGGGTGCTAAAAAGAGCAGCATCGGCATGCTTAGCACGTCGTTTGGTAGAAATCCACGTGCGCGTTCTGCCAAAAGCACCATTTGCGTGCACATCTTGTGGTTTTGCAGAAAACTTCATCCGCGTCTACCAAAAGATGCATGTGCATGCTTAAAACGCGTTTTCGCACAAATCCGTGCGCGGGTGCTAAAAAGAGCAGCATCGGATTCTTAGCACGTCGTTTGGTAGAAATCCACGTGCGCGTTCTGCCAAAAGCACCATTTGCATGCACATCTTGTGGTTTTGCAGAAAACTTCATCCGCGTCTACCAAAAGATGCATGTGCATGCTTAAAACGCGTTTTCGCACAAATCCGTGCGCGGGTGCTAAAAAGAGCAGCATCGGCATGCTTAGCACGTCGTTTGGTAGAAATCCACGTGCGCGTTCTGCCAAAAGCACCATTTGCATGTACATCTTGTTGTTTTGCAGAAAACTTCATCCGCGTCTACCAAAAGATGCATGTGCATGCTTAAAACGCGTTTTCGCACAAATCCGTGCGCGGGTGCTAAAAAGAGCTGCATCGGCATGCTTAGCACGTCGTTTGGTAGAAATCCACGTGCGCGTTCTGCCAAAAGCACCATTTGCATGCACATCTTTTGGTTTTGCAGAAAACTTCATCCGCGTCTACCAAAAGATGCATGTGCATGCTTAAAACGCGTTTTCGCACAAATCCGTGCGCGGGTGCTAAAAAGAGCAGCATCGGCATGCTTAGCACGTCGTTTCGTAGAAATCCACGTGCGCGTTCTGCCAAAAGCACCATTTGCATGCACATCTTGTGGTTTTGCAGAAAACTTCATCCGCGTCTACCAAAAGATACATGTGCATGCTTAAAACGCGTTTTCGCACAAATCCGTGCGCGGGTGCTAAAAAGAGCAGCATCGGCATGCTTAGCACGTCGTTTGGTAGAAATCCACGTGCGCGTTCTGCCAAAAGCACCATTTGTATGCACATCTTGTGGTTTTGCAGAAAACTTCATCCGCGTCTACCAAAAGATGCATGTGCATGCTTAAAACGCGTTTTCGCACAAATCCGGGCGCGGGTGCTAAAAAGAGCAGCATCGGCATGCTTAGCACGTCGTTTGGTAGAAATCCACGTGCGCGTTCTGCCAAAAGCACCATTTGCATGTACATCTTGTGGTTTTGCAGAAAACTTCATCCGCGTCTACCAAAAGATGCATGTGCATGCTTAAAACGCGTTTTCGCACAAATCCGTGCGCGGGTGCTAAAAAGAGCTGCATCGGCATGCTTAGCACGTCGTTTGGTAGAAATCCACGTGCGCGTTCTGCCAAAAGCACCATTTGCATGCACATCTTTTGGTTTTGCAGAAAACTTCATCCGCGTCTACAAAAATATGCATGTGCATGCTTAAAACGCGTTTTCGCACAAATCCGTGCGCGGGTGCTAAAAAGAGCAGCATCGGCATGCCTAGCACGTCGTTTGGTAGAAATCCACGTGCGCGTTCTGCCAAAAGCACCATTTGCATGCACATCTTGTGGTTTTGCAGAAAACTTCATCCGCGTCTACCAAAAGATGCATGTGCATGCTTAAAACGCGTTTTCGCACAAATCCGTGCGCGGGTGCTAAAAAGAGCAGCATCGGCATGCTTAGCACGTCGTTTGGTAGAAATCCACGTGCGCGTTCTGCCAAAAGCACCATTTGCATGCACATCTTTTGGTTTTGCAGAAAACTTCATCCGCGTCTACCAAAAGATGCATGTGCATGCTTAAAACGCGTTTTCGCACATATCCGTGCGCGGGTGCTAAAAAGAGCAGCATCGGCATGCTTAGCACGTCGTTTGGTAGAAATCCACGTGCGCGTTCTGCCAAAAGCACCATTTGCATGCACATCTTGTGGTTTTGCAGAAAACTTCATCCGCGTCTACCAAAAGATGCATGTGCATGCTTAAAACGTGGTTTCGCACAAATCCTTGCGCGGGTGCTGAAAAGAGCAGCATCGGCATGCTTAGCACGTCGTTTGGTAGAAATCCACGTGCGCGTTCTGCCAAAAGCACCATTTGCATGCACATCTTGTGGTTTTGCAGAAAACTTCATCCGCGTCTACCAAAAGATGCATGTGCATGCTTAAAACGCGTTTTCGCACAAATCCGTGCGCGGGTGCTAAAAAGAGCAGCATCGGCATGCTTAGCACGTCGTTTGGAAGAAATCCACGTGCGCGTTCTGCCAAAAGCACCATTTGCATGCACATCTTGTGGTTTTGCAGAAAACTTCATCCGCGTCTACCAAAAGATGCATGTGCATGCTTAAAACGCGTTTTCGCACAAATCCGTGCGCGGGTGCTAAAAAGAGCAGCATCGGCATGCTTAGCACGTCGTTTGGTAAAAATCCACGTGCGCGTTCTGCTAAAAGCACCATTTGCATGCACATCTTGTGCTTTTGCAGAAAACTTCATCCGCGTCTACCAAAAGATGCATGTGCATGCTTAAAACGCGTTTTCGCACAAATCTGTGCGCGGGTGCTAAAAAGAGCAGCATCGGCATGCTTAGCACGTCGTTTGGTAGAAATCCACGTGCGCGTTCTGCCAAAAGCACCATTTGCATGCACATCTTGTGGTTTTGCAGAAAACTTCATCCGCGTCTACCAAAAGATGCATGTGCATGCCTAAAACGCGTTTTCGCACATATCCGTGCGCGGGTGCTAAAAAGAGCAGCATCGGCATGCTTAGCACGTCGTTTGGTAGAAATCCACGTGCGCGTTCTGCCAAAAGCACCATTTGCATGCACATATTGTGGTTTTGCAGAAAACTTCATCCGCGTCTACCAAAAGATGCATGTGCATGCTTAAAACGTGTTTTCGCACAAATCCGTGCGCGGGTGCTAAAAAGAGCAGCATCGGCATGCTTAGCACGTCGTTTGGTAGAAATCCACGTGCGCGTTCTGCCAAAAGCACCATTTGCATGCACATCTTGTGGTTTTGCAGAAAACTTCATCCGCGTCTACCAAAAGATGCATGTGCATGCTTAAAACGCGTTTTCGCACAAATCCGTGCGCGGGTGCTAAAAAGAGCTGCATCGGCATGCTTAGCACGTCGTTTGGTAGAAATCCACGTGCGCGTTCTGCCAAAAGCACCATTTGCATGCACATCTTTTGGTTTTGCAGAAAACTTCATCCGCGTCTACCAAAAGATACATGTGCATGCTTAAAACGCGTTTTCGCACAAATCCGTGCGCGGGTGCTAAAAAGAGCAGCATCGGCATGCTTAGCACGTCGTTTCGTAGAAATCCATATGCGCGTTCTGCCAAAAGCACCATTTGCATGCACATCTTGTGGTTTTGCAGAAAACTTCATCCGCGTCTACCAAAAGATACATGTGCATGCTTAAAACGCGTTTTCGCACAAATCCGTGCGCGGGTGTTAAAAAGAGCAGCATCGGCATGCTTAGCACGTCGTTTGGTAGAAATCCACGTGCGCGTTCTGCCAAAAGCACCATTTGCATGCACATCTTGTGGTTTTGCAGAAAACTTCATCCGCGTCTACCAAAAGATGCATGTGCATGCTTAAAACGCGTTTTCGCACAAATCCGGGCGCGGGTGCTAAAAAGAGCAGCATCGGCATGCTTAGCACGTCGTTTGGTAGAAATCCACGTGCGCGTTCTGCCAAAAGCACCATTTGCATGTACATCTTGTGGTTTTGCAGAAAACTTCATCCGCGTCTACCAAAAGATGCATGTGCATGCTTTAAAACGCGTTTTCGCACAAATCCGTGCGCGGGTGCTAAAAAGAGCTGCATCGGCATGCTTAGCACGTCGTTTGGTAGAAATCCACGTGCGCGTTCTGCCAAAAGCACCATTTGCATGCACATCTTTTGGTTTTGCAGAAAACTTCATCCGCGTCTACAAAAATATGCATGTGCATGCTTAAAACGCGTTTTCGCACAAATCCGTGCGCGGGTGCTAAAAAGAGCAGCATCGGCATGCCTAGCACGTCGTTTGGTAGAAATCCACGTGCGCGTTCTGCCAAAAGCACCATTTGCATGCACATCTTGTGGTTTTGCAGAAAACTAACACACGCGAGACAGATAAAGATGGATGTGCATGCTTAAAACGCGTTTTCGCACAAATCCGTGCGCGGGTGCTAAAAAGAGCAGCATCGGCATGCTTAGCACGTCGTTTGGTAGAAATCCACGTGCGCGTTCTGCCAAAAGCACCATTTGCATGCACATCTTGTGGTTTTGCAGAAAACTTCATCCGCGTCTACCAAAAGATGCATGTGCATGCTTAAAACGCGTTTTCGCACAAATCCGGGCGCGGGTGCTAAAAAGAGCAGCATCGGCATGCTTAGCACGTCGTTTGGTAGAAATCCACGTGCGCGTTCTGCCAAAAGCACCATTTGCATGCACATCTTGTGGTTTTGCAGAAAACTTCATCCGCGTCTACCAAAACATGCATGTGCATGCTTAAAACGCGTTTTCGCACAAATCCGTGCGCGGCTGCTAAAAAGAGCAGCATCGGCATGCTTAGCACGTCGTTTGGTAGAAATCCACGTGCGCGTTCTGCCAAAAGCACCATTTGCATGCACATCTTGTGGTTTTGCAGAAAACTTCATCCGCGTCTACCAAAGATGCATGTGCATGCTTAAAACGCGTTTCGCACAAATCCGTGCGCGGGTGCTAAAAAGAGCAGCATCCGCATGCTTAGCACGTCGTTTGGTAGAAATCCACGTGCGCGTTCTGCCAAAAGCACCATTTGCATGCACATCTTGTGGTTTTGCAGAAAACTTCATCCGCGTCTACCAAAAGATGCATGTGCATGCTTAAAACGCGTTTTCGCACAAATCCGTGCGCGGGTGCTAAAAAGAGCAGCATCGGCATGCTTAGCACGTCGTTTGGTAGAAATCCCCGTGCGCGTTCTGCCAAAAGCACCATTTGCATGCACATCTTGTGGTTTTGCAGAAAACTTCATCCGCGTCTTCCAAAAGATGCATGTGCATGCTTACAACGCGTTTTCGCACAAATCCGTGCGCGGGTGCTAAAAAGAGCAGCATCGGCATGCTTAGCACGTCGTTGGGTAGAAATCCACGTGCGCGTTCTGCCAAAAGCACCATTTGCATGCACATCTTGTGGTTTTGCAGAAAACTTCATCCGCGTCTACCAAAAGATGCATGTGCATGCTTAAAACGCGTTTTCGCACAAATCCGTGCGCGGGTGCTAAAAAGAGCAGCATCGGCATGCTTAGCACGTCGTTTGGTAGAAATTCACGTTCGCGTTCTGCCAAAAGCACCATTTGCATGCACATCTTGTGGTTTTGCAGAAAACTTCATCCGCGTCTACCAAAAGATGCATGTGCATGCTTAAAACGCGTTTTCGCACAAATCCGTGCGCGGGTGCTAAAAAGAGCAGCATCGGCATGCTTAGCACGTCGTTTGGTAGAAATCCCCGTGCGCGTTCTGCCAAAAGCACCATTTGCATGCACATCTTGTGGTTTTGCAGAAAACTTCATCCGCGTCTTCCAAAAGATGCATGTGCATGCTTACAACGCGTTTTCGCACAAATCCGTGCGCGGGTGCTAAAAAGAGCAGCATCGGCATGCTTAGCACGTCGTTGGGTAGAAATCCACGTGCGCGTTCTGCCAAAAGCACCATTTGCATGCACATCTTGTGGTTTTGCAGAAAACTTCATCCGCGTCTACCAAAAGATGCATGTGCATGCTTAAAACGCGTTTTCGCACAAATCCGTGCGCGGGTGCTAAAAAGAGCAGCATCGGCATGCTTAGCACGTCGTTTGGTAGAAATCCACGTGCGCGTTCTGCCAAAAGCACCATTTGCATGCACATCTTGTGGTTTTGCAGAAAACTTCATCCGCGTCTACCAAAAGATGCATGTGCATGCTTAAAACGCGTTTTCGCACAAATCCTTGCGCGGGTGCTAAAAAGAGCAGCATCGGCATGCCTAGCACGTCGTTTGGTAGAAATCCACGTGCGCGTTCTGCCAAAAGCACCATTTGCATGCACATCTTGTGGTTTTGCAGAAAACTTCATCCGCGTCTACCAAAAGATGCATGTGCATGCTTAAAACGCGTTTTCGCACAAATCCGTGCGCGGGTGCTAAAAAGAGCAGCATCGGCATGCTTAGCACGTCGTTTGGTAGAAATCCACATGCGCGTTCTGCCAAAAGCACCATTTGCATGCACATCTTGTGGTTTTGCAGAAAACTTCATCCGCGTCTACCAAAAGATGCATGTGCATGCTTAAAACGCGTTTTCGCACAAATCCGTGCGCGGGTGCTAAAAAGAGCAGCATCGGCATGCTTAGCACGTCGTTTGGTAGAAATCCACGTGCGCCTTCTGCGAAAAGCACCATTTGCATGCACATCTTGTGGTTTTGCAGAAAACTTCATCCGCGTCTACCAAAAGATGCATGTGCATGCTTAAAACGCGTTTTCGCACAAATCCGTGCGCGGGTGCTAAAAAGAGCAGCATCGGCATGCTTAGCACGTCGTTTGGTAGAAATCCACGTGCGCGTTCTGCCAAAAGCACCATTTGCATGCACATCTTGTGGTTTTGCAGAAAACTTCATCCGCGTCTTCCAAAAGATGCATCTGCATGCTTACAACGCGTTTTCGCACAAATCCGTGCGCGGGTGCTAAAAAGAGCAGCATCGGCATGCTTAGCACGTCGTTGGGTAGAAATCCACGTGCGCGTTCTGCCAAAAGCACCATTTGCATGCACATCTTGTGGTTTTGCAGAAAACTTCATCCGCGTCTACCAAAAGATGCATGTGCATGCTTAAAACGCGTTTTCGCACAAATCCGTGCGCGGGTGCTAAAAAGAGCAGCATCGGCATGCCTAGCACGTCGTTTGGTAGAAATCCACGTGCGCGTTCTGCCAAAAGCACCATTGGCATGCACATCTTGTGGTTTTGCAGAAAACTTCATCCGCGTCTACCAAAAGATGCATGTGCATGCTTAAAACGCGTTTTCGCACAAAACCGTGCGCGGGTGCTAAAAAGAGCAGCATCGGCATGCTTAGCACGTCGTTTGGTAGAAATCCACGTGCGCGTTCTGCCAAAAGCACCATTTGCATGCACATCTTGTGGTTTTGCAGAAAACTTGATCCGCGTCTACCAAAAGATGCATGCGCATGCTTAAAACGCGTTTTCGCACAAATCCGTGCGCGGGTGCTAAAAAGAGCAGCATCGGCATGCCTAGCACGTCGTTTGGTAGAAATCCACGTGCGCGTTCTGCCAAAAGCACCATTTGCATGCACATCTTGTGGTTTTGCAGAAAACTTCATCCGCGTCTACCAAAAGATGCATGTGCATGCTTAAAACGCGTTTTCGCACAAATCCGTGCGCGGGTGCTAAAAAGAGCAGCATCGGCATGCTTAGCACGTCGTTTGGTAAAAATCCACGTGCGCGTTCTGCCAAAAGCACCATTTGCATGCACATCTTGTGGTTTTGCAGAAAACTTCATCCGCGTCTACCAAAAGATGCATGTGCATGCTTAAAACGCGTTTTCGCACAAATACGTGCGCGGGTGCTATAAAGAGCAGCATCGGCATGCTTAGCACGTCGTTTGGTAGAAATCCACGTGCGCGTTCTGCCAAAAGCACCATTTGCATGCACATCTTGTGGTTTTGCAGAAAACTTCATCCGCGTCTACCAAAAGATGCATGTGCATGCTTAAAACGCGTTTTCGCACAAATCCGTGCGCGGGTGCTAAAAGAGCAGCATCGGCATGCTTAGCACGTCGTTTGGTAGAAATCCACGTGCGCGTTCTGCCAAAAGCACCATTTGCATGCACATCTTGTGGTTTTGCAGAAAACTTCATCCGCGTCTACCAAAAGATGCATGCGCATGCTTAAAACGCGTTTTCGTACAAATCCGTGCGCGGGTGCTAAAAAGAGCAGCATCGGCATGCCTAGCACGTCGTTTGGTAGAAATCCACGTGCGCGTTCTGCCAAAAGCACCATTTGCATGCACATCTTGTGGTTTTGCAGAAAACTTCATCCGCGTCTACCAAAAGATGCATGTGCATGCTTAAAACGCGTTTTCGCACAAATCCGTGCGCGGGTGCTAAAAAGAGCAGCATCGGCATGCTTAGCACGTCGTTTGGTAAAAATCCACGTGCGCGTTCTGCCAAAAGCACCATTTGCATGCACATCTTGTGGTTTTGCAGAAAACTTCATCCGCGTCTACCAAAAGATGCATGTGCATGCTTAAAACGCGTTTTCGCACAAATACGTGCGCGGGTGCTATAAAGAGCAGCATCGGCATGCTTAGCACGTCGTTTGGTAGAAATCCCCGTGCGCGTTCTGCCAAAAGCACCATTTGCATGCACATCTTGTGGTTTTGCAGAAAACTTCATCCGCGTCTACCAAAAGATGCATGTGCATGCTTAAAACGCGTTTTCGCACAAATCCGTGCGCGGGTGCTAAAAGAGCAGCATCGGCATGCTTAGCACGTCGTTTGGTAGAAATCCACGTGCGCGTTCTGCCAAAAGCACCATTTGCATGCACATCTTGTGGTTTTGCAGAAAACTTCATCCGCGTCTACCAAAAGATGCATGTGCATGCTTAAAACGCGTTTTCGCACAAATCCGTGCGCGGGTGCTAAAAAGAGCAGCATCGGCATGCTTAGCACGTCGTTTGGTAGAAATCCACGTGCGCGTTCTGCCAAAAGCACCATTTGCATGCACATCTTGTGGTTTTGCAGAAAACTTCATCCGCGTCTACCAAAAGATGCATGTGCATGCTTAAAACGCGTTTTCGCACAAATCCGTGCGCGGGTGCTAAAAAGAGCAGCATCGGCATGCTTAGCGCGTCGTTTGGTAGAAATCCACGTGCGCGTTCTGCCAAAAGCACCATTTGCATGCACATCTTGTGGTTTTGCAGAAAACTTCATCCGCGTCTACCAAAAGATGCATGTGCATGCTTAAAACGCGTTTTCGCACAAATCCGTGCGCGGGTGCTAAAACGAGCAGCATCGGCATGCTTAGCACGTCGTTTGGTAGAAATCCACGTGCGCGTTCTGCCAACAGCACCATTTGCATGCACATCTTGTGGTTTTGCAGAAAACTTCATCCGCGTCTACCAAAAGATGCATGTGCACGCTTAAAACGCGTTTTCGCACAAATCCGTGCGCGGGTGCTAAAAAGAGCAGCATCGGCATGCTTAGCGCGTCGTTTGGTAGAAATCCACGTGCGCGTTCTGCCAAAAGAATCATTTGCATGCACATCTTGTGGTTTTGCAGAAAACTTCATTTGCGTCTACCAAAAGATGCATGTGCATGCTTAAAACGCGTTTTCGCACAAATCCGTGCGCGGGTGCTAAAAAGAGCAGCATCGGCATGCTTAGCACGTCGTTTGGTAGAAATCCACGTGCGCGTTCTGCCAAAACCACCATTTGCATGCACATCTTGTGGTTTTGCAGAAAACTTCATCCGCGTCTACCAAAAGATGCATGTGCATGCTTAAAACGCGTTCTCGCACAAATTCGTGCGCGGGTGCTAAACGCTAAAAAGAGCAGCATCGGCATGCTTAGCACGTCATTTGGTAGAAATCCACGTGCGCGTTCTGCCAAAAGCACCATTTGCATGCACATCTTGTGGTTTTGCAGAAAACTTCATCCGCGTCTACCAAAAGATGCATGTTCACGCTTAAAACGCGTTTTCGCACAAATCCGTGCGCGGGTGCTAAAAAGAGCAGCATCGGCATGCTTAGCACGTCGTTTGGTAGAAATCCACGTGCGCGTTCTGCCAAAAGCACCATTTGCATGCACATCTTGTGCTTTTGCAGAAAACTTCATCCGCGTCTACCAAAAGATGCATGTGCATGCTTAAAACGCGTTTTCGCACAAATACGAGCGCGGGTGCTAAAAAGAGCAGCATCGGCATGCTTAGCACGTCGTTTGGTAGAAATCCACGTGCGCGTTCTGCCAAAAGCACCATTTGCATGCACATCTTGTGGTTTTGCAGAAAACTTCATCCGCGTCTACCAAAAGATGCATGTGCATGCTTAAAACGCGTTTTCGCACAAATCCGTGCGCGGGTGCTAAAAAGAGCAGCATCGGCATGCTTAGCACGTCGTTTGGTAGAAATCCACGTGCGCGTTCTGCCCAAAAGCACCATTTGCATGCACATCTTGTGGTTTTGCAGAAAACTTCATCCGCGTCTACCAAAAGATGCATGTGCGTGCTTAAAACGCGTTTTTGCACAAATCCGTGCGCGGGTGCTAAAAAGAGCAGCATCGGCATGCTTAGCACTTCGTTTGGTAGAAATCCACGTGCGTGTTCTGCAAAAAGCACCATTTGCATGCACATCTTGTGGTTTTGCAGAAAACTTCATCCGCGTCTACCAAAAGATGCATGTGCATGCTTAAAACGCGTTTTCGCACAAATCCGTGCGCGGGTGCTAAAAAGAGCAGCATCGGCATGCTTAGCACGTCGTTTGGTAGAAATCCACGTGCGCGTTCTGCCAAAAGCACCATTTGCATGCACATCTTGTGGTTTTGCAGAAAACTTCATCCGCGTCTACCAAAAGATGCATGTGCATGCTTAAAACGCGTTTTCGCACAAATCCGTGCGCGGGTGCTAAAAAGAGCAGCATCGGCATGCTTAGCACGTCGTTTGGTAGAAATCCACGTGCGTGTTCTGCCAAAAGCACCATTTGCATGCACATCTTGTGGTTTTGCAGAAAACTTCATCCGCGTCTACCAAAAGATGCATGTGCATGCTTAAAACGCGTTTTCGCACAAATCCGTGCGCGGGTGCTAAATAGAGCAGCATCGGCATGCTTAGCACGTAGTTTGGTAGAAATCCACGTGCGCGTTCTGCCAAAAGCACCATTTGCATGCACATCTTGTGGTTTTGCAGAAAACTTCATCCGCGTCTACCAAAAGATGCATGTGCATGCTTAAAACGCGTTTTCGCACAAATCTGTGCGCGGGTGCTAAAAAGAGCAGCATCGGCATGCTTAGCACGTCGTTTGGTAGAAATCCACGTGCGCGTTCTGCCAAAAGCACCATTTGCATGCACATCTTGTGGTTTTGCAGAAAACTTCATCCGCGTCTACCAAAAGATGCATGTGCATCCTTAAAACGCGTTTTCGCACAAATCCGTGCGCGGGTGCTAAAAAGAGCAGCATCGGCATGCTTAGCACGTCGTTTGGTAGAAATCCACGTGCGCCTTCTGCGAAAAGCACCATTTGCATGCACATCTTGTCGTTTTTCAGAAAACTGCATCCGCGTCTACCAAAAGATGCATGTGCATGCTTAAAGCGCGTTTTCGCGCAAATCCGTGCGCGGGTGCTAAAAAGAGCAGCATCGGCATGCTTAGCACGTCGTTTGGTAGAAATCCACGTGCGCGTTCTGCCAAAAGCACCATTTGCATGCACATCTTGTGGTTTTGCAGAAAACTTCATCCGCGTCTACCAAAAGATGCATGTGCATGCTTAAAACGCGTTTTCGCACAAATCCGTGCGCGGGTGCTAAAAAGAGCAGCATCGGCATGCTTAGCACGTCGTTTGGTAGAAATCCACGTGCGCGTTCTGCCAAAAGCACAATTTGCATGCACATCTTGTGGTTTTGCAGAAAACTGCATCCGCGTCTACCAATAGATGCACGTGCATGCTTAAAACGCGTTTTCGCACAAATCCGTGCGCGGGTGCTAAAAAGAGCAGCATCGGCATGCTTAGCACGTCGTTTGGTAGAAATCCCCGTGCGCGTTCTGCCAAAAGCACCATTTGCATGCACATCTTGTGGTTTTGCAGAAAACTTCATCCGCGTCTTCCAAAAGATGCATGTGCATGCTTACAACGCGTTTTCGCACAAATCCGTGCGCGGGTGCTAAAAAGAGCAGCATCGGCATGCTTAGCACGTCGTTGGGTAGAAATCCACGTGCGCGTTCTGCCAAAAGCACCATTTGCATGCACATCTTGTGGTTTTGCAGAAAACTTCATCCGCGTCTACCAAAAGATGCATGTGCATGCTTAAAACGCGTTTTCGCACAAATCCGTGCGCGGGTGCTAAAAAGAGCAGCATCGGCATGCTTAGCACGTCGTTTGGTAGAAATCCACGTGCGCGTTCTGCCAAAAGCACCATTTGCATGCACATCTTGTGGTTTTGCAGAAAACTTCATCCGCGTCTACCAAAAGATGCATGTGCATGCTTAAAACGCGTTTTCGCACAAATCCTTGCGCGGGTGCTAAAAAGAGCAGCATCGGCATGCCTAGCACGTCGTTTGGTAGAAATCCACGTGCGCGTTCTGCCAAAAGCACCATTTGCATGCACATCTTGTGGTTTTGCAGAAAACTTCATCCGCGTCTACCAAAAGATGCATGTGCATGCTTAAAACGCGTTTTCGCACAAATCCGTGCGCGGGTGCTAAAAAGAGCAGCATCGGCATGCTTAGCACGTCGTTTGGTAGAAATCCACATGCGCGTTCTGCCAAAAGCACCATTTGCATGCACATCTTGTGGTTTTGCAGAAAACTTCATCCGCGTCTACCAAAAGATGCATGTGCATGCTTAAAACGCGTTTTCGCACAAATCCGTGCGCGGGTGCTAAAAAGAGCAGCATCGGCATGCTTAGCACGTCGTTTGGTAGAAATCCACGTGCGCGTTCTGCCAAAAGCACCATTTGCATGCACATCTTGTGGTTTTGCAGAAAACTTCATCCGCGTCTACCAAAAGATGCACGTGCATGCTTAAAACGCGTTTTCGCACAAATCTGTGCGCGGGTGCTAAATAGAGCAGCATCGGCATGCTTAGCACGTAGTTTGGTAGAAATCCACGTGCGCGTTCTGCCAAAAGCACCATTTGCATGCACATCTTGTGGTTTTGCAGAAAACTTCATCCGCGTCTACCAAAAGATGCATGTGCATGCTTAAAACGCGTTTTCGCACAAATCTGTGCGCGGGTGCTAAAAAGAGCAGCATCGGCATGCTTAGCACGTCGTTTGGTAGAAATCCACGTGCGCGTTCTGCCAAACGCACCATTTGCATGCACATCTTGTGGTTTTGCAGAAAACTTCATCCGCGTCTACCAAAAGATGCATGTGCATGCTTAAAACGCGTTTTCGCACAAATCCGTGCGCGGGTGCTAAAAAGAGCAGCATCGGCATGCTTAGCACGTCGTTTGGTAGAAATCCACGTGCGCCTTCTGCGAAAAGCACCATTTGCATGCACATCTTGTGGTTTTGCAGAAAACTTCATCCGCGTCTACCAAAAGATGCATGTGCATGCTTAAAACGCGTTTTCGCACAAATCCGTGCGCGGGTGCTAAAAAGAGCAGCATCGGCATGCTTAGCACATCGTTTGGTAGAAATCCACGTGCGCGTTCTGCCAAAAGCACCATTTGCATGCACATCTTGTGGTTTTGCAGAAAACTTCATCCGCGTCTTCCAAAAGATGCATCTGCATGCTTACAACGCGTTTTCGCACAAATCCGTGCGCGGGTGCTAAAAAGAGCAGCATCGGCATGCTTAGCACGTCGTTGGGTAGAAATCCACGTGCGCGTTCTGCCAAAAGCACCATTTGCATGCACATCTTGTGGTTTTGCAGAAAACTTCATCCGCGTCTACCAAAAGATGCATGTGCATGCTTAAAACGCGTTTTCGCACAAATACGTGCGCGGGTGCTATAAAGAGCAGCATCGGCATGCTTAGCACGTCGTTTGGTAGAAATCCACGTGCGCGTTCTGCCAAAAGCACCATTTGCATGCACATCTTGTGGTTTTGCAGAAAACTTCATCCGCGTCTACCAAAAGATGCATGTGCATGCTTAAAACGCGTTTTCGCACAAATCCGTGCGCGGGTGCTAAAAGAGCAGCATCGGCATGCTTAGCACGTCGTTTGGTAGAAATCCACGTGCGCGTTCTGCCAAAAGCACCATTTGCATGCACATCTTGTGGTTTTGCAGAAAACTTCATCCGCGTCTACCAAAAGATGCATGCGCATGCTTAAAACGCGTTTTCGCACAAATCCGTGCGCGGGTGCTAAAAAGAGCAGCATCGGCATGCCTAGCACGTCGTTTGGTAGAAATCCACGTGCGCGTTCTGCCAAAAGCACCATTTGCATGCACATCTTGTGGTTTTGCAGAAAACTTCATCCGCGTCTACCAAAAGATGCATGTGCATGCTTAAAACGCGTTTTCGCACAAATCCGTGCGCGGGTGCTAAAAAGAGCAGCATCGGCATGCTTAGCACGTCGTTTGGTAAAAATCCACGTGCGCGTTCTGCCAAAAGCACCATTTGCATGCACATCTTGTGGTTTTGCAGAAAACTTCATCCGCGTCTACCAAAGGATGCATGTGCATGCTTAAAACGCGTTTTCGCACAAATACGTGCGCGGGTGCTATAAAGAGCAGCATCGGCATGCTTAGCACGTCGTTTGGTAGAAATCCACGTGCGCGTTCTGCCAAAAGCACCATTTGCATGCACATCTTGTGGTTTTGCAGAAAACTTCATCCGCGTCTACCAAAAGATGCATGTGCATGCTTAAAACGCGTTTTCGCACAAATCCGTGCGCGGGTGCTAAAAGAGCAGCATCGGCATGCTTAGCACGTCGTTTGGTAGAAATCCACGTGCGCGTTCTGCCAAAAGCACCATTTGCATGCACATCTTGTGGTTTTGCAGAAAACTTCATCCGCGTCTACCAAAAGATGCATGTGCATGCTTAAAACGCGTTTTCGCACAAATCCGTGCGCGGGTGCTAAAACGAGCAGCATCGGCATGCTTAGCACGTCGTTTGGTAGAAATCCACGTGCGCGTTCTGCCAAAAGCACCATTTGCATGCACATCTTGTGGTTTTGCAGAAAACTTCATCCGCGTCTACCAAAAGATGCATGTGCATGCTTAAAACGCGTTTTCGCACAAATCCATGCGCGGGTGCTAAAAAGAGCAGCATCGGATTTTTAGCACGTCGTTTGGTAGAAATCCACGTGCGCGTTCTGCCAAAAGCACCATTTGCACGCACATCTTGTGGTTTTGCAGAAAACTTCATCCGCGTCTACCAAAAGATGCATGTGCATGCTTAAAACGCGTTTTCGCACAAATCCGTGCGCGGGTGCTAAAAAGAGCAGTATCGGCATGCTTAGCACGTCGTTTGGTAGAAATCCACGTGCGCGTTCTGACAAAAGCACCATTTGCACGTACATCTTGTGGTTTTGCAGAAAACTTCATCCGCGTCTACCAAAAGATGCATGTGCATGCTTAAAACGCGTTTTCGCACAAATCCGTGCGCGGGTGCTAAAAAGAGCTGCATCGGCATGCTTAGCACGTCGTTTGGTAGAAATCCACGTGCGCGTTCTGCCAAAAGCACCATTTGCATGCACATCTTGTGGTTTTGCAGAAAACTTCATCCGCGTCTACCAAAAGATGCATGTGCATGCTTAAAACGCGTTTTCGCACAAATCCGTGCGCGGGTGCTAAAAGAGCAGCATCGGCATGCTTAGCACGTCGTTTGGTAGAAATCCACGTGCGCGTTCTGCCAAAAGCACCATTTGCATGCACATCTTGTGGTTTTGCAGAAAACTTCATCCGCGTCTACCAAAAGATGCATGTGCATGCTTAAAACGCGTTTTCGCACAAATCCGTGCGCGGGTGCTAAAACGAGCAGCATCGGCATGCTTAGCACGTCGTTTGGTAGAAATCCACGTGCGCGTTCTGCCAAAAGCACCATTTGCATGCACATCTTGTGGTTTTGCAGAAAACTTCATCCGCGTCTACCAAAAGATGCATGTGCATGCTTAAAACGCGTTTTCGCACAAATCCATGCGCGGGTGCTAAAAAGAGCAGCATCGGATTTTTAGCACGTCGTTTGGTAGAAATCCACGTGCGCGTTCTGCCAAAAGCACCATTTGCACGCACATCTTGTGGTTTTGCAGAAAACTTCATCCGCGTCTACCAAAAGATGCATGTGCATGCTTAAAACGCGTTTTCGCACAAATCCGTGCGCGGGTGCTAAAAAGAGCAGTATCGGCATGCTTAGCACGTCGTTTGGTAGAAATCCACGTGCGCGTTCTGACAAAAGCACCATTTGCACGTACATCTTGTGGTTTTGCAGAAAACTTCATCCGCGTCTACCAAAAGATGCATGTGCATGCTTAAAACGCGTTTTCGCACAAATCCGTGCGCGGGTGCTAAAAAGAGCTGCATCGGCATGCTTAGCACGTCGTTTGGTAGAAATCCACGTGCGCGTTCTGCCAAAAGCACCATTTGCATGCACATCTTGTGGTTTTGCAGAAAACTTCATCCGCGTCTACAAAAAGATGCATGTGCATGCTTAAAACGCGTTTTCGCACAAATCCGTGCGCGGGTGCTAAAAAGAGCAGCATCGGCATGCCTAGCACGTCGTTTGGTAGAAATCCACGTGCGCGTTCTGCCAAAAGCACCATTTGCATGCACATCTTGTGGTTTTGCAGAAAACTTCATCCGCGTCTACCAAAAGATGCATGTGCATGCTTAAAACGCGTTTTCGCACAAATCCGTGCGCGGGTGCTAAAAAGAGCAGCATCGGCATGCTTAGCACGTCGTTTGGTAGAAATCCACGTGCGCGTTCTGCCAAAAGCACCATTTGCATGCACATCTTGTGGTTTTGCAGAAAACTTCATCCGCGTCTACCAAAAGATGGATGTGCATGCTTAAAACGCGTTTTCGCACAAATCCGTGCGCGGGTGCTAAAAAGAGCAGCATCGGCATGCTTAGCACGTCGTTTGGTAGAAATCCACGTGCGCGTTCTGCCAAAAGCACCATTTGCATGCACATCTTGTGGTTTTGCAGAAAACTTCATCCGCGTCTACCAAAAGATGCATGTGCATGCTTAAAACGCGTTTTCGCACAAATCCGTGCGCGGGTGCTAAAAAGAGCAGCATCGGATTCTTAGCACGTCGTTTGGTAGAAATCCACGTGCGCGTTCTGCCAAAAGCACCATTTGCATGCACATCTTGTGGTTTTGCAGAAAACTTCATCCGCGTCTACCAAAAGATGCATGTGCATGCTTAAAACGCGTTTTCGCACAAATCCGTGCGCGGGTGCTAAAAAGAGCAGCATCGGCATGCTTAGCACGTCGTTTGGTAGAAATCCACGTGCGCGTTCTGCCAAAAGCACCATTTGCATGTACATCTTGTTGTTTTGCAGAAAACTTCATCCGCGTCTACCAAAAGATGCATGTGCATGCTTAAAACGCGTTTTCGCACAAATCCGTGCGCGGGTGCTAAAAAGAGCTGCATCGGCATGCTTAGCACGTCGTTTGGTAGAAATCCACGTGCGCGTTCTGCCAAAAGCACCATTTGCATGCACATCTTTTGGTTTTGCAGAAAACTTCATCCGCGTCTACCAAAAGATGCATGTGCATGCTTAAAACGCGTTTTCGCACAAATCCGTGCGCGGGTGCTAAAAAGAGCAGCATCGGCATGCTTAGCACGTCGTTTCGTAGAAATCCACGTGCGCGTTCTGCCAAAAGCACCATTTGCATGCACATCTTGTGGTTTTGCAGAAAACTTCATCCGCGTCTACCAAAAGATACATGTGCATGCTTAAAACGCGTTTTCGCACAAATCCGTGCGCGGGTGCTAAAAAGAGCAGCATCGGCATGCTTAGCACGTCGTTTGGTAGAAATCCACGTGCGCGTTCTGCCAAAAGCACCATTTGCATGCACATCTTTTGTGGTTTTGCAGAAAACTTCATCCGCGTCTACCAAAAGATGCATGTGCATGCTTAAAACGCGTTTTCGCACAAATCCGGGCGCGGGTGCTAAAAAGAGCAGCATCGGCATGCTTAGCACGTCGTTTGGTAGAAATCCACGTGCGCGTTCTGCCAAAAGCACCATTTGCATGTACATCTTGTGGTTTTGCAGAAAACTTCATCCGCGTCTACCAAAAGATGCATGTGCATGCTTAAAACGCGTTTTCGCACAAATCCGTGCGCGGGTGCTAAAAAGAGCTGCATCGGCATGCTTAGCACGTCGTTTGGTAGAAATCCACGTGCGCGTTCTGCCAAAAGCACCATTTGCATGCACATCTTTTGGTTTTGCAGAAAACTTCATCCGCGTCTACAAAAATATGCATGTGCATGCTTAAAACGCGTTTTCGCACAAATCCGTGCGCGGGTGCTAAAAAGAGCAGCATCGGCATGCCTAGCACGTCGTTTGGTAGAAATCCACGTGCGCGTTCTGCCAAAAGCACCATTTGCATGCACATCTTGTGGTTTTGCAGAAAACTTCATCCGCGTCTACCAAAAGATGCATGTGCATGCTTAAAACGCGTTTTCGCACAAATCCGTGCGCGGGTGCTAAAAAGAGCAGCATCGGCATGCTTAGCACGTCGTTTGGTAGAAATCCACGTGCGCGTTCTGCCAAAAGCACCATTTGCATGCACATCTTGTGGTTTTGCAGAAAACTTCATCCGCGTCTACCAAAAGATGCATGTGCATGCTTAAAACGCGTTTTCGCACATATCCGTGCGCGGGTGCTAAAAAGAGCAGCATCGGCATGCTTAGCACGTCGTTTGGTAGAAATCCACGTGCGCGTTCTGCCAAAAGCACCATTTGCATGCACATCTTGTGGTTTTGCAGAAAACTTCATCCGCGTCTACCAAAAGATGCATGTGCATGCTTAAAACGTGTTTTCGCACAAATCCGTGCGCGGGTGCTGAAAAGAGCAGCATCGGCATGCTTAGCACGTCGTTTGGTAGAAATCCACGTGCGCGTTCTGCCAAAAGCACCATTTGCATGCACATCTTGTGGTTTTGCAGAAAACTTCATCCGCGTCTACCAAAAGATGCATGTGCATGCTTAAAACGCGTTTTCGCACAAATCCGTGCGCGGGTGCTAAAAAGAGCAGCATCGGCATGCTTAGCACGTCGTTTGGAAGAAATCCACGTGCGCGTTCTGCCAAAAGCACCATTTGCATGCACATCTTGTGGTTTTGCAGAAAACTTCATCCGCGTCTACCAAAAGATGCATGTGCATGCTTAAAACGCGTTTTCGCACAAATCCGTGCGCGGGTGCTAAAAAGAGCAGCATCGGCATGCTTAGCACGTCGTTTGGTAGAAATCCACGTGCGCGTTCTGCTAAAAGCACCATTTGCATGCACATCTTGTGCTTTTGCAGAAAACTTCATCCGCGTCTACCAAAAGATGCATGTGCATGCTTAAAACGCGTTTTCGCACAAATCTGTGCGCGGGTGCTAAAAAGAGCAGCATCGGCATGCTTAGCACGTCGTTTGGTAGATATCCACGTGCGCGTTCTGCCAAAAGCACCATTTGCATGCACATCTTGTGGTTTTGCAGAAAACTTCATCCGCGTCTACCAAAAGATGCATGTGCATGCCTAAAACGCGTTTTCGCACATATCCGTGCGCGGGTGCTAAAAAGAGCAGCATCGGCATGCTTAGCACGTCGTTTGGTAGAAATCCACGTGCGCGTTCTGCCAAAAGCACCATTTGCATGCACATATTGTGGTTTTGCAGAAAACTTCATCCGCGTCTACCAAAAGATGCATGTGCATGCTTAAAACGTGTTTTCGCACAAATCCGTGCGCGGGTGCTAAAAAGAGCAGCATCGGCATGCTTAGCACGTCGTTTGGTAGAAATCCACGTGCGCGTTCTGCCAAAAGCACCATTTGCATGCACATCTTGTGGTTTTGCAGAAAACTTCATCCGCGTCTACCAAAAGATGCATGTGCATGCTTAAAACGCGTTTTCGCACAAATCCGTGCGCGGGTGCTAAAAAGAGCTGCATCGGCATGCTTAGCACGTCGTTTGGTAGAAATCCACGTGCGCGTTCTGCCAAAAGCACCATTTGCATGCACATCTTTTGGTTTTGCAGAAAACTTCATCCGCGTCTACCAAAAGATGCATGTGCATGCTTAAAACGCGTTTTCGCACAAATCCGTGCGCGGGTGCTAAAAAGAGCAGCATCGGCATGCTTAGCACGTCGTTTCGTAGAAATCCATATGCGCGTTCTGCCAAAAGCACCATTTGCATGCACATCTTGTGGTTTTGCAGAAAACTTCATCCGCGTCTACCAAAAGATACATGTGCATGCTTAAAACGCGTTTTCGCACAAATCCGTGCGCGGGTGTTAAAAAGAGCAGCATCGGCATGCTTAGCACGTCGTTTGGTAGAAATCCACGTGCGCGTTCTGCCAAAAGCACCATTTGCATGCACATCTTGTGGTTTTGCAGAAAACTTCATCCGCGTCTACCAAAAGATGCATGTGCATGCTTAAAACGCGTTTTCGCACAAATCCGGGCGCGGGTGCTAAAAAGAGCAGCATCGGCATGCTTAGCACGTCGTTTGGTAGAAATCCACGTGCGCGTTCTGCCAAAAGCACCATTTGCATGTACATCTTGTGGTTTTGCAGAAAACTTCATCCGCGTCTACCAAAAGATGCATGTGCATGCTTAAAACGCGTTTTCGCACAAATCCGTGCGCGGGTGCTAAAAAGAGCTGCATCGGCATGCTTAGCACGTCGTTTGGTAGAAATCCACGTGCGCGTTCTGCCAAAAGCACCATTTGCATGCACATCTTGTGGTTTTGCAGAAAACTTCATCCGCGTCTACCAAAAGATGCATGTGCATGCTTAAAACGCGTTTTCGCACAAATCCGGGCGCGGGTGCTAAAAAGAGCAGCATCGGCATGCTTAGCACGTCGTTTGGTAGAAATCCACGTGCGCGTTCTGCCAAAAGCACCATTTGCATGCACATCTTGTGGTTTTGCAGAAAACTTCATCCGCGTCTACCAAAAGATGCATGTGCATGCTTAAAACGCGTTTTCGCACAAATCCGTGCGCGGCTGCTAAAAAGAGCAGCATCGGCATGCTTAGCACGTCGTTTGGTAGAAATCCACGTGCGCGTTCTGCCAAAAGCACCATTTGCATGCACATCTTGTGGTTTTGCAGAAAACTTCATCCGCGTCTACCAAAAGATGCATGTGCATGCTTAAAACGCGTTTTCGCACAAATCCGTGCGCGGGTGCTAAAAAGAGCAGCATCCGCATGCTTAGCACGTCGTTTGGTAGAAATCCACGTGCGCGTTCTGCCAAAAGCACCATTTGCATGCACATCTTGTGGTTTTGCAGAAAACTTCATCCGCGTCTACCAAAAGATGCATGTGCATGCTTAAAACGCGTTTTCGCACAAATCCGTGCGCGGGTGCTAAAAAGAGCAGCATCGGCATGCTTAGCACGTCGTTTGGTAGAAATCCACGTGCGCGTTCTGCCAAAAGCACCATTTGCGTGCACATCTTGTGCTTTTGCAGAAAACTTCATCCGCGTCTACCAAAAGATGCATGTGCATGCTTAAAACGCGTTTTCGCACAAATCTGTGCGCGGGTGCTAAAAAGAGCAGCATCGGCATGCTTAGCACGTCGTTTGGTAGAAATCCACGTTCGCGTTCTGCCAAAAGCACCATTTGCATGCACATCTTGTGGTTTTGCAGAAAACTTCATCCGCGTCTACCAAAAGATGCATGTGCATGCTTAAAACGCGTTTTCGCACATATCCGTGCGCGGGTGCTAAAAAGAGCAGCATCGGCATGCTTAGCACGTCGTTTGGTAGAAATCCACGTGCGCGTTCTGCCAAAAGCACC
Organism: Dermacentor andersoni; assembly: GCF_023375885.2. Lineage (NCBI taxonomy): Eukaryota > Metazoa > Arthropoda > Arachnida > Ixodida > Ixodidae > Dermacentor > Dermacentor andersoni. Next base: position 25,686 of record NW_027314774.1, read on the forward strand.
ATCTGCATGCACATCTTGTGGTTTTGCAGAAAACTTCATCCGCGTCTACCAGAAGATGCATGTGCATGCTTAAAACGTGTTTTCGCACAAATCCGTGCGCGGGTGCTGAAAAGGGCAGCATCGGCATGCTTAGCACGTCGTTTGGTAGAAATCCACGTGCGCGTTCTGCCAAAAGCACCATTTGCATGCACATCTTGTGGTTTTGCAGAAAACTTCATCCGCGTCTACCAAAAGATGCATGTGCATGCTTAAAACGCGTTTTCGCACAAATCCGTGCGCGGGTGCTAAAAAGAGCAGCATCGGCATGCTTAGCACGTCGTTTGGTAGAAATCCACGTGCGCGTTCTGCCAAAAGCACCATTTGCATGCACATCTTGTGGTTTTGCAGAAAACTTCATCCGCGTCTACCAAAAGATGCATGTGCATGCTTAAAACGCGTTTTCGCACAAATCCGTGCGCGGGTGCTAAAAAGAGCAGCATCGGCATGCTTAGCACGTCGTTTGGTAGAAATCCACGTGCGCGTTCTGCCAAAAGCACCATTTGCATGCACATCTTGTGCTTTTGCAGAAAACTTCATCCGCGTCTACCAAAAGATGCATGTGCATGCTTAAAACGCGTTTTCGCACAAATCCGTGCGCGGGTGCTAAAAAGAGCAGCATCGGCATGCTTAGCACGTCGTTTGGAAGAAATCCACGTGCGCGTTCTGCCAAAAGCACCATTTGCATGCACATCTTGTGGTTTTGCAGAAAACTTCATCCGCGTCTACCAAAAGATGCATGTGCATGCTTAAAACGCGTTTTCGCACAAATCCGTGCGCGGGTGCTAAAAAGAGCAGCATCGGCATGCTTAGCACGTCGTTTGGTAGAAATCCACGTGCGCGTTCTGCTAAAAGCACCATTTGCATGCACATCTTGTGCTTTTGCAGAAAACTTCATCCGCGTCTACCAAAAGATGCATGTGCATGCTTAAAACGCGTTTTCGCACAAATCTGTGCGCGGGTGCTAAAAAGAGCAGCATCGGCATGCTTAGCACGTCGTTTGGTAGAAATCCACGTGCGCGTTCTGCCAAAAGCACCATTTGCATGCACATCTTGTGGTTTTGCAGAAAACTTCATCCGCGTCTACCAAAAGATGCATGTGCATGCTTAAAACGCGTTTTCGCACATATCCGTGCGCGGGTGCTAAAAAGAGCAGCATCGGCATGCTTAGCACGTCGTTTGGTAGAAATCCACGTGCGCGTTCTGCCAAAAGCACCATTTGCATGCACATATTGTGGTTTTGCAGAAAACTTCATCCGCGTCTACCAAAAGATGCATGTGTATGCTTAAAACGTGTTTTCGCACAAATCCGTGCGCGGGTGCTAAAAAGAGCGGCATCGGCATGCTTAGCACGTCGTTTGGTAGAAATCCACGTGCGCGTTCTGCCAAAAGCACCATTTGCATGCACATCTTGTGGTTTTGCAGAAAACTTCATCCGCGTCTACCAAAAGATGCATGTGCATGCTTAAAACGCGTTTTCGCACAAATCCGTGCGCGGGTGCTAAAAAGAGCTGCATCGGCATGCTTAGCACGTCGTTTGGTAGAAATCCACGTGCGCGTTCTGCCAAAAGCACCATTTGCATGCACATCTTTTGGTTTTGCAGAAAACTTCATCCGCGTCTACCAAAAGATGCATGTGCATGCTTAAAACGCGTTTTCGCACAAATCCGTGCGCGGGTGCTAAAAAGAGCAGCATCGGCATGCTTAGCACGTCGTTTCGTAGAAATCCATGTGCGCGTTCTGCCAAAAGCACCATTTGCATGCACATCTTGTGGATTTGCAGAAAACTTCATCCGCGTCTACCAAAAGATACATGTGCATGCTTAAAACGCGTTTTCGCACAAATCCGTGCGCGGGTGCTAAAAAGAGCAGCATTGGCATGCTTAGCACGTCGTTTGGTAGAAATCCACGTGCGCGTTCTGCCAAAAGCACCATTTGCATGCACATCTTGTGGTTTTGCAGAAAACTTCATCCGCGTCTACCAAAAGATGCATGTGCATGCTTAAAACGCGTTTTCGCACAAATCCGGGCGCGGGTGCTAAAAAGAGCAGCATCGGCATGCTTAGCACGTCGTTTGGTAGAAATCCACGTGCGCGTTCTGCCAAAAGCACCATTTGCGTGTACATCTTGTGGTTTTGCAGAAAACTTCATCCGCGTCTACCAAAAGATGCATGTGCATGCTTAAAACGCGTTTTCGCACAAATCCGTGCGCGGGTGCTAAAAAGAGCTGCATCGGCATGCTTAGCACGTCGTTTGGTAGAAATCCACGTGCGCGTTCTGCCAAAAGCACCATTTGCATGCACATCTTTTGGTTTTGCAGAAAACTTCATCCGCGTCTACAAAAATATGCATGTGCATGCTTAAAACGCGTTTTCGCACAAATCCGTGCGCGGGTGCTAAAAAGAGCAGCATCGGCATGCCTAGCACGTCGTTTGGTAGAAATCCACGTGCGCGTTCTGCCAAAAGCACCATTTGCATGCACATCTTGTGGTTTTGCAGAAAACTTCATCCGCGTCTACCAAAAGATGGATGTGCATGCTTAAAACGCGTTTTCGCACAAATCCGTGCGCGGGTGCTAAAAAGAGCAGCATACACACGCGAGACAGATCGTTTGGTAGAAATCCACGTGCGCGTTCTGCCAAAAGCACCATTTGCATGCACATCTTGTGGTTTTGCAGAAAACTTCATCCGCGTCTACCAAAAGATGCATGTGCATGCTTAAAACGCGTTTTCGCACAAATCCGGGCGCGGGTGCTAAAAAGAGCAGCATCGGCATGCTTAGCACGTCGTTTGGTAGAAATCCACGTGCGCGTTCTGCCAAAAGCACCATTTGCATGCACATCTTGTGGTTTTGCAGAAAACTTCATCCGCGTCTACCAAAAGATGCATGTGCATGCTTAAAACGCGTTTTCGCACAAATCCGTGCGCGGCTGCTAAAAAGAGCAGCATCGGCATGCTTAGCACGTCGTTTGGTAGAAATCCACGTGCGCGTTCTGCCAAAAGCACCATTTGCATGCACATCTTGTGGTTTTGCAGAAAACTTCATCCGCGTCTACCAAAAGATGCATGTGCATGCTTAAAACGCGTTTTCGCACAAATCCGTGCGCGGGAGCTAAAAAGAGCAGCATCGGCATGCTTAGCACGTCGTTTGGTAGAAATCCACGTGCGCGTTCTGCCAAAAGCACCATTTGCATGCACATCTTGTGGTTTTGCAGAAAACTTCATCCGCGTCTACCAAAAGATGCATGTGCATGCTTAAAACGCGTTTTCGCACAAATCCGTGCGCGGGTGCTAAAAAGAGCAGCATCGGCATGCTTAGCACGTCGTTTGGTAGAAATCCACGTGCGCGTTCTGCCAAAAGCACCATTTGCGTGCACATCTTGTGCTTTTGCAGAAAACTTCATCCGCGTCTACCAAAAGATGCATGTGCATGCTTAAAACGCGTTTTCGCACAAATCTGTGCGCGGGTGCTAAAAAGAGCAGCATCGGCATGCTTAGCACGTCGTTTGGTAGAAATCCACGTGCGCGTTCTGCCAAAAGCACCATTTGCATGCACATCTTGTGGTTTTGCAGAAAACTTCATCCGCGTCTACCAAAAGATGCATGTGCATGCTTAAAACGCGTTTTCGCACATATCCGTGCGCGGGTGCTAAAAAGAGCAGCATCGGCATGCTTAGCACGTCGTTTGGTAGAAATCCACGTGCGCGTTCTGCCAAAAGCACCATCTGCATGCACATCTTGTGGTTTTGCAGAAAACTTCATCCGCGTCTACCAAAAGACGCATGTGCATGCTTAAAACGTGTTTTCGCACAAATCCGTGCGCGGGTGCTGAAAAGAGCAGCATCGGCATGCTTAGCACGTCGTTTGGTAGAAATCCACGTGCGCGTTCTGCCAAAAGCACCATTTGCATGCACATCTTGTGGTTTTGCAGAAAACTTCATCCGCGTCTACCAAAAGATGCATGTGCATGCTTAAAACGCGTTTTCGCACAAATCCGTGCGCGGGTGCTAAAAAGAGCAGCATCGGCATGCTTAGCACGTCGTTTGGTAGAAATCCACGTGCGCGTTCTGCCAAAAGCACCATTTGCATGCACATCTTGTGGTTTTGCAGAAAACTTCATCCGCGTCTACCAAAAGATGCATGTGCTTGCTTAAAACGCGTTTTCGCACAAATCCGTGCGCGGGTGCTAAAAAGAGCAGCATCGGCATGCTTAGCACGTCGTTTGGTAGAAATCCACGTGCGCGTTCTGCCAAAAGCACCATTTGCATGCACATCTTGTGCTTTTGCAGAAAACTTCATCCGCGTCTACCAAAAGATGCATGTGCATGCTTAAAACGCGTTTTCGCACAAATCTGTGCGCGGGTGCTAAAAAGAGCAGCATCGGCATGCTTAGCACGTCGTTTGGTAGAAATCCACGTGCGCGTTCTGCCAAAAGCACCATTTGCATGCACATCTTGTGGTTTTGCAGAAAACTTCATCCGCGTCTACCAAAAGATGCATGTACATGCTTAAAACGCGTTTTCGCACATATCCGTGCGCGGGTGCTAAAAAGAGCAGCATCGGCATGCTTAGCACGTCGTTTGGTAGAAATCCACGTGCGCGTTCTGCCAAAAGCACCATTTGCATGCACATCTTGTGGTTTTGCAGAAAACTTCATCCGCGTCTACCAAAAGATGCATGTGCATGCTTAAAACGCGTTTTCGCACAAATCCGTGCGCGGGTGCTAAAAAGAGCAGCATCGGCATGCTTAGCACGTCGTTTGGTAGAAATCCACGTGCGCGTTCTGCCAAAAGCACCATTTGCATGCACATCTTGTGGTTTTGCAGAAAACTTCATCCGCGTCTACCAAAAGATGCATGTGCATGCTTAAAACGCGTTTTCGCACAAATCCGTGCGCGGGTGCTAAAAAGAGCAGCATCGGCATGCTTAGCACGTCGTTTGGTAGAAATCCACGTGCGCGTTCTGCCAAAAGCACCATTTGCATGCACATCTTGTGCTTTTGCAGAAAACTTCATCCGCGTCTACCAAAAGATGCATGTGCATGCTTAAAACGCGTTTTCGCACAAATCTGTGCGCGGGTGCTAAAAAGAGCAGCATCGGCATGCTTAGCACGTCGTTTGGTAGAAATCCACGTGCGCGTTCTGCCAAAAGCACCATTTGCATGCACATCTTGTGGTTTTGCAGAAAACTTCATCCGCGTCTACCAAAAGATGCATGTACATGCTTAAAACGCGTTTTCGCACATATCCGTGCGCGGGTGCTAAAAAGAGCAGCATCGGCATGCTTAGCACGTCGTTTGGTAGAAATCCACGTGCGCGTTCTGCCAAAAGCACCATTTGCATGCACATCTTGTGGTTTTGCAGAAAACTTCATCCGCGTCTACCAAAAGATGCATGTGCATGCTTAAAACGCGTTTTCGCACAAATCCGTGCGCGGGTGCTAAAAAGAGCAGCATCGGCATGCTTAGCACGTCGTTTGGTAGAAATCCACGTGCGCGTTCTGCCAAAAGCACCATTTGCATGCACATCTTGTGGTTTTGCAGAAAACTTCATCCGCGTCTACCAAAAGATGCATGTGCATGCTTAAAACGCGTTTTCGCACAAATCCGTGCGCGGGTGCTAAAAAGAGCAGCATCGGCATGCTTAGCACGTCGTTTGGTAGAAATCCACGTGCGCGTTCTGCCAAAAGCACCATTTGCATGCACATCTTGTGCTTTTGCAGAAAACTTCATCCGCGTCTACCAAAAGATGCATGTGCATGCTTAAAACGCGTTTTCGCACAAATCTGTGCGCGGGTGCTAAAAAGAGCAGCATCGGCATGCTTAGCACGTCGTTTGGTAGAAATCCACGTGCGCGTTCTGCCAAAAGCACCATTTGCATGCACATCTTGTGGTTTTGCAGAAAACTTCATCCGCGTCTACCAAAAGATGCATGTGCATGCTTAAAACGTGTTTTCGCACAAATCCGTGCGCGGGTGCTAAAAAGAGCAGCATCGGCATGCTTAGCACGTCGTTTGGTAGAAATCCACGTGCGCGTTCTGCCAAAAGCACCATTTGCATGCACATCTTGTGGTTTTGCAGAAAACTTCATCCGCGTCTACCAAAAGATGCATGTGCATGCTTAAAACGCGTTTTCGCACAAATCCGTGCGCGGGTGCTAAAAAGAGCAGCATCGGCATGCTTAGCACGTCGTTTGGTAGAAATCCACGTGCGCGTTCTGCCAAAAGCACCATTTGCATGCACATCTTGTGGTTTTGCAGAAAACTTCATCCGCGTCTACCAAAAGATGCATGTGCATGCTTAAAACGCGTTTTCGCACAAATCCGTGCGCGGGTGCTAAAAAGAGCAGCATCGGCATGCTTAGCACGTCGTTTGGTAGAAATCCACGTGCGCGTTCTGCCAAAAGCACCATTTGCATGCACATCTTGTGGTTTTGCAGAAAACTTCATCCGCGTCTACCAAAAGATGCATGTGCATGCTTAAAACGCGTTTTCGCACAAATCCGTGCGCGGGTGCTAAAAAGAGCAGCATCGGCATGCTTAGCACGTCGTTTGGTAGAAATCCACGTGCGCGTTCTGCCAAAAGCACCATTTGCATGCACATCTTGTGGTTTTGCAGAAAACTTCATCCGCGTCTACCAAAAGATGCATGTGCATGCTTAAAACGCGTTTTCGCACAAATCCGTGCGCGGGTGCTAAAAAGAGCAGCATCGGCATGCTTAGCACGTCGTTTGGTAGAAATCCACGTGCGCGTTCTGCCAAAAGCACCATTTGCATGCACATCTTGTGGTTTTGCAGAAAACTTCATCCGCGTCTACCAAAAGATCCATGTGCATGCTTAAAACGCGTTTTCGCACAAATCCGTGCGCGGGTGCTAAAAAGAGCAGCATCGGCATGCTTAGCACGTCGTTTGGTAGAAATCCACGTGCGCGTTCAGCCAAAAGCACCATTTGCATGCACATCTTGTGGTTTTGCAGAAAAGTTCATCCGCGTCTACGAAAAGATGCATGTGCATGCTTAAAACGCGTTTTCGCACAAATCCGTGCGCGGGTGCTAAAAAGAGACGCATCGGCATGCTTAGCACGTCGTTTGGTAGAAATCCACGTGCGCGTTCTGCCAAAAGCACCATTTGCATGCACATCTTGTGGTTTTGCAGAAAACTTCATCCGCGTCTACCAAAAGATGCATGTGCATGCTTAAAACGCGTTTTCGCACAAATCCGTGCGCGGGTGCTTAAAAGAGCAGCATCGGCATGCCTAGCACGTCGTTTGGTAGAAATCCACGTGCGCGTTCTGCCAAAAGCACCATTTGCATGCACATCTTGTGGTTTTGCAGAAAACTTCATCCGCGTCTACCAAAAGATGCATGTGCATGCTTAAAACGTGTTTTCGCACAAATCCTTGCGCGGGTGCTAAAAAGAGCAGCATCGGCATGCTTAGCACGTCGTTTGGTAGAAATCCACGTGCGCATTCTGCCAAAAGCACCATTTGCATGCACATCTTGTGGTTTTGCAGAAAACTTCATCCGCGTCTACCAAAAGATGCATGTGCATGCTTAAAACGCGTTTTCGCACAAATCCGTGCGCGGGTGCTAAAAAGAGCAGCATCGGCATGCTTAGCACGTCGTTTGGTAGAAATCCACGTGCGCGTTCTGCCAAAAGCACCATTTGCATGCACATCTTGTGGTTTTGCAGAAAACTTCATCCGCGTCTACCAAAAGATGCATGTGCATGCTTAAAACGCGTTTTCGCACAAATCCGTGCGCGGGTGCTAAAAAGAGCAGCATCGGCATGCTTAGCACGTCGTTTGGTAGAAATCCACGTGCGCGTTCTGCCAAAAGCACCATTTGCATGCACATCTTGTGGTTTTGCAGAAAACTTCATCCGCGTTTACCAAAAGATGCATGTGCATGCTTAAAACGCGTTTTCGCACAAATCCGTGCGCGGGTGCTAAAAAGAGCAGCATCGGCATGCTTAGCACGTCGTTTGGTAGAAATCCAAGTGCGCGTTCTGCCAAAAGCACCATTTGCATGCACATCTTGTGGTTTTGCAGAAAACTTCATCCGCGTCTACCAAAAGATGCATGTGCATGCTTAAAACGCGTTTTCGCACAAATCCGTGCGCGGGTGCTAAAAAGAGACGCATCGGCATGCTTAACAGGTCGTTTGGTAGAAATCCACGTGCGCGTTCTGCCAAAAGCACCATTTGCATGCGCATCTTGTGGTTTTGCAGAAAACTTCATCCGCGTCTACCAAAAGATGCATGTGCATGCTTAAAACGCGTTTTCGCACAAATCCGTGCGCGGGTGCTAAAAAGAGACGCATCGGCATGCTTAGCACGTCGTTTGGTAGAAATCCACGTGCGCGTTCTGCCAAAAGCACCATTTGCATGCACATCTTGTGGTTTTGCAGAAAACTTCATCCGCGTCTACCAAAAGATGCATGTGCATGCTTAAAACGCGTTTTCGCACAAATCCGTGCGCGGGTGCTAAAAAGAGCAGCATCGGCATGCCTAGCACGTCGTTTGGTAGAAATCCACGTGCGCGTTCAGCCAAAAGCACCATTTGCATGCACATCTTGTGGTTTTGCAGAAAACTTCATCCGCATTTACCAAAAGATGCATGTGCATGCTTAAAACGCGTTTTCGCACAAATCCGTGCGCGGGGGCTAAAAAGAGCAGCATCGGCATGCTTAGCACGTCGTTTGGTAGAAATCCACGTGCGCGTTCTGCCAAAAGCACCATTTGCATGCACATCTTGTGGTTTTGCAGAAAACTTCATCCGCGTCTACCAAAAGATGCATGTGCATGCTTAAAACGCGTTTTCGCACAAATCCGTGCGCGGGTGCTAAAATGAGCAGCATCGGATTCTTAGCACGTCGTTTGGTAGAAATCCACGTGCGCGTTCTGCCAAAAGCACCATTTGCATCCACATCTTGTGGTTTTGCAGAAAACTTCATCCGCGTCTACCAAAAGATGCATGTGCATGCTTAAAACGCGTTTTCGCACAAATCCGTGCGCGGTTGCTAAAAAGAGCAGCATCGGCATGCTTAGCACGTCTTTTGGTAGAAATCCACGTGCGCGTTCTGCCAAAAGCACCATTTGCATGCACATCTTGTGGTTTTGCAGAAAACTTCATCCGCGTCTACCAAAAGATGCATGTGCATGCTTAAAACGCGTTTTCGCACAAATCCGTGCGCGGGTGCTAAAAAGAGCAGCATCGGCATGCTTAGCACGTCGTTTGGTAGAAATCCACGTGCGCGTTCTGCCAAAAGCACCATTTGCATGCACATCTTGTGGTTTTGCAGAAAACTTCATCCGCGTTTACCAAAAGATGCATGTGCATGCTTAAAACGCGTTTTCGCACAAATCCGTGCGCGGGTGCTAAAAAGAGCAGCATCGGCATGCTTAGCACGTCGTTTGGTAGAAATCCAAGTGCGCGTTCTGCCAAAAGCACCATTTGCATGCACATCTTGTGGTTTTGCAGAAAACTTCATCCGCGTCTACCAAAAGATGCATGTGCATGCTTAAAACGCGTTTTCGCACAAATCCGTGCGCGGGTGCTAAAAAGAGACGCATCGGCATGCTTAGCAGGTCGTTTGGTAGAAATCCACGTGCGCGTTCTGCCAAAAGCACCATTTGCATGCACATCTTGTGGTTTTGCAGAAAACTTCATCCGCGTCTACCAAAAGATGCATGTGCATGCTTAAAACGCGTTTTCGCACAAATCCGTGCGCGGGTGCTAAAAAGAGACGCATCGGCATGCTTAGCACGTCGTTTGGTAGAAATCCACGTGCGCGTTCTGCCAAAAGCACCATTTGCATGCACATCTTGTGGTTTTGCAGAAAACTTCATCCGCGTCTACCAAAAGATGCATGTGCATGCTTAAAACGCGTTTTCGCACAAATCCGTGCGCGGGTGCTAAAAAGAGCAGCATCGGCATGCCTAGCACGTCGTTTGGTAGAAATCCACGTGCGCGTTCAGCCAAAAGCACCATTTGCATGCACATCTTGTGGTTTTGCAGAAAACTTCATCCGCATTTACCAAAAGATGCATGTGCATGCTTAAAACGCGTTTTCGCACAAATCCGTGCGCGGGTGCTAAAAAGAGCAGCATCGGCATGCTTAGCACGTCGTTTGGTAGAAATCCACGTGCGCGTTCTGCCAAAAGCACCATTTGCATGCACATCTAGTGGTTTTGCAGAAAACTTCATCCGCGTCTACCAAAAGATGCATGTGCATGCTTAAAACGCGTTTTCGCACAAATCCGTGCGCGGGTGCTAAAATGAGCAGCATCGGATTCTTAGCACGTCGTTTGGTAGAAATCCACGTGCGCGTTCTGCCAAAAGCACCATTTGCATCCACATCTTGTGGTTTTGCAGAAAACTTCATCCGCGTCTACCAAAAGATGCATGTGCATGCTTAAAACGCGTTTTCGCACAAATCCGTGCGCGGTTGCTAAAAAGAGCAGCATCGGCATGCTTAGCACGTCTTTTGGTAGAAATCCACGTGCGCGTTCTGCCAAAAGCACCATTTGCATGCACATCTTGTGGTTTTGCAGAAAACTTCATCCGCGTCTACCAAAAGATGCATGTGCATGCTTAAAACGCGTTTTCGCACAAATCCGTGCGCGGGTGCTAAAAAGAGCAGCATCGGCATGCTTAGCACGTCGTTTGTTAGAAATCCACGTGCGCGTTCTGCCAAAAGCACCATTTGCATGCACATCTTGTGGATCTGCAGAAAACTTCATCCGCGTCTACCAAAAGATGCATGTGCATGCTTAAAACGCGTTTTCGCACAAATCCGTGCGCGGGTGCTAAAAAGAGCAGCATCGGCATGCTTAGCACGTCGTTTGGTAGAAATCCACGTGCGCGTTCTGCCAAAAGCACCATTTGCATGCACATCTTGTGGTTTTGCAGAAAACATCATCCGCGTCTACCAAAAGATGCATGTGCATGCTTAAAACGGGTTTTCGCACAAATCCGTGCGCGGGTGCTAAAAAGAGCAGCATCGGCATGCCTAGCACGTCGTTTGGTAGAAATCCACGTGCGCGTTCTGCCAAAAGCACCATTTGCATGCACATCTTGTGGTTTTGCAGAAAACTTCATCCGCGTTTACCAAAACATGCATGTGCATGCTTAAAACGCGTTTTCGCACAAATCCGTGCGCGGGTGCTAAAAAGAGCAGCATCGGCATGCTTAGCACGTCGTTTGGTAGAAATCCACGTGCGCGTTCAGCCAAAAGCACCATTTGCATGCACATCTTGTGGTTTTGCAGAAAACCTCATCCGCGTCTACCAAAAGATGCATGTGCATGCTTAAAACGCGTTTTCGCACAAATCCGTGCGCGGGTGCTAAAAAGAGCAGCATCGGCATGCCTAGCAGGTCGTTTGGTAGAAATCCACGTGCGCGTTCTGCCAAAAGCACCATTTGCATGCACATCTTGTGGTTTTGCAGAAAACTTCATCCGCGTCTACCAAAAGATGCATGTGCATGCTTAAAACGCGTTTTCGCACAAATCCGTGCGCGGGTGCTAAAAAGAGCAGCATTGGCATGCCTAGCACGTCGTTTGGTAGAAATCCACGTGCGCGTTCTGCCAAAAGCACCATTTGCATGCACATCTTGTGGTTTTGCAGAAAACTTCTTCCGCGTCTACCAAAAGATGCATGTGCATGCTTAAAACGCGTTTTCGCACAAATCCGCGCGCGGGTGCTAAAAAGAGCAGCATCGGCATGCTTAGCACGTCGTTTGGTAGAAATCCACCTGCGCGTTCTGCCAAAAGCACCATTTGCATGCACATCTTGTGGTTTTGCAGAAAACTTCATCCGCGTCTACCAAAAGATGCATGTGCATGCATAAAACGCGTTTTCGCACATATCCGTGCGCGGGTGCTAAAAAGAGCAGCATCGGCATGCTTAGCACGTCGTTTGGTAGAAATCCACGTGCGCGTTCTGCCAAAAGCACCATTTGCATGCACATCTTGTGGTTTTGCAGAAAACTTCATCCGCGTCTACCAAAAGATGCATGTGCATGCTTAAAACGTGTTTTCGCACAAATCCGTGCGCGGGTGCTAAAAAGAGCAGCATCGGCATGCTTAGCACGTCGTTTGGTAGAAATCCACGTGCGCGTTCTGCCAAAAGCACCATTTGCATGCACATCCTGTGGTTTTGCAGAAAACTTCATCCGCGTCTACCAAAAGATGCATGTGCATGCTTAAAACGCGTTTTCGCACAAATCCGTGCGCGGGTGCTAAAAAGAGCAGCATCGGCATGCTTAGCACGTCGTTTGGTAGAAATCCACGTGCGCGTTCTGCCAAAAGCACCATTTGCATGCACATCTTGTGGTTTTGCAGAAAACTTCATCCGCGTCTACCAAAAGATGCATGTGCATGCTTAAAACGCGTTTTCGCACAAATCCGTGCGCGGGTGCTAAAAAGAGCAGCATCGGCATGCCTAGCACGTCGTTTGGTAGAAATCCACGTGCGCGTTCTGCCAAAAGCACCATTTGCATGCACATCTTGTGGTTTTGCAGAAAACTTCATCCGCGTCTACCAAAAGATGCATGTGCATGCTTAAAACGCGTTTTCGCACAAATCCGTGCGCGGGTGCTAAAATGAGCAGCATCGGATTCTTAGCACGTCGTTTGGTAGAAATCCACGTGCGCGTTCTGCCAAAAGCACCATTTGCATCCACATCTTGTGGTTTTGCAGAAAACTTCATCCGCGTCTACCAAAAGATGCATGTGCATGCTTAAAACGCGTTTTCGCACATATCCGTGCGCGGGTGCTAAAAAGAGCAGCATCGGCATGCTTAGCACGTCGTTTGGTAGAAATCCACGTGCGCGTTCTGCGAAAAGCACCATTTGCATGCACATCTTGTGGTTTTGCAGAAAACTTCATCCGCGTCTACCAAAAGATGCATGTGCATGCTTAAAACGTGTTTTCGCACAAATCCGTGCGCGGGTGCTAAAAAGAGCAGCATCGGCATGCTTAGCACGTCGTTTGGTAGAAATCCACGTGCGCGTTCTGCCAAAAGCACCATTTGCATGCACATCTTGTGGTTTTGCAGAAAACTTCATCCGCGTCTACCAAAAGATGCATGTGCATGCTTAAAACGCGTTTTCGCACAAATCCGTGCGCGGGTGCTAAAAAGAGCAGCATCGGCATGGTTAGCACGTCGTTTGGTAGAAATCCACGTGCGCGTTCTGCCAAAAGCACCATTTGCATGCACATCTTGTGGTTTTGCAGAAAACTTCATCCGCGTCTACCAAAAGATGCATGTGCATGTTTAAAACGCGTTTTCGCACAAATCCGTGCGCGGGTGCTAAAAAGAGCAGCATCGGCATGCTGAGCACGTCGTTTGGTAGAAATCCACGTGCGCGTTCTGCCAAAAGCACCATTTGCATGCACATCTTGTGGTTTTGCAGAAAACTTCATCCGCGTCTACCAAAAGATGCATGTGCATGCTTAAAACGCGTTTTCGCACAAATCCGTGCGCGGGTGCTAAAAAGAGCAGCATCGGCATGCTTAGCACGTCGTTTGGTAGAAATCCACGTGCGCGTTCTGCCAAAAGCACCATTTGCATGCACATCTTGTGGTTTTGCAGAAAACTTCATCCGCGTCTACCAAAAGATGCATGTGCATGCTTAAAACGCGTTTTCGCACAAATCCGTGCGCGGGTGCTAAAAAGAGCAGCATCGGCATGCTTAGCACGTCGTTTGGTAGAAATCCACGTGCGCGTTCTGCCAAAAGCACCATTTGCATGCACATCTTGTGGTTTTGCAGAAAACTTCATCCGCGTCTACCAAAAGATGCATGTGCATGCTTAAAACGCGTTTTCGCACAAATCCGTGCGCGGGTGCTAAAAAGAGCAGCATCGGCATGCCCAGCACGTCGTTTGGTAGAAATTCACGTGCGCGTTCTGCCAAAAGCACCATTTGCATGCACATCTTGTGGTTTTGCAGAAAACTTCATCCGCGTTTACCAAAAGATGCATGTGCATGCTTAAAACGCGTTTTCGCACAAATCCGTGCGCGGGTGCTAAAAAGAGACGCATCGGCATGCTTAGCACGTCGTTTGGTAGAAATCCACGTGCGCGTTCTGCCAAAAGCACCATTTGCATGCACATCTTGTGGTTTTGCAGAAAACTTCATCCGCGTCTACCAAAAGATGCATGTGCATGCTTAAAACGCGTTTTCGCACAAATCCGTGCGCGGGTGCTAAAAAGAGCAGCATCGGCATGCTTAGCACGTCGTTTGGTAGAAATCCACGTGCGCGTTCTGCCAAAAGCACCATTTGCATGCACATCTTGTGGTTTTGCAGAAAACTTCATCCGCGTCTACCAAAAGATGCATGTGCATGCTTAAAACGCGTTTTCGCACAAATCCGTGCGCGGGTGCTAAAAAGAGCAGCATCGGCATGCTTAGTACGTCGTTTGGTAGAAATCCACGTGCGCGTTCTGCCAAAAGCACCATTTGCATGCACATCTTGTGGTTTTGCAGAAAACTTCATCCGCGTCTACCAAAAGATGCATGTGCATGCTTAAAACGCGTTTTCGCACAAATCCGTGCGCGGGTGCTAAAAAGAGCAGCATCGGCATGCCTAGCACGTCGTTTGGTAGAAATCCACGTGCGCGTTCTGCCAAAAGCACCATTTGCATGCACATCTTGTGGTTTTGCAGAAAACTTCATCCGCGTCTACCAAAAGATGCATGTGCATGCTTAAAACGCGTTTTCGCACAAATCCGTGCGCGGGTGCTAAAATGAGCAGCATCGGATTCTTAGCACGTCGTTTGGTAGAAATCCACGTGCGCGTTCTGCCAAAAGCACCATTTGCATCCACATCTTGTGGTTTTGCAGAAAACTTCATCCGCGTCTACCAAAAGATGCATGTGCATGCTTAAAACGCGTTTTCGCACAAATCCGTGCGCGGGTGCTAAAAAGAGCAGCATCGGCATGCTTAGCACGTCGTTTGGTAGAAATCCACGTGCGCGTTCTGCCAAAAGCACCATTTGCATGCACATCTTGTGGTTTTGCAGAAAACTTCATCCGCGTCTACCAAAAGATGCATGTGCATGCTTAAAACGCGTTTTCGCACAAATCCGTGCGCGGGTGCTAAAAAGAGCAGCATCGGCATGCTTAGCACGTCGTTTGTTAGAAATCCACGTGCGCGTTCTGCCAAAAGCACCATTTGCATGCACATCTTGTGGTTTTCCAGAAAACTTCATCCGCGTCTACCAAAAGATGCATGTGCATGCTTAAAACGCGTTTTCGCACAAATCCGTGCGCGGGTGCTAAAAAGAGCAGCATCGGCATGCTTAGCACGTCGTTTGGTAGAAATCCACGTGCGCGTTCAGCCAAAAGCACCATTTGCATGCACATCTTGTGGTTTTGCAGAAAACTTCATCCGCGTCTACCAAAAGATGCATGTGCATGCTTAAAACGCGTTTTCGCACAAATCCGTGCGCGGGTGCTAAAAAGAGACGCATCGGCATGCTTAGCACGTCGTTTGGTAGAAATCCACGTGCGCGTTCTGCCAAAAGCACCATTTGCATGCACATCTTGTGGTTTTGCAGAAAACTTCATCCGCGTCTACCAAAAGATGCATGTGCATGCTTAAAACGCGTTTTCGCACAAATCCGTGCGCGGGTGCTAAAAAGAGCAGCATCGGCATGCCTAGCACGTCGTTTGGTAGAAATCCACGTGCGCATTCTGCCAAAAGCACCATTTGCATGCACATCTTGTGGTTTTGCAGAAAACTTCATCCGCATTTACCAAAAGATGCATGTGCATGCTTAAAACGCGTTTTCGCACAAATCCGTGCGCGGGTGCTAAAAAGAGCAGCATCGGCATGCTTAGCACGTCATTTGGTAGAAATCCACGTGCGCGTTCTGCCAAAAGCACCATTTGCATGCACATCTTGTGGTTTTGCAGAAAACTTCATCCGCGTCTACCAAAAGATGCATGTGCATGCTTAAAACGCGTTTTCGCACAAATCCGTGCGCGGGTGCTAAAATGAGCAGCATCGGATTCTTAGCACGTCGTTTGGTAGAAATCCACGTGCGCGTTCTGCCAAAAGCACCATTTGCATCCACATCTTGTGGTTTTGCAGAAAACTTCATCCGCGTCTACCAAAAGATGCATGTGCATGCTTAAAACGCGTTTTCGCACAAATCCGTGCGCGGTTGCTAAAAAGAGCAGCATCGGCATGCTTAGCACGTTGTTTGGTAGAAATCCACGTGCGCGTTCTGCCAAAAGCACCATTTGCATGCACATCTTGTGGTTTTGCAGAAAACTTCATCCGCGTCTACCAAAAGATGCATGTGCATGCTTAAAACGCGTTTTCGCACAAATCCGTGCGCGGGTGCTAAAAAGAGCAGCATCGGCATGCTTAGCACGTCGTTTGTTAGAAATCCACGGGCGCGTTCTGCGAAAAGCACCATTTGCATGCACATCTTGTGGTTTTGCAGAAAACTTCATCCGCGTCTACCAAAAGATGCATGTGCATGCTTAAAACGCGTTTTCGCACAAATCCGTGCGCGGGTGCTAAAAAGAGCAGCATCGGCATGCTTAGCACGTCGTTTGGTAGAAATCCACGTGCGCGTTCTGCCAAAAGCACCATTTGCATGCACATCTTGTGGTTTTGCAGAAAACTTCATCCGCGTCTACCAAAAGATGCATGTGCATGCTTAAAACGCGTTTTCGCACAAATCCGTGCGCGGGTGCTAAAAAGAGCAGCATCGGCGAGCCTAGCACGTCGTTTGGTAGAAATCCACGTGCGCGTTCTGCCAAAAGCACCATTTGCATGCACATCTTGTGGTTTTGCAGAAAACTTCATCCGCGTTTACCAAAAGATGCATGTGCATGCTTAAAACGCGTCTTCGCACAAATCCGTGCGCGGGTGCTAAAAAGAGCAGCATCGGCATGCTTAGCACGTCGTTTGGTAGAAATCCACGTGCGCGTTCAGCCAAAAGCACCATTTGCATGCACATCTTGTGGTTTTGCAGAAAACTTCATCCGCGTCTACCAAAAGATGCATGTGCATGCTTAAAATGCGTTTTCGCACAAATCCGTGCGCGGGTGCTAAAAAGAGCAGCATCGGCATGCCTAGCACGTCGTTTGGTAGAAATCCACGTGCGCGTTCTGCCAAAAGCACCATTTGCATGCACATCTTGTGGTTTTGCAGAAAACTTCATCCGCGTCTACCAAAACATGCATGTGCATGCTTAAAACGCGTTTTCGCACAAATCCGTGCGCGGGTGCTAAAATGAGCAGCATCGGATTCTTAGCACGTCGTTTGGTAGAAATCGACGTGCGCGTTCTGCCAAAAGCACCATTTGCATCCACATCTTGTGGTTTTGCAGAAAACTTCATCCGCGTCTACCAAAAGATGCATGTGCATGCTTAAAACGCGTTTTCGCACAAATCCGTGCGCGGTTGCTAAAAAGAGCAGCATCGGCATGCTTAGCACGTCGTTTGGTAGAAATCCACGTGCGCGTTCTGCCAAAAGCACCATTTGAATGCACATCTTGTGGTTTTGCAGAAAACTTCATCCGCGTCTACCAAAAGATGCATGTGCATGCTTAAAACGCGTCATCGCACAAATCCGTGCGCGGGTGCTAAAAAGAGCAGCATCGGCATGCTTAGCACGTCGTTTGTTAGAAATCCACGTGCGCGTTCTGCCAAAAGCACCATTTGCATGCACATCTTGTGGTTTTGCAGAAAACTTCATCCGCGTCTACCAAAAGATGCATGTGCATGCTTAAAACGCGTTTTCGCACAAATCCGTGCGCGGTAATAAAAAAAGCAGCATCGGCATGCTTAGCACGTCGTTTGGTAGAAATCCACGTGCGCGTTCTGCCAAAAGCACCATTTGCATGCACATCTTGTGGTTTTGCAGAAAACTTCATCCGCGTCTACCAAAAGATGCATGTGCATGCTTAAAACGCGTTTTCGCACAAATCCGTGTGCGGGTGCTAAAAAGAGCAGCATCGGCATGCCTAGCACGTCGTTTGGTAGAAATCCACGTGCGCGTTCTGCCAAAAGCACCATTTGCATGCACATCTTGTGGTTTTGCAGAAAACTTCATCCGCGTTTACCAAAAGATGCATGTGCATGCTTAAAACGCGTTTTCGCACAAATCCGTGCGCGGGTGCTAAAAAGAGCAGCATCGGCATGCTTAGCACGTCGTTTGGTAGAAATCCACGTGCGCGTTCAGCCAAAAGCACCATTTGCATGCACATCTTGTGGTTTTGCAGAAAACTTCATCCGCGTCTACCAAAAGATGCATGTGCATGCTTAAAACGCGTTTTCGCACAAATCCGTGCGCGGGTGCTAAAAGGAGACGCATCGGCATGCTTAGCACGTCGTTTGGTAGAAATCCACGTGCGCGTTCTGACAAAAGCACCATTTGCATGCAAATCTTGTGGTTTTGCAGAAAACTTCATCCGCGTCTACCAAAAGATGCATGTGCATGCTTAAAACGCGTTTTCGCACAAATCCGTGCGCGGGTGCTAAAAAGAGCAGCATCGGCATGCCTAGCACGTCGTTTGGTAGAAATCCACGTGCGCGTTCTGCCAAAAGCACCATTTGCATGCACATCTTGTGGTTTTGCAGAAAACTTCATCCGCGTTTACCAAAACATGCATGTGCATGCTTAAAACGCGTTTTCGCACAAATCCGTGCGCGGGTGCTAAAAAGAGCAGCATCGGCATGCTTAGCACGTCGTTTGGTAGAAATCCACGTGCGCGTTCAGCCAAAAGCACCATTTGCATGCACATCTTGTGGTTTTGCAGAAAACCTCATCCGCGTCTACCAAAAGATGCATGTGCATGCTTAAAACGCGTTTTCGCACAAATCCCTGCGCGGGTGCTAAAAAGAGCAGCATCGGCATGCCTAGCAGGTCGTTTGGTAGAAATCCACGTGCGCGTTCTGCCAAAAGCACCATTTGCATGCACATCTTGTGGTTTTGCAGAAAACTTCATCCGCGTCTACCAAAAGATGCATGTGCATGCTTAAAACGCGTTTTCGCACAAATCCGTGCGCGGGTGCTAAAAAGAGCAGCATTGGCATGCCTAGCACGTCGTTTGGTAGAAATCCACGTGCGCGTTCTGCCAAAAGCACCATTTGCATGCACATCTTGTGGTTTTGCAGAAAACTTCATCCGCGTCTACCAAAAGATGCATGTGCATGCTTAAAACGCGTTTTCGCACAAATCCGCGCGCGGGTGCTAAAAAGAGCAGCATCGGCATGCTTAGCACGTCGTTTGGTAGAAATCCACGTGCGCGTTCTGCCAAAAGCACCATTTGCATGCACATCTTGTGGTTTTGCAGAAAACTTCATCCGCGTCTACCAAAAGATGCATGTGCATGCATAAAACGCGTTTTCGCACATATCCGTGCGCGGGTGCTAAAAAGAGCAGCATCGGCATGCTTAGCACGTCGTTTGGTAGAAATCCACGTGCGCGTTCTGCCAAAAGCACCATTTGCATGCACATCTTGTGGTTTTGCAGAAAACTTCATCCGCGTCTACCAAAAGATGCATGTGCATGCTTAAAACGTGTTTTCGCACAAATCCGTGCGCGGGTGCTAAAAAGAGCAGCATCGGCATGCTTAGCACGTCGTTTGGTAGAAATCCACGTGCGCGTTCTGCCAAAAGCACCATTTGCATGCACATCTTGTGGTTTTGCAGAAAACTTCATCCGCGTCTACCAAAAGATGCATGTGCATGCTTAAAACGCGTTTTCGCACAAATCCGTGCGCGGGTGCTAAAAAGAGCAGCATCGGCATGCTTAGCACGTCGTTTGGTAGAAATCCACGTGCGCGTTCTGCCAAAAGCACCATTTGCATGCACATCTTGTGGTTTTGCAGAAAACTTCATCCGCGTCTACCAAAAGATGCATGTGCATGCTTAAAACGCGTTTTCGCACAAATCCGTGCGCGGGTGCTAAAAAGAGCAGCATCGGCATGCCTAGCACGTCGTTTGGTAGAAATCCACGTGCGCGTTCTGCCAAAAGCACCATTTGCATGCACATCTTGTGGTTTTGCAGAAAACTTCATCCGCGTCTACCAAAAGATGCATGTGCATGCTTAAAACGCGTTTTCGCACAAATCCGTGCGCGGGTGCTAAAATGAGCAGCATCGGATTCTTAGCACGTCGTTTGGTAGAAATCCACGTGCGCGTTCTGCCAAAAGCACCATTTGCATCCACATCTTGTGGTTTTGCAGAAAACTTCATCCGCGTCTACCAAAAGATGCATGTGCATGCTTAAAACGCGTTTTCGCACATATCCGTGCGCGGGTGCTAAAAAGAGCAGCATCGGCATGCTTAGCACGTCGTTTGGTAGAAATCCACGTGCGCGTTCTGCGAAAAGCACCATTTGCATGCACATCTTGTGGTTTTGCAGAAAACTTCATCCGCGTCTACCAAAAGATGCATGTGCATGCTTAAAACGTGTTTTCGCACAAATCCGTGCGCGGGTGCTAAAAAGAGCAGCATCGGCATGCTTAGCACGTCGTTTGGTAGAAATCCACGTGCGCGTTCTGCCAAAAGCACCATTTGCATGCACATCTTGTGGTTTTGCAGAAAACTTCATCCGCGTCTACCAAAAGATGCATGTGCATGCTTAAAACGCGTTTTCGCACAAATCCGTGCGCGGGTGCTAAAAAGAGCAGCATCGGCATGCTTAGCACGTCGTTTGGTAGAAATCCACGTGCGCGTTCTGCCAAAAGCACCATTTGCATGCACATCTTGTGGTTTTGCAGAAAACTTCATCCGCGTCTACCAAAAGATGCATGTGCATGTTTAAAACGCGTTTTCGCACAAATCCGTGCGCGGGTGCTAAAAAGAGCAGCATCGGCATGCTTAGCACGTCGTTTGGTAGAAATCCACGTGCGCGTTCTGCCA
Organism: Dermacentor andersoni; assembly: GCF_023375885.2. Classification (NCBI taxonomy): domain Eukaryota; kingdom Metazoa; phylum Arthropoda; class Arachnida; order Ixodida; family Ixodidae; genus Dermacentor; species Dermacentor andersoni. Next base: position 46,613 of record NW_027314774.1, read on the forward strand.
AAAGCACCATTTGCATGCACATCTTGTGGTTTTGCAGAAAACTTCATCCGCGTCTACCAAAAGATGCATGTGCATGCTTAAAACGCGTTTTCGCACAAATCCGTGCGCGGGTGCTAAAAAGAGCAGCATCGGCATGCTTAGCACGTCGTTTGGTAGAAATCCACGTGCGCGTTCTGCCAAAAGCACCATTTGCATGCACATCTTGTGGTTTTGCAGAAAACTTCATCCGCGTCTACCAAAAGATGCATGTGCATGCTTAAAACGCGTTTTCGCACAAATCCGTGCGCGGGTGCTAAAAAGAGCAGCATCGGCATGCCTAGCACGTCGTTTGGTAGAAATCCACGTGCGCGTTCTGCCAAAAGCACCATTTGCATGCACATCTTGTGGTTTTGCAGAAAACTTCATCCGCGTCTACCAAAAGATGCATGTGCATGCTTAAAACGCGTTTTCGCACAAATCCGTGCGCGGGTGCTAAAATGAGCAGCATCGGATTCTTAGCACGTCGTTTGGTAGAAATCCACGCGCGCGTTCTGCCAAAAGCACCATTTGCATCCACATCTTGTGGTTTTGCAGAAAACTTCATCCGCGTCTACCAAAAGATGCATGTGCATGCTTAAAACGCGTTTTCGCACAAATCCGTGCGCGGGTGCTAAAAAGAGCAGCATCGGCATGCTTAGCACGTCGTTTGGTAGAAATCCACGTGCGCGTTCTGCCAAAAGCACCATTTGCATGCACATCTTGTGGTTTTGCAGAAAACTTCATCCGCGTCTACCAAAAGATGCATGTGCATGCTTAAAACGCGTTTTCGCACAAATCCGTGCGCGGGTGCTAAAAAGAGCAGCATCGGCATGCTTAGCACGTCGTTTGTTAGAAATCCACGTGCGCGTTCTGCCAAAAGCACCATTTGCATGCACATCTTGTGGTTTTCCAGAAAACTTCATCCGCGTCTACCAAAAGATGCATGTGCATGCTTAAAACGCGTTTTCGCACAAATCCGTGCGCGGGTGCTAAAAAGAGCAGCATCGGCATGCTTAGCACGTCGTTTGGTAGAAATCCACGTGCGCGTTCAGCCAAAAGCACCATTTGCATGCACATCTTGTGGTTTTGCAGAAAACTTCATCCGCGTCTACCAAAAGATGCATGTGCATGCTTAAAACGCGTTTTCGCACAAATCCGTGCGCGGGTGCTAAAAAGAGACGCATCGGCATGCTTAGCACGTCGTTTGGTAGAAATCCACGTGCGCGTTCTGCCAAAAGCACCATTTGCATGCACATCTTGTGGTTTTGCAGAAAACTTCATCCGCGTCTACCAAAAGATGCATGTGCATGCTTAAAACGCGTTTTCGCACAAATCCGTGCGCGGGTGCTAAAAAGAGCAGCATCGGCATGCCTAGCACGTCGTTTGGTAGAAATCCACGTGCGCATTCTGCCAAAAGCACCATTTGCATGCACATCTTGTGGTTTTGCAGAAAACTTCATCCGCATTTACCAAAAGATGCATGTCCATGCTTAAAACGCGTTTTCGCACAAATCCGTGCGCGGGTGCTAAAAAGAGCAGCATCGGCATGCCTAGCACGTCGTTTGGTAGAAATCCACGTGCGCGTTCTGCCAAAAGCACCATTTGCATGCACATCTTGTGGTTTTGCAGAAAACTTCATCCGCGTCTACCAAAAGATGCATGTGCATGCTTAAAACGCGTTTTCGCACAAATCCGTGCGCGGGTGCTAAAATGAGCAGCATCGGATTCTTAGCACGTCGTTTGGTAGAAATCCACGTGCGCGTTCTGCCAAAAGCACCATTTGCATCCACATATTGTGGTTTTGCAGAAAACTTCATCCGCGTCTACCAAAAGATGCATGTGCATGCTTAAAACGCGTTTTCGCACAAATCCGTGCGCGGGTGCTAAAAAGAGCAGCATCGGCATGCTTAGCACGTCGTTTGGTAGAAATCCACGTGCGCGTTCTGCCAAAAGCACCATTTGCATGCACATCTTGTGGTTTTGCAGAAAACTTCATCCGCGTCTACCAAAAGATGCATGTGCATGCTTAAAACGCGTTTTCGCACAAATCCGTGCGCGGGTGCTAAAAAGAGCAGCATCGGCATGCTTAGCACGTCGTTTGTTAGAAATCCACGTGCGCGTTCTGCCAAAAGCACCATTTGCATGCACATCTTGTGGTTTTCCAGAAAACTTCATCCGCGTCTACCAAAAGATGCATGTGCATGCTTAAAACGCGTTTTCGCACAAATCCGTGCGCGGGTGCTAAAAAGAGCAGCATCGGCATGCTTAGCACGTCGTTTGGTAGAAATCCACGTGCGCGTTCAGCCAAAAGCACCATTTGCATGCACATCTTGTGGTTTTGCAGAAAACTTCATCCGCGTCTACCAAAAGATGCATGTGCATGCTTAAAACGCGTTTTCGCACAAATCCGTGCGCGGGTGCTAAAAAGAGACGCATCGGCATGCTTAGCACGTCGTTTGGTAGAAATCCACGTGCGCGTTCTGCCAAAAGCACCATTTGCATGCACATCTTGTGGTTTTGCAGAAAACTTCATCCGCGTCTACCAAAAGATGCATGTGCATGCTTAAAACGCGTTTTCGCACAAATCCGTGCGCGGGTGCTAAAAAGAGCAGCATCGGCATGCCTAGCACGTCGTTTGGTAGAAATCCACGTGCGCATTCTGCCAAAAGCACCATTTGCATGCACATCTTGTGGTTTTGCAGAAAACTTCATCCGCATTTACCAAAAGATGCATGTCCATGCTTAAAACGCGTTTTCGCACAAATCCGTGCGCGGGTGCTAAAAAGAGCAGCATCGGCATGCTTAGCACGTCATTTGGTAGAAATCCACGTGCGCGTTCTGCCAAAAGCACCATTTGCATGCACATCTTGTGGTTTTGCAGAAAACTTCATCCGCGTCTACCAAAAGATGCATGTGCATGCTTAAAACGCGTTTTCGCACAAATCCGTGCGCGGGTGCTAAAATGAGCAGCATCGGATTCTTAGCACGTCGTTTGGTAGAAATCCACGTGCGCGTTCTGCCAAAAGCACCATTTGCATCCACATCTTGTGGTTTTGCAGAAAACTTCATCCGCGTCTACCAAAAGATGCATGTGCATGCTTAAAACGCGTTTTCGCACAAATCCGTGCGCGGTTGCTAAAAAGAGCAGCATCGGCATGCTTAGCACGTTGTTTGGTAGAAATCCACGTGCGCGTTCTGCCAAAAGCACCATTTGCATGCACATCTTGTGGTTTTGCAGAAAACTTCATCCGCGTCTACCAAAAGATGCATGTGCATGCTTAAGACGCGTTTTCGCACAAATCCGTGCGCGGGTGCTAAAAAGAGCAGCATCGGCATGCTTAGCACGTCGTTTGTTAGAAATCCACGGGCGCGTTCTGCGAAAAGCACCATTTGCATGCACATCTTGTGGTTTTGCAGAAAACTTCATCCGCGTCTACCAAAAGATGCATGTGCATGCTTAAAACGCGTTTTCGCACAAATCCGTGCGCGGGTGCTAAAAAGAGCAGCATCGGCATGCTTAGCACGTCGTTTGGTAGAAATCCACGTGCGCGTTCTGCCAAAAGCACCATTTGCATGCACATCTTGTGGTTTTGCAGAAAACTTCATCCGCGTCTACCAAAAGATGCATGTGCATGCTTAAAACGCGTTTTCGCACAAATCCGTGCGCGGGTGCTAAAAAGAGCAGCATCGGCATGCCTAGCACGTCGTTTGGTAGAAATCCACGTGCGCGTTCTGCCAAAAGCACCATTTGCATGCACATCTTGTGGTTTTGCAGAAAAGTTCATCCGCGTTTACCAAAAGATGCATGTGCATGCTTAAAACGCGTCTTCGCACAAATCCGTGCGCGGGTGCTAAAAAGAGCAGCATCGGCATGCTTAGCACGTCGTTTGGTAGAAATCCACGTGCGCGTTCAGCCAAAAGCACCATTTGCATGCACATCTTGTGGTTTTGCAGAAAACTTCATCCGCGTCTACCAAAAGATGCATGTGCATGCTTAAAACGCGTTTTCGCACAAATCCGTGCGCGGGTGCTAAAAAGAGCAGCATCGGCATGCCTAGCACGTCGTTTGGTAGAAATCCACGTGCGCGTTCTGCCAAAAGCACCATTTGCATGCACATCTTGTGGTTTTGCAGAAAACTTCATCCGCGTCTACCAAAACATGCATGTGCATGCTTAAAACGCGTTTTCGCACAAATCCGTGCGCGGGTGCTAAAATGAGCAGCATCGGATTCTTAGCACGTCGTTTGGTAGAAATCCACGTGCGCGTTCTGCCAAAAGCACCATTTGCATCCACATCTTGTGGTTTTGCAGAAAACTTCATCCGCGTCTACCAAAAGATGCATGTGCATGCTTAAAACGCGTTTTCGCACAAATCCGTGCGCGGTTGCTAAAAAGAGCAGCATCGGCATGCTTAGCACGTCGTTTGGTAGAAATCCACGTGCGCGTTCTGCCAAAAGCACCATTTGAATGCACATCTTGTGGTTTTGCAGAAAACTTCATCCGCGTCTACCAAAAGATGCATGTGCATGCTTAAAACGCGTTATCGCACAAATCCGTGCGCGGGTGCTAAAAAGAGCAGCATCGGCATGCTTAGCACGTCGTTTGTTAGAAATCCACGTGCGCGTTCTGCCAAAAGCACCATTTGCATGCACATCTTGTGGTTTTGCAGAAAACTTCATCCGCGTCTACCAAAAGATGCATGTGCATGCTTAAAACGCGTTTTCGCACAAATCCGTGCGCGGGTGCTAAAAAGAGCAGCATCGGCATGCTTAGCACGTCGTTTGGTAGAAATCCACGTGCGCGTTCTGCCAAAAGCACCATTTGCATGCACATCTTGTGGTTTTGCAGAAAACTTCATCCGCGTCTACCAAAAGATGCATGTGCATGCTTAAAACGCGTTTTCGCACAAATCCGTGTGCGGGTGCTAAAAAGAGCAGCATCGGCATGCCTAGCACGTCGTTTGGTAGAAATCCACGTGCGCGTTCTGCCAAAAGCACCATTTGCATGCACATCTTGTGGTTTTGCAGAAAACTTCATCCGCGTTTACCAAAAGATGCATGTGCATGCTTAAAACGCGTTTTCGCACAAATCCGTGCGCGGGTGCTAAAAAGAGCAGCATCGGCATGCTTAGCACGTCGTTTGGTAGAAATCCACGTGCGCGTTCAGCCAAAAGCACCATTTGCATGCACATCTTGTGGTTTTGCAGAAAACTTCATCCGCGTCTACCAAAAGATGCATGTGCATGCTTAAAACGCGTTTTCGCACAAATCCGTGCGCGGGTGCTAAAAGGAGACGCATCGGCATGCTTAGCACGTCGTTTGGTAGAAATCCACGTGCGCGTTCTGCCAAAAGCACCATTTGCATGCAAATCTTGTGGTTTTGCAGAAAACTTCATCCGCGTCTACCAAAAGATGCATGTGCATGCTTAAAACGCGTTTTCGCACAAATCCGTGCGCGGGTGCTAAAAAGAGCAGCATCGGCATGCCTAGCACGTCGTTTGGTAGAAATCCACGTGCGCGTTCTGCCAAAAGCACCATTTGCATGCACATCTTGTGGTTTTGCAGAAAACTTCATCCGCATTTACCAAAAGATGCATGTGCATGCTTAAAACGCGTTTTCGCACAAATCCGTGCGCGGGTGCTAAAAAGAGCAGCATCGGCATGCTTAGCACGTCGTTTGGTAGAAATCCACGTGCGCGTTCTGCCAAAAGCACCATTTGCATGCACATCTTGTGGTTTTGCAGAAAACTTCATCCGCGTCTACCAAAAGATGCATGTGCATGCTTAAAACGCGTTTTCGCACAAATCCGTGCGCGGGTGCTAAAAAGAGCAGCATCGGCATGCCTAGCACGTCGTTTGGTAGAAATCCACGCGCGCGTTCTGCCAAAAGAACCATTTGCATGCACATCTTGTGGTTTTGCAGAAAACTTCATCCGCGTCTACCAAAAGATGCATGTGCATGCTTAAAACGCGTTTTCGCACAAATCCGTGCGTGCATTCATGCATTGAATGATATCTCTGAACTTAGCCTAGACGACGCAGTAGCATACATAACAGCATTCATTATTGATACTGCATCAGTATGTATCCCCCAAACAAAAGGGTCGGCCTCGAAACGACGTGTTCCATGGTGGAATGAGGAGTGTAGGGAAGCTAGGAAAAAGCAAAACAAGGCTTGGAATCTCCTCCGTAACTCACCAACAAAAGAGAATCTAAATAATTTCAAGGCGATCAAGTCGCAGGGGAGAAGAACGCGCCGCCGTGCTAAACGGGAAAGTTGGAAAAACTACACAAGCAGCATCAATACATATACAGACGAACGAAAAGCCTGGAACAGGGTTAACAAAATCAAAGGCCGCGAAACTCATCCCTTACCTTTATTAAATACACAAGGAGACACCCTGGAGGATCAGGCAGATTGTCTAGGAGCACATTTCGAGCACATTTCCAGTACATCTCATTACACAGATACATTCCTAATATACCAGCGACTAGCAGAACAGATGAAATCGGGTCGGAACAGCCCATCGAATGAATCATACAATCGTCCATTTGGAATGGCTGAGTTCCAGGCCTCACGAACTGCTGCAAGAGGTCCGCCCCAGGAAGTGACAGAATAATGTATGAGATGATCAGACACCTACACCCTGAAACTCTTCAATTCTATGTTCTCCGCAGGCTACATTCCGTTTGCCTGGAAAGAAGCAATCGTAATCCCCTTTCTCAAAAAGGGCAAGGACCCTTCCTCACCCGACAGTTATAGGCCTATAGCTCTGACAAGTTGTATATGCAAATTATTTGAGAAAATGATTAACCGTCGCCTCATCCATTTTCTTGAAAGCAACAAGGTACTCGATCCCTTACAGTGCGGTTTTAGAGAGGGTAGATCCACAAGAGATCACCTTGTCCGCATCGAGACAAATATCCGTGATGCCTTTGTCCATAAACAGTTTTTCCTGTCCGTATTTTTAGATATGGAGAAGGCATACGACAAAACCTGGCGCTTTGGAATCCTCCGTGATCTGTCCAAAATGGGAGTTTGAGGCAACTTGTTATGCGTCATTCAGAGTCACCTCTCCGATCGCACGTTCCGTGTTAGAGTTGGCAACGTTCTGTCTCGTCCATTTATGCAAGAGGCTGGTGTTCCACAAGGAGGTGTGCTGAGCTGCACTCTTTTTATTGTCAAAATGAACTCCATCCAGACTGCCATACCACGTAGTATGTTTTGTTCTGTATATGTAGATGACATCCAGATAGGTTTTAAATCATTTAATCTAAGTATCTGTGAGCGCTATGTACAGCTTTGCATAAATGAACAGTCTAAGTGGGCGGACGAAAATGGTTTTAAGCTAAATCCGAGAAAAAGTACGTGCGTCCTGCTCTCTAATAAGAGAGGTATACTGGCGGAACCCGTAATCAATCTCAATGGAGAACGGTTATATGTGAGCTGTGAACACAAATTCCTAGAGATCCTTCTAGACAGTAAGCTAACTTTTGTGCCGCACCTGAAGTATCTTAAGGCAATGTGCCTCAAGACTATGAATCTGCTGAAGCTCTTGTCGCGCACAGCTTGGGGAAGCGAGAGGAGATGCCTAATAAAGTTGTACAAAAAAGTCTAATATTAACACACCTTGACTATGGCACCATAGTCTATAATTCTGCTGGACCTAGTACTCTAAATATGCTAAATCTTGTCCACCACTTAGGCATCCGCCTTGCAACAGGCGCCTTTAGAACTAGTCCTGTGCAAAGCTTTTACGTCGAATCTAATGAATGGTCCCTATACTACCAAAGGACATATTTAAGTCTTTCGTATGCCTTGAAGGTAAGCTCAGCCGTGGATCATCCATGTAACTCAATTATTCACGACTCCTCCACGGCCAGGCTATTCCGTAACCGCCCAGGTGTCCGGCCTCCTCCGTCCCTCCGTTTGGAAGCACTCGCAGAAAAAACAGGGGTCTCTCTTTTAGATAATGTCTTAATGGCGCCCTCTCCGCTTCCACCGCCTTGGGAGTGGCAAACTATCCAATGTGACATCTCTTTCTTAGAATTATCGAAACAAGCACCTGAGGCCCACATACAATCACATTTTATTGAACTTAAAGAAAAGTATTCCTGTGACGAATAATACACAGATGCTTCGAAGCCTCCTGCTGGTGTTGCTTACGCAGCTCTCGGACCCTTATTTTCAACATCTGGGCCACTAAACCAAACACCAGTATCTTCACGGCAGAAGCGTACGCTATAATTGCGGCTATTAAAAACGTAAGGCGCAGAAATGTCGCTAAGGCTGTTGTCTTTACAGACTCATTAAGTATCGTGAGAGCCCTAATTAGCTTACGAAAGCATAAGAATCCCGTTTTCAATGAGCTGTGTAGCTTGCTGTGCTCCGCATATATGTGCAACCAAGCGATTATCCTATGATGGGTACCTGGCCATAAAGGCATAAAAGGCAACGTAGCTGCTGACGAAAACGCTACGTCAGTGAGTTTTAGCACCACAGATGGAAATATCCCCATTCCTACCCCAGACCTAAAGCCCTTTTTGCGCCGTAAATTGAGGAATCATTGGCAAGAAGAGTGGGATACACAAACACTGAATAAGTTACACATTATAAAACCAAAATTGCGGAATTGGATAAGTGAGAAAACAGCACGGTACAAGGAAGTACTTCTCTGCCGATTAAGAATAGGACACACTTACAGTACTCACTCCTACCTCTTGACTCGTGGGGATCCTCCTATTGTAGTAGGTGCGGCGATAGCCTGACTGTCCTCCATGTTCTTATCCAGTGCCCTGCAATAGAAACAGAGAGGAAAAAGTATTTCCCTTCTGCATATCGGGAAAATATACCACTTCACCCTGCATTTTTTCTTAGTGATGAACCATTTTTTAAACTGCAAATAGTTTTAGATTTCTTAGCTGAAAGCGACATTCTGAAAATAATTTGGCCAGGAAATTTTAACACGTGATTACCAGCCCTTGCATTCGAGGGCCGTCTTGATGATTTCGTGTAACTGTTGTCTGGTTTTCTTATGTTTTTTTTATCAAAACACAACTGCCACCGTTCACGTTCATAACTAATCAGTGTCATTATTTTACATTAGTATCATTAATTTTCGGACGTCGTGCAACTACCAGGAGCGCTTCTTTGAAGTAGTTCTATGCCGACTACGCATTGGGCACACACACCTCACACGCAATTATCTACCTACAAAAGAAGACTTGCCAACATGTGAAAAATGCCAAGAACAACTAACAGTCATGCATATATTACTTACATGCACACACGTTGAAGTACAAAAACGAAACTTTTTGCACAACCTATATCGAATGCACCTACCTTTACATCCTGCTTTAATTTTAGGAGATGATTCGATACTCCCATTACCTGACCTGCATAAATTCCTACACGACACCGGCTTTCTAAACAAAATATAGATTAACACGGCCTTTCTCATCTTAAGTAGTATTATAAAACACCTCGTCGTTGGCGCAGCGTAGCCTTAGTCGCTTTTGCGCCACTGAACCACATTTAACTAACTTTATTCGTTGGCGTACCGTCTCGTGTTGTCATCGCGTCATTTGCGGAATTTTACCGCTGCGAGCGCTAAGTGACCGACTGGGCCACTACGTTTTCCACTTGTAGGAGTCGCCTTACCCTTTCGCAAGGACGCCGATCACCTATCCATTAAGCTGCAGACGTACAAAAGTGCCCGTCTTTTTGAGCCTGTTCATTATTTGCGTCATGCACAGCTGTATACTGTGAGGGTGCTTCCTTTTTACCACACTGTACTAATAAGTGAACTTGTTTTCGCGTTCTGTTCGTTTAATAATGTTGTATTCTGGCTACCATTGTCGGACGTAATGTACGTGGAATACTCGGGCACCCTGAAATGTAACGCTTTCACTTTTTCATCTTCATTTATTTCTCCTTAAATGCCAGAAGGGATTACATAAGGGGGGGCACAAACACATGTGAACTTAAATGATTTCAACAAAAATGCAAAAACACACAGCAGAAATACACTCAGCGAAGTAAAAATACAGTTGAAAGGGGGTTTATTACGGTTGGATGGCAGGCGGGAGGACCGCATGACGGGCACAGCAAAGACAGTCTCAGCCGACGTCTACAGCGCGCGATCAGCGCTCGCAGCTGACGAGACAGTGTCCTACTGCTGCGTGCGTTGAAATTCCTGACTACAGTACCCCGGCGGCGAAGGGAAACCATCCTGGCGACTCAAGGCGACGTGAGAATAAGGGGGTCGTGATATGGTTTGAGGCGGCACCCGTGGACCACCTGGTGGCCAAGACGACGCTTGTCCGAGGATGGGGTGATCGGTTCAACAAGATAGGTGACGGTAGACAGGCGCTTGATTACGCGATACGGGCCCTGGTCCTTGGGGGAAAACACATGAGTCAGGCCAGGGGAATGGAACGGCGTGCGGAGCCAGACGAGGGAGCCGACGGCCAAAGCTTGCGCCGTCAGATTGCGGTCATGGCCATCTTTTTGGGGGGCTTGACTGTCCGATGTAAAGGAGCGGGCCAGCAGCCGACACCCTTTAGCATATTGAGCCATTTCAGAAAGAGGGCTGAATTCGGAGGCGTCCGGACGATACGGGAAAATAGTGTCGAGTGTGGTGCATGGTTCGCGGCCATACAAAAAAAGGAATGGGGAAAGGCCGGTTGGCGACTGTGCTGTAGTATTATACACGTAAGTGGCGAAGGGAAGAACGACATCCCAGTTAAAGCAGTCAGAAGGAATGTACATGGACAGCATGTCTCCCAGTGTGCGGTTAAAACGCTCCGTTAGTCCATTGGTCTGCAGGGTGTAGGCTGTGGATGTGCGGTGAACTGTACGGCATGAACGAAGGAGCTCTTGAAGGACATCGGATAGAAAAAACACCCTCTGTCACTGACTAGTTCACGTGGTGCGCCATTGCGGAGGACGACATGACGTAAGACGAAGTTCGCTACGTCACGAGCACCAGCCGAACGAAGCGCAGCCGTTTCCTCATACCGCGTTAGGTGATCGACGGCGACGACGACCCATGTGTTACCAGCGACAGAGCACTGAAGTGGGCCATAAAGATCGATTCGGACATGGTCGAAGGGACGCGCAAGACACGGTAAAGGCTTCAGGAGACCAGGCGAATGAGGAAATGGTTTCCGTCATTGGCACAATTGCCAAGGCCGAATGTATTTGCAGACATGTGTGCACGTACATGCCACGCCAGTAATAACGTTGTCGGAACCGCTCGTATGTTTTCAGCGCACCAGAGTGAGCATGTTGAGGGTCAGCATGAAAGTATGCGCAGACATGGGAGTGCATGTGGCTAGAGATGATGACCAGCACATTACGGCCATCCGGTTGATTGCTGCGATGATATAATAGTTCGTCCCGTATCGCAAAATGCGTGGCTTGGTGGCGAAGTGTACGTTGGTGTGCAGAAGTTGGCAGAGGGGAAAGAACATTCAGGAGGGAGACGACCCAGGAGTCTTTTCGATGTTGAGAAGGCATGTCTATGGCGGTAAGAACAGCCAAAGGAAAGGCACCAGTTGAATGCGGTTCTGCAGTCAGCGCATCCGCGTCAGTGTTTTCGGCCCGATCTGTACACCATGCGAATGTCAAATTCTTGCAGGCGAAAAGCGCAACGTCCAAGGTGACCAGAAGGATCCTTCATGAATACTAACCAACACAGTGCGTGATGGTCAGTCACCACGTCCAAAGTGTGGCCGTATGAGTAGGGACGAAATTTGCTTATTGCCCACACAATCGCGAGACACTCCTTTTCAGTAACCGAGTAGTTGGATTCCGCCCTAATGAGGGCGCGGTTAGCATAAGCTCCAAATATACTCAAGAAGCCGGGTTTACGCTGCTCGAGTACTGCACCAAGACCGACGCTTCTGGCGTCCGTGTGTACTTCGGTTGGTGCACTCGGGTCGTAATGGCGCAGAAAGGGTGGGGAGGTAAGCAGATGCCATAATGTAGTGAGGGCGCCGTCGCACGCTTGTTTCCAATTAGAAAAGATACCAGGGTTAGCAAGAAGCTTCGTAAGCGGTGCTATGATGGAGGCAAAGTTTTGGACAAAACGACGAAAATCCGAGCATAAGCCCACAAAGCTGCACAGTTGCTTCACGGTGGTCGGCTTAGGAAGCTCCGCGACGGCGCGAAGTTTGTCAGGGTGACGAAGAATCCCGTGTTCTGAGACTACATGACCTAGTATGGTGAGCTGGCGAGCTCCGACGTGGCACTTCTTCAGGTTGGGTTGAATTGAAGTACTGTGTTGGTAAGGCGCTGGAGAATCGTGCGCGGATGGGCAAGGTGTGTAGCGAAATCTGCAGCACACACGATGACTTCATCTAGATAACACAGACATATCTGCAATTTTAGACCACGCAAGATGTTGCCCATCATTCGATCGAATGTTGCAGGCGCATTGCAAAGTCCATACGACATGACTGTGAATTCGTACGAACCATCCGGGGTGACGAACGCCGTCTTTGGAAGATCACACACGTTCATCGGGACATGCCAATAACCCGAATGCAGGTCGAGGGAAGAGAAGAATTCGGCACCCTGCAAGCAATCGAGGGAGTCGTCTATGCGTGGAAGAGGGCAAACATCTTTTCTAGTAATTTTGTCGAGACGCCAGTAATCCACAGAGCACTTACTGAACGATATTTTTCTTGACCAGCGCAACGCAGGATTAAGAAGGACTACAGGAAGACTGGATGACTCCGCGCTGAAGCATGTCGTTTGCTTGCTGTGTAATTATACGACGCTCTGCTGGTGATACACGGTAGGGACGCTGCCAAAGGGGTGTTGGCTCCGGAGTAAATTCTCTGAACAATGATGCTCGTTCGACCTAACGATGCTTGGTGAAGTCAAACGAACTTCTTAACGCGTTCAGAAGGGTAAGGAACTGCGCACATTGATCCGGAGTGAGGTTGCTGTCGATGGAAGGGAAAAATGCTTCCGAGGACACGTCAGCGGATGCAAGGTGCGGTGTCCACGCGTTCAGCTCAGGCTTCGGAATTGGCTCGGAGAATTCAATAGGAACAATAACATCATCGACGATTGACTGAACGTGGCCAAGCGTCTCATTGCGACCTAACGTGAGAGAGCATGATGTAGTGTTGAAAATGAAAGCGACGTATGGTGGCGGTGATTGAATACGTCAGACGGCGCGAACAGAACCGTAGTTTCAGAAAGGGCAGCACAGTAAACAGGAACAATGACGGCACTGAGAGGGGGAAGGATAGTGTCAGTAGCCACAACAAGCTTGTCAACACCAGGCACGGGCACATGGGCAGAAGGTGCATCGCCAAACACAGACCCTGCCACCTGAGCGCGAGCGCAGTCTATAACGAGGTGACGGCGCGATAAAAAAATCCCACCCAACGATCACATCATGTGAACACGAAGTGAACACAATAAATTCAATGTCTTAGGGTGCGTCTCCAATTACGACTTTAGCTGTGTGGGCTGCAACCGGATGAACTCGCTGTGCGCTTGCAGTATTGAGTGAAAACGCTGTAAGTGGCATTGTCACTTTACGCAGACAGGGGCAATTTTTTTAAATAATGACGGTTATAGCGGCAGCTGTATCGACGAGCGCAAGAGTTTGAACACCTCCAACAAAAATTTCGACAACATTGGCGGGGGCAAGCGAAGACTTACACAGGTCGACTACGACGCAGCTCGTGCCTCCGGAGCTGCGGCAGTCAGTTTTCAGTCAAAGCGCTAGGTTGGTGGCGTGGGGAAGGTGAGCGACGGGAAGGGAAGGGTTGAAAGCGGAGTCAGGCGGGGAGTCTCGCGTGTGGACATTCGACGACGCGTCCTGTGGCGTATAGTACTGTGGCCGGAAAGAATAGTCGCGGTATCTTGGTGCACCCGGAGATGCCGCGAAGCGCCTTCGACAGAAACGTGCAAGAGTGACCTGGAATTCCACAAGCGTAGCATATTGGTAAGATGTCAGCAGTGGGCCACAGATTTACGATGGGCTGCTGCGTACCAGGGAATGATGCACAACATAATGGTGGCTGTCGGAGAGTGTGAGGGTCCAACGTTGGCCGTCGATGCGGTGGATGTGCAGCGGTAGCCGCATATGTGAGTGGTGCGGCAACAGGTGTCGGCTGACAGGCGGGCGGCAGCACCTCGGAGACCTTCTTCTGAATAACTTTTGTGATAGGTGTCACTAGGTTGTGCATGGGCACTTCTGTAGCCGGCAAATACGATAAACACGAGAGCTTGCGTGCCTTTTCCTCACGCGCATATTTTTTTTATTTGCGACAGTAGCGTATTGTGGTAACCACCTGTCGTTAAAGCGGCGAGAGAATCGTCTCTTGTCGACCGGCGAAATACGACGCGTTATTTGCGTAGCTCATCAATGTTCTGGCACAAAGTCGGAAGCTCAACGACGGTGCATGGGTCCTTGGCCAGGGACATTTGAAAGGCATCGTCGTCAATGCCTTTCAGGATGTGTTTATTCTTCTCTTGTTCGGCCATGGAAGGATGCAGGCGGTTATATAAGTCGATCACGTCTTCTATGTAGCTAGTAAATTTTTCGCCTGGCTGCCCGCAGGGGCGTCTGCGTCAGCAGGCGTTTGGTGTGTTGCGACACCACGTACCGGAGCATACGAGGCTTGGACCCCCCCACGTGTAGCCGTGCGCAGCTTAGCCGTGCAATGGGGAATCCTGGGGGTTGAGCCAATGCCGGCGGTTCGGACCTTTAAGGCCCCCCGGCGGAGGCGAAACACACTTCTTTGGCCTCTGCTTCACGTAAACGGCACCCCCGGACTGACCCACCCGGGGGATATCGGTAGTCGCCTCTTCCTGTCTCTCTCTCCTCAAACCTTCGTCTTTATCGCTCACTTTTTGATCTTTCCTGTCTTCTTCTCTCTTCCATTTACTTCCTTTCTCCACAGCGGCAAGGGTTCACCTTGTGTGGCTATCCTAGCTTGGGTACAGCATATTTGGTTATAGTCATAGCGAACGACTGGCGTCGTGCACACTTGTACGCAAGCTCTGCCATGTCCCCTACGTTAGGCTCTGTGGTGGACGTCGGCGCTGTTGCCGAACAAACACATTTTCCTGTGGCAGCGCAAGCCTCTGCAGTCTATGATCGGCGTCTGAAAAGATGCCGCACCGAAGTACCATTCCAATTCTGCTTTCATAGCAACGCTCCATCTTTCGCCAAATACTATGTAGTCCACAGTGAAAGCATCACGCCTGTTAGAAAGCTCTCTCCATTCCTGGCAGCCAAATGCCTGAAAGATAAAATCAGACAGACGTACAAAGCCTCCAAAATGTCTAGCGGGGACCTCCTCCTAGAACTGAATAATAAAGATCAAGCAGATAAGCTGCCTGAACTTACCAGTATTGGCGAGGCGACAGTGACTGTTTCAGCCCGCAGAACACTTAATACGAACAGGGGAGTAATATCTGAAGACGATTTTATTGGCTTAAGCTATGAGGAACTGCTGGAAAATTTCCAGGAACAAAATGTCACCAAAGTACAAAGAATAGTAATTACCAGAAATGACCAAGAAATCCCCACCAAACATGCTATACTCACCTTCGGAAGAAGCGTAATGTCTACCTCTCTCGGTGCAGGTTATGTAAAATTCAATGTAAGGCCATATATCCCAAACCCCAGACGATGTTTCAAGTGGGAAGGGTTTGGACATGCTTCACATGCATGCCGAGGACAAAAAACTTGTGCTAAATGCAGCTCCAACGTACACCAATGTAAGAATTGCACCTCTTCCCAACATTGTGTTAACTGCAAGAGAGATCATCCAGCTTATTCGCGGTCCTGCCCTTGCTGGAAAAAATAAAACGAAGTAATTGCTTTAACTGTCAAACGAAATCTCGTTCTGTGAAGCAAGAAAGCGACTTTCGTACCTTTCACGACGCAGTTATCTCGATGTGACGAAGGTGGGGGCATCGTCACAGAGGCCTGAAGAGTCCTGCGAGCGTACGCACAGTGGTCTCGTAGTGGCGACTCCTGCCCCCGTGGTGGAAGCAGCCAGTGCTCCTCCATCATCTTTGCAGGCCCTGCAGAAACCAGTCCTGCAGGGCCCTAAGATCAAGCGAACTCCAAGACCCGAGGCACGTGTCTCGGCGCCAAACTCTCGGTCCTGTAGCGCCTCAGAGAGAGCAATGGAGCGCGACACAAAAACCCCGGTGTCATTGACACCGAAGGACAAGCGCTCTCTTGAGCGCGGTAAGAGGGACAAAATCCCAATAATCATTCAAAATAAGGAAGCGCTACCCTAAAGGTTATCGCTCAATTGCATTACACTTTTTAAATCCATGTCACCTACACCTCACCTCTTATTTTTCCGCAGTGCCATTTCTTATTTTTTCAATTTTAAGATGGCTTTTATTATACATTGGCATTGTAGAGGGTTTTTAAACAACTTAGGTGACATTAAAGACATATTAATAAACTTCTCTCTTGTGGCCCTGTGTTTACAGGAAACAAACCTAGGCGAAAACACAAAAACATTTTAAAGGTTTCACTGTTTACGGCGCGACCGTACTCAGGCGAACCGGCTGTCAGGTGGTGTAGTCATTGTTCTGCCAGGTGGTATAGCAGCCAGAGAAGTTCCAATTAACACTCACATAGAAGCCGTTGCTGTCACCACTTTAGCTCACAAAACCATCACCATTTGATCAGTATACATTCCCCCCACAGGGGCGTCTGCGTCAGCAGGCGTTTGGTGTGTTGCGACACCACGGACCCGAGCGCACGAGGGTTGGACCCTCCCGCGTCTAGCCATGCACGGCTTAGCCGTGTCTGGGGAAAGGGGGATCCTGGGGGTTGAGCCGATGCTGGGTGTTTGGACCGTTAAGGCCCCCCGGCGGAGGCAACACACCTCTTCGGCCTCGGCTTCACATAGACGGCACCTCCAGACTGACCCGCCTGGAAGAAATCGGCAGTCGCCTTTCCTGTCCTATTCTGCAATCCGTCTTTCTCTCCCACTTTTCCATCTTTCCTGTCTTCTGCTCATTTCTTTTAACTTCCTATTTCCTGGCGGCAAGGGTTAACCTCGTGTAATATATCCGGTCTTGGGTATATATATATATATATATATATATATATATATATATATATATATATATATATTGGGTTATAGTGGGAATGTCCCGCTGGCGTACGCAGATTAAAATTTTCTAATCCTGTGACGTCCCCAGGTTGGGCTCCGAGGTGGGCGGTGGGCATTCCTGCCGAACACAGTAATCCTACATATGGCTTCAAATTTCCCCACACTCCCTGATCGCTCCCTGAAGAGGGGGCACACCGATGAAAACTTCAACTTTCTGATGAAACCAAAAGAAATATTTCCCAAATACCACGTAATACATAGCCAACATGAAACCATGACAGTCCGTACAATATCCCCATTTGTGGTTGCAAAATATCTTACAGAAGCAATCGGCTCTGGTTACAAATTAACTAAGACGGGAAGCGGCGACCTTCTTCTGGAAGTGCGTGACAAGCTGCAATACAGCAAACTAACTAAACTTGTTGCGATTGGTGACATTCCTGTCTCTGTTGGCCTCCCGCAGGGGCGTCTGCGCAAGCAGGCGTTTGGTGCGTTGCGACACCACGTACCCGAGCACACGAGGGTTGGACCCTCCCGCGTGTAACCGTGCGCGGCTTAGCCGTGTCTGGGGAAAGGGGGATCCTGGGGGTTGAGCCGATGCCGGGTGTTTGGACCTTTAAGGCCCCCTGGCGGAGGCAACACACCTCTTTGGCCTCTGCTTCACATAGACGGCACCCCCGGACTGACCCACCCGGGGGAAATCGGTAGTTGCCCTTTCCTGTCTCTCTCTTTCTCTAGTCTTCGTCTTTCTCTCACTTTTCATCTTTCCTGTCTTCTCCTATCTTCCGCTTACTTCCAGTTTTTCCAGGCAGCAAGGGTTAACCTTGTGTGAATAGCCAGCCTAGGTTATATCATATTTGGTTATAGTGGTAATGTACAGCTGGCGTTTGCAGGCCGTGTTTCAAAGGTCCTGCAACGTCCCCTTGTAGGACTCCACGGTGGGTGGCTGGCGTTACTGCCGAAATTACAATCTCTTATGGCTTCTTCTTTCCCCCCTTACCTGATCGCTCCCTCAAGAGGGGGCGCACCGATGATGTCTTCGAATTTTTTGCCCGTCAAAAAGAAACTTTTCCTCGTTTCCATGTAGTGCACTCCGAAACACCAGACAAACCCGTGCGAACAATCTCACCATTCCTCGTGTCCAAGTCTCTTACCCAAGTTTTTGGTACAGGTTATAAAGCATCTAGGATGGCAAGCGGCGATCTCCTCTTGGAACTCCGCAACCAGAAACAGTATGAAAAGCTACCCAATCTACTTTCATTTGGTGACGCCAAAGTAACCGTAACTCCTCATCGTACAATGAATACCACCCGTGGCGTAGTGTCTGATGATGATCTCTTGGAGCTGACTGAGGCTGAGCTCTTGGAGGGCTTTATCGAGCAGAACGTCATCAACGTTAGGCGAATTAAGATGAGGCGTGATAATAAGGAAATTCAGACCAAACACCTGATACTTACTTTTGGCACAAGTGTTCTGCCCGAGTCCATCGAGGCCGGCTATATCAAGCTCCGTGTTCGCCCATATGTTCCAAATCCCCTGCGTTGCTTCAAATGCCAGCGTTTCGGTCACAGTTCACAGAGCTGTCAAGGCCGCCAAACCTGCGCGAAATGCAGTGCTCATGAGCACACCTCTGAAACTTGTGAAAACTCTCTCCGTTGTGTAAACTGTGAAGGGGAGCACGCTGCATACTCGCGGTCGTGCCCATCGTGGAAGAAAGAAAAGGAAATAGTTACAATTAAAGTAAAAGAAAACATAAGTTTCAAAGAGGCACGCAGGCGGGTATCCTTCCTGCCAAAGCACACCTTTGCCGATGTGGCGCGTCAGGGGGCAGCGCCACAACCGTCCCCGGCGGCTGTTCGACCCACACCCAGTGAGGCGGCAGTGACGCCATCCGCCCCCTCGGCGGCTGCAGCTAACGCTGCTACGCCAACGCAGCAGACGGGGCCATCGACCCCGAAGGTGGGCGCAGCCGAGGCTGCCCCAACCTCGCCGGCCCCTTCCAGCGCTGGCAACAGCCGGCGCAGCCAGATCCCTCAGGGAGCCCCATCGACCTCCGGGCTGGTGGGCGCAGGGGTCTTGCCCTCCAAGGAGGGATTCTCTCGAGAAACATCTCGCTCGCAAGAGCACGTGTCCGGCGCCTCACAAGAGGCAATGAACACTACACCCATCCTCAAGGCGCACCAAGCGCCTAAGGAGCGGCGAGGCTCCCTCGAACGCTCCAGAAAGAACAAAACCCCTATTACAGGGCCTCGAAAGGGCTCTGTAATCTAAGGCATCACTTCCGTTTCTGTACACACAGCACTAATTTACATTAAATATGGATACACAAATCATACAATGGAACGTCAGAGGTCTCCTTAGAAACCTTGATGATGTACAAGAACGTATCCACCAACACAATCCAAAAGTGCTGTGTTTACAGGAAACACACTTAAAACCACAACACACAAACTTTCTACGACCGTATGTCACGTTTCGGAAAGATCGCGATGATGCTATCGCATCATCGGGCGGTGTTGCCATTTCTATCCATAAGAGCATTGCATGTCAACTTTTACAGCTACAAACGCCTCTCGAAGCAGTGGCGGTTCGAGCTGTACTCCTAAACAGACTCATCACCATTAGCTCTCTTTACATACCCCCACATTAAAAATTAACGAAACATGAATTCCAATCCTTTATAGATCAATTGCCAGAACCTTACGTTGTACTTGGCGATTTCAATGCGCACAGCTCCCTGTGGGGCGACTCTCGTATAGATGCGCGAGGTCGTCTTGTTAAACAGTTCATTTTTTCCTCTGGTGCGTGCCTTCTGAATAAGAAGAAACCCACATATTACTGTCTTGCAAACAATACCTTTTCTTCAATAGATCTGAGCATAGTTTCTCCGCCCATACTGCCTGAACTAGAATGGGAAGTTACGAACGATCCTTACGGAAGCGACCACTTCCCCGTACTACTAAGAACACTTAAAGAATACGAATATCCACCACAGGCTCCTAGGTGGAAGATTGACACAGCAGACTGGGAGAGGTTCCGAAACTTAACTAGAATATCATGGGATGACATGTCTTCTTTAGAAATCGATGCTGCTGTGGAGTACTTCACAGCCTTTATAATAGATGCCGCATTAAATGCATACGTGAATTAAGCGGCTCGGCATGCAAACGGCATGTCCCGTGGTGGAACAATGAATGCAGAATCGCACGTAGGAATCAGAACAAAGCGTGGGGGTTGCTACGCGCTTCGCCCACTGCAGAAAATCTTGTCAACTTTAAAAAAGTAAAATCCCAAGGTAGGAGAACCCGCCGACAGGCCAGAAGAGAAAGCTGGCAAAAGTATCTATCGAGTATTAACTCGTTTAGGGATGAGGCCAAAGCCTGGAACAGAGTTAATAGGATTAGAGGGCGGCAAACCTATTCAGTCCCCCTGGTAAACACACAGGGCGATACACTGCAAGACCAGGCAGACTCACTTGGGGAATATTTTGAGAGCGTGTCAAGTCCAACAAATTATACACAGTCCTTTCTCAAATACAAAGAAACAGAAGAACGTAAGCCATTAATAAGAAAAGGTCGTGAGAATGAGCCTTACAACCGTCCTTCTTGTATTGCTGAATTGAGAGCTGCCTTGAGCGCATGCAACAGCTCCGCACCAGGATCTGATAGAATCATGTATGAAATGCTCAAAAACTTACACAATGACACGCAGGTTACACTACTCACACTTTTCAACACCATTTGGGATGCAGGTTACCTTCCAACCGCATGGAAGGAAGCCATTGTGGTCCCTGTTTTGAAACAAGGCAAGGACCCTTCCTCAGTGGCAAATTACCGCCCGATAGCCCTCACAAGTTGCATTTGTAAGGTGTTTGAAAAAATGATTAACCGGCGACTCATTCATTTCCTTGAACAGAGCAAAATCCTTGATCCCTATCAGTGCGGCTTCCGAGAAGGGCTCTCCACAACTGACCATCTTGTACATGTAGAAGCAAATATCCGGGACGCATTTGTACACAAACAATTCTTCTTATCCATATTCCTCGATATGGAGAAGGCGTACGATACGACGTGGCGTCACGGAATACTAAGAGACTTGTTAGAAATGGGTATCCATGGAAATATGCTTAACCTAATAGAAAGCTATCTGTCCAGTCGTACATTCCGGGTAAAAGTCGGCAATGTACTTTCACGACCTTTTATGCAAGAAACGGGTGTACCCCAAGGAGGCGTGCTCAGCTGCACACTTTTCATCGTGAAGATGAACACGCTTCGCGCTTCATTACCACCGGCAATCTTTTATTCTGTCTACGTGGACGATATACAAATAGCTTTCAAATCTTGTAACCTCGCAGTCTGCGAGAGACAGGTACAGCATGGCCTGAACAAAGTCTCAATGTGGGCAGACAATAATGGATTTAAGATCAATCCTAACAAAAGCTCTTGCGTTCTTTTTACAAGAAAGAGAGGACTTATCCCAAATCCGTGCATAGAACTGCGTGGACAACAGATACCTGTAAATAAAGAACACAAATTCCTAGGTTTCGTACTCGACTACAGACTCACTTTCGTCCCCCACATTAAACATATTAAAGAAAAATGCCTGAAAACAATGAACCTAATGAAACTTCTATCCCATACATCGTGGGGTAGTGACAGGAAGTGCTTAATTAATCTCTATAAGAGCCTGATCCGTTCACGATTAGACTATGGTGCCGTAATCTATCACTCTGCCGCCCCGAGTGCGCTAAAGATGCTAGACCCTGTTCACCATCTAGGTATCCGTTTAGCCACAGGAGCTTTCAGAACGAGTCCCGTACAAAGTTTATATGCAGAATCGAATGTGTGGTCACTTCATATCCAGAGAACGTACATCAGCCAAACATATTTTCTGAAAGTCCGCTCAAATCCTGAACATCCCTGTTTTAATACCGTTAATGACATGACATATGCTACACTCTTTCGCAAATCCCTCCGTAAGACAGCCTTTCTCGCTGCATGTGAGGGAGCTTAGTGATGAAATGCATGTCCCACTCCTCGAGCTCCGCCTAATGCCTCCAGCAAAGCTGCTACCTCCTTGGGAGTGGCAGATGATACAATGCGATATATCTTTCATGGAGGTTACAAAGCACGCTCCAGAGGCCGAAATCAGAATGCATTTCCTAGAACTCCAGCACAAGCATTCCTGTGCAGAGTTCTACACAGACGCTTCGAAGTCAAATGCCGGGGTATCCTATGCGGCCGTCGGCCCATCCTTCTCGGAATGCGACGTACTGCATCCGGAAACAAGCATATTTACGGCCGAGGCCTACGCATTACTCTCTGCTGTGAAGCATATAAGAAAATCGAAACTTCCAAAAGCAGCGATCTATACAGACTCCCTAAGCGTTGTGAAAGCCTTAATCACATTCAGCAAACATAAAAATCCCGTATTTATTGAGCTCTATTCTGTCTTGTGTAAAGCGTACTCATCCAAGCAGCATATCATGCTATGCTGGGTACCTGGCCATAGGGGAATTGAAGGCAACATTCTGGCAGACGAGATGGCCACGTCGATGGCATCGCGAGCCGCTAACCCTACCGCTGAGGTGCCTGTAACAGATCTGAGGCCTTTCTTGCGAAGGAAGCTGCGAGCCCACTGGCAACACATGTGGGACGCGGAAACGGATAACAAGCTCCACTTGATAAAGCCACAGTTAGGATTCTGGCCCTCTACTACAAAATCGCGCCGAACAGATGTCTTATTCTGTCGTCTAAGAATAGGACACACATTTGGCACCCAAAACTTTCTACTCACCGGAAGTGATCCTCCAACCTGTGGTAGATGCGGGGAGAGGCTGACCGTACTCCACGTCCTTCTGGAGTGTCGGGAAGCCGAATCTGAGAGAAAGAGACATTTTTTCTTAGCATACCGACAGCACATTCCCCTTCATCCTGCGATGTTTCTTGGTCCAGAACCGCTTTTTAATACAGACACAGTCCTAGGTTACCTCAGAGATGTGGTCTTACATGTTATTAGTCCCATGCATTCGTAGCGCCTCCTCTCTCCAGAGGATGCCGCTGCGATATTTGTTTTGCATAGCACATGCCTCCAGGCCCTTGTATGTTTCAAGGGCTCTAAGGAGGCAGTAGTGCTCTGGCATTTCCTGTAATCTGAATTATTTTACCTATCGTATCATTCTTTTTAAGTGCATCGAAATGTTCATAGTACAAGTCATATGTCATCGCCATAATTTTATTACACAGATTTTACGCACCTTAGAGCGTATATTTTAAGGCCCCTTTAAAGCCACGTCACACCAATTTCATAGTAATCATAGTTACACTGCACACCCACTACCACAGACATGGCGCTCTTTGGCCATTCCTGGCCCTTGCGCCATAAAATCCCATACATCATCATCATCATCTCTGTTGGCCCCCACCGGTCAATGAACACTGTGCTTGGTGTCATTTCTGATGACGACCTCCTTGAACTCAGTGAAAGCGAGCTGTTGGATGGATGGCAAGACCAAAGCGTTGTAAAGGTGCAGCGAATTAAGTTAAGACGCGATGACAAGAAAATCCCAACAAAGCATGTAATAATAACGTTCGGAACAAGTGAACTGCCTGATTCGATAGAGACCGGATATTGTAAACTTCGCGTACGACTATACATCCCCTATCCGCGCCGATGCTTCAAGTGTCAGCGTTTTGGGCATGGATCTCAGAGCTGCCGAGGGCGTGCTACTTGTGCAAAATGTGCATGTAATGACCACACATCAGATAACTGTTCTTCCGCAACCCACTGCACTAACTGTGATGGAGACTACCCCGCTAATTCGCAATCGTGCCCGTCATGGAAGAAAGAAAAAGAAATAATCCAACTGAAGGTCAAACTAAACATGTCTTTTCCAGAAGCGCGCAAGCGTTTTTCTGTCCATCACCAATCGAATTCGTCCTACAGTGATGTGACGCGTCGGGGGGCAGCGCCACATCGTGTGGCGGTGGCGCAACTCACACGGAGTGTGACGGCGGTAACGCCATCAGCCCCCCTGGCGGGAGCAGCCACTGCTCTTCCGCCCCCTATCACGAAGGGCCAGCAGACCTCCGAGCCTGTCGGTCCCAGGGCCACTGCTCGTGCAGACAGGCTCGAAAAACTCCCGAGAGTGCCCGCTGAGCGGGCGTCATCCAGCGCCTCTGAAGAGGAGATGGATGTAACAAAAACTTTTCCAGCGTCTCAGACGCCGAAGGAACGGCGTTGCTCCCTGGAGCGCGCCAACAAAAAAGGAAATACCACGCATCAGGGGTCCTTCAAAGGTCTCTTGAGCCAGCCTAATTGATCTCTTGACACACGCCATAAAACACTTCCAATATGGACACACAGATGATGCATTGGAATGTGAGAGGTTTATTACACAATCTTGATGATATTAAGGAACTCCTGCGCAGGTGTTTAATCCAACGGTGCTGTGTGTGCAAGAAACACACCTCAATCCTTCACATACTTTCTCAAACAATATGCCATTTACCGCAAAGATCGCAGTGACGCTCTCGCCTCGTCAGGCGGTGTTGCTATTATAGTTGATAAGGGTATCGCCTGCCAACATTTACATCTGCAAACGCCCCTTGAGGCAGTGGAAATCAGAGCCGTGCTATTTGATAAGTTAGTAACAGTTAGCTCTCTGTACATCCCTTCCTGCCATAAACTTTCCACAATAGAATTCCAGAGCTATATCGCAGAACTCCCCGAACCTTACTTTGTAGTGGGTGATTTGAACGCACATAACACCCTCTGGGGAGATTCTCGTTGTGATACGAGAGGGCGCTTATTAGAAAAGTTCCTTTTATCCTCCAATGCATGCTTACTAAACAAGAACCCACATTCTACAGCGTGGCTAACAAAACGTTCTCATCCATTGACTTAAGCATAACATCAAGTAAACTAGTTCCATACCTGGAGTGGGACGTGATTAAAAATCCATATGGGAATGACCATTTCCCAATTATCATAAGATTAACAAAAGGCGATAAGTATTCCCCACATCTACCACGTTGGAAGGTCGACTGGGCTGACTGGAAACGATACAGAGAGCTCACACATTTGACCTGGGATGACATCTGTACTCTCTCAATCGATGATATAGTATCTTATTTGACGGCATTTATAACTGATGATGCATCAATATGTATCCCTCAAACGAATGGATCACGCTCTAAACGGCGTATTCGTTGGTGGAATGAGCAGTGTAAGGAAGCCCGCAAAAATCAAAATAAGGCTTAGAGTCGCCTTCGCGACTGCCCAACTACCGAGAACTTGATCAGCTTCAAGAAAATAAAATCAGAAGGTAGAAGAACGCACCGCCTTGCCAAAAGGGAAAACTGACAAAAATACATCTCTAGTATTAATTCTTATACAGGCGAATGAAAAGCCTGGAACAGGGTAAACAAAATAAAAGGCCGCGAAACTCATCCTCTACCATTGGTAAATATACAAGGAGACACACTCATTGACCAAGCCGACTCTCTAGGGGTACATTTTGAAAGGATTTCTAGCTCATCCCACTATTCAGATACATTTCTGAGATACCGGCAACAAGCGGAACGACTGCCTCTGTGTCGGAAAGGAAATAGCAACCAGCCTTACAACCGCCCATTTAGCATGGCGGAATTTCAGGCCACGCTAAATGGCTTTAACAAATCCGCTCCAGGAAATGACAGGATATTCTATATAATGATCAAACACCTACACCTTGAAACCCACAAAACAATACTGTCACTCTTCAACTCTGTGTTCTCCGCTGGCTACATTCCATCATCCTGGAAGGAAGCAATAATTATTCCAATACTAAAAGACGGCAAGGACCCAACTTCAGTCAACATCTATAGGCCTATAGCGTTGACAAGTTGATGTAAACTTTTTAAAAAAATGGTTACCCGCGTCTCCTTCATTTTCTTGAAAGTAACAAACTATTAGATCCCGTACAGTGTGGTTTCAGGGAAGGTAGATCCACAACTGATCACCTTGTCCGCATCGAGACGAACATTCGCGATGCTTTTGTACATAAGCAGTGCTTTTTGTCAGCATTTATTGACATGGAGAAGGCTTACGACACCACCTGGTGGTTCGGAATTCTCCGTGACCTGGCCGAAATGGGAGTCCGAGGTAATTTGCTGAATGTCATCCAGAGTTACTTGTCTGACCGCACGTTCCGCGTCAGAGTTGGTAATGTGCTATCTCGTATACTTATACAGGAAAAAGGTGTACAACAAGGTGGCGTGCTTAGCTGCACTCTATTCGTTATAAAAATGAACTCACTTTACACTATCATACCACGTACAATGTTTTATGCTGTGTATGTAGACGACGTACAAATAGGTTTTAAATCATGTAGTCTTTCCATCATTGAGCGACATGTACAGCTTGGGCAAAACAAATTGTCAATGTGGGCTGACGAGAATGGGTTTAAATTAAACCCGCAAAAAAGCACGTGTGTTCTCTTCTCGAACAAGAGAGGTATATTTCCTGATCCCGCTATTTACCTTAATCGACAACCGCTCCCAGTGAGCCATGAACATAAATTTTTGGGCCTTATATTAGACACTAACATTTATCCCCCACTTGAAATGTCTGAAGGCGAAGTGCATGAAGACAATGAATCATCTGAAGCTCTTGTCCCGTACATCCTAGGGAAGTGACAGAAGATGCCTTTTGAGCCTGTATAAAAGCCTGATAAGGTCTCGCCTTGACTATGGTGCTATTGTTTATAGTTCTGCTACGCTTAGGCCTTGAAGATGTTAGATTCGATTCACCACTTAGGCATCCGTCTTGCTACAGGTGCCTTCGGGACTAGTCCTGTAGAGAGCCTGTACGTCGAATACAAGGAATGGTCTCTTCATCTACAAAGAGCATATTTATCTTTCTCTTACACCTTGAAGGTAAATCAGATATTCAGCATCCATGTCATTTTGCAAGTAGCGACTTGTCTACTGCCAGGCTATTCCGTAACCGCCCAGCCATCAGGCCTCCTCTGTCCCTCCGAGTAGAAGCACTGTCAGAAGAAACAGGCGTCCCTTTTCTAGAAAATATCCCAATGGCTCCTACTCGGTTCGCACCGCCTTGGGAGTGGCAAACTATCCAATGTGACATATCCTTCTTAGAAATATCGAAACGAGCGCCTGAGGCTCACATGCAATCACATTTTCTTGAACTAAGAGAGAAGTATTCCTCTGTCGAATTTAAGACGGATGCTTCGAAATCTGCTGATGGTGTTGCTTACGCAGCTCTTCGACCATCATTTTCAATATCTGAGACACTAAACCCATACACAAGCATCTTTACAGCGGAAGCATACGCTATACTCTCGGCTAATAAACACACCAGGCTCACAAACATCGCTAAGGCTGTTCTCTTCGCAGACTCATTAAGTGTCGTGAAAGCACTAATTAGCTTACAAAAACATATGAATTCCGTTTTGAATGAGCTGTATAACCTATTGTGCGCCCTATATATGTGCAATCAAGTGATTGTCATATGCTGGATACCCGGTCACAAAGGTATAAACTGGAACGAAGCAGCTGACGAAAGCGCTACATCAGTAACTTTTAGCGACAGAGATAGGAATATTCCCATCCCTGCCACAGACCTACAGCCTTTTCTACGCCGTAAATTAAGGAATCATTGGCAAGGCAAGTGGGATACACAAGTAATGAATAAGCTTCACATAATAAAACCAAAACTGGGGAACTGGATAAGTGAGAAAACAGCACGTTACAAGGAAGTAATTCTTTGCCGAATAAGGATAGGCCACACATACGGTACACACTCTTATCTCTTGACTCGAGGCGATCCCCCGACTTGTGATAAGTGCGGCAATAGTTTGACAGTACTCCATGTTCTTATTCAGTGCCCTGCAATAGAAACAGAGAGGAAAAAGTATTTTCCTTCTGGATATCGTGAAAATACACCTCTTCACCATGCATTTTTTCTTAGTGATGAACCGCTTTTTAACATGAAATTAGTCTTAGAGTTTTTATTGGAAACAGATACTCTCAAAATCATTTGGACAGGTAATTTTTAGCACATGACTAACAGCCCTTCTAATAAAAGGGCTTTCTTGAGGTTCTACTGTCACTGTTATGTGTTGTCTTGTTCCCTCATGTTTTTTAACGAAACCCAATTGCCATCGTCCATGCCCTAATCAGTGTCATCATTTTAGTACCTATTTATTTTACGCCATTTACAGCGACAGTTTTTAGGCCTTTTTACAGCCATGTCACATTTACCATGCTGAATCCACTGTCCACTGCATTCACAATACATTGTCAAAATTACCTTTTGGCATGGCGCTCTTTGGCCATACTTGGCCCTTGCGCCATTAAACACTACATATCATCATCATCACATAGACGGCACCTCCAGGCTGACCCACCTGGGGGAAATCGGTAGTCGCCTTTTCCTGTCCTCCTGTCGATCTTAGTCTTCCTCTCTCACATTTTCCTCTTTCCAGACTTCTCTTCACTTCCTATTACTTCCATATTTCCTGGCGGCAAGGGTTAACCTTGTGCATTATGCCCAGCATCGGGTATAGGTATTGGGTTATAGCGGGGATGTACCGCTGGCGTGCGCAGAACGGAATACTTCTCGTCCTGTGTCGTCCCCTGGTTGGGCTCCATGGTGGGTGGCGGCCATCCCTGCCGAATATGTTACTATTACTTATGGAATCAACTTTCCCTCCACTCCCTGATCGCTCATTCAAGAGGGTGCGCACCGAAGATTCCTTCAACTTCTTCATGAGTCAGAAAGAAACATTCCCAAAATACCATGTCAGTCACAGTCAACATGAAAGCAACACAGTCCGAACAATATCTCCTTTTGTTGTGGCAAAATCATTGGCAAACTCCATCGGCCCAGGCTACAAAGTAACTAAAATGGGAAGCGGCGATCTCCTTCTTGAACTTCGTGACAAGACGCAGTACAGTAAATTGTCAAACCTAATTGCATTTGGGGACATTCCAGTTTCAGTAGGCCCACACAAATTTTTGAACACTGTCCGCGGTGTCGTCTCTGAAGATGACCTGCTCGATCTTAGTTAAAGTGAGCTACTTGAGGGATGGCAAGATCAAAAGGTAGTAAAGGTACAGAGAATAACGATTAGGCGGGACGGCAAGGAAATCCCCACAAAACGCATAATCTTACCTTTTGGAACTAGCAATTTACCGGACTCAATAGAAACAGGATACTGCAAACTCCGTGTAAGAGCATACATTCCTAACCCACGCCGATGCTTCAAGTGTCAGCGGTTCGGGCACGGTTCACAAAGCTGCCGATGGCGCACTACTTGTGCAAAATGTGCATCAAAAGAGCACTCATCTGACACTTGCACTTCCACCACCCATTGTGCTAACTGTGACGGGGATCACCCAGCGTACTCCCGTTCTTGCCCATCCTGGAAAAAAGAAAAACAAATAATCGAAAGCTAAAATCAAACTGAACCTTTCTTTCCAAGACGCGCGCAAGCGCTTCTCGATGAACCAATCTAGTCCGTCTTACACCGATGTGGCGCGCCGGGGGGCAGCGCTACATCATTCGGCGGCCGGCCAAGTCACGTAGAGTGTGACGGCGGTCACGCCACAAGCCGCCCCCCCGGCCGGAACAGCCAGCGCTGTTCGGGCCCCCTCAAAGGAGGAACAGCAGACCCTTGGACCTGTTGAACCCAGGGCCACTGCGCGTGCAGGTAGGCCTACAACCCTCACGAACGTGCCTGCTGCGCAGTCACTATCCACCGCCTCAGACGAGGTGATGGATACGAGCACAAATCCGGCGTCTCAGACGCCCAAGGAACGGCGCAGCTCCCTTGAGCGCGTCCGCAAGATAGAGAGATCTCGTTTCACGGGGCCTGGAAAGGTCTCGTGAGATAATCTAATCTACATTTCTTAGACACACAGCACAAAACACATACATTATGGATAGAGAGTTATTACAATGGAATGTGAGGGGTTTACTCCACAGCCTAGACGACATAAAGGAACTTTTTCATAGGTACACCCCAAAGATGCTGTGTGTCGAAGAAACACATCTTAAACCTTCACAAACAAATTTCTCTGACAGTATGCCATTTTCCAGAAAGACCGCAACGAGGCCCTTGCCTCGTCGGCCGGTGTGGCAATAATAGTAGATAAGTGTGTTGCTTGCCGGCAGTTACCCCTTAAAACGCCTCTAGAGGCAATAGCAGTCAGAGCAGTGCTTTTTAGTAAGCTGCTGACAATTGCATCTTTATACATTCCTCCCAACTGTCAACTGTCCAAAACGCAATTTGATAGCTTTATTGCGCAACTCCCGGAACCCTACATTGTCTTTGGAGACTTAAATGCTCATCATACCTTATGGGGTGACTCTCGGTGTGATGCCAGAGGACGTCTGATTGAAAACTTCCTCTTCAATACAGGGGCATGTTTGCTAAATAAGAAGGAGCCAACATTTTACAGCGTTGCTAACAAGACATTTTCATTTATAGATTTATCCATTGTTTCAAGTACAGTCGTGCCGTGCTAGGAGTGGAAGGTACATAAAGATCCATACGGGAGTGATCATTCCCCAATTGTTTTAAAATTAAGGAAACGAGACGAATGTTCTCCACATGTACCCCAGTGGAAAGTTGACTCAGCGAACTGGCAGCGATACGGAGAGCTGACATATATGACCTGGGAGGATATTCTTCCGCTTAGTATTGACGATGCAGTGTCATATTTAACCGCATTTCTTCTCGACGTAGCGTCTATATGTATTCCGCAAACAAATGCATCGCCTAATAAACGACGTGTTCCCTGGTGGAACGATGAATGTAAGGAAGCACGAAAGAAACAGAATAAGCTTTGGAACCAGCTCCGTGACTCTCCGACTATCGAAAACCTTATCAGCTTTAAGAAAATCAAATCAGAAGGCAGAAGCACGCGCCGCCGTGCAAAAAGGGATAGCTGGCAAAAATACATTTCCAGAATTAACTCTTATACCGACGAAAGAAAAGCCTGGAACAGGGTAAACAAATTAAAAGGCCGCGAAACTCATCCTCTACCATTATTAAACACACAAGCAGACACTCTTCAGGACCAAGCTGATTGTCTAGGAGCACATTTCGAGCACATTTCTAGTACATCTCATTACACAGAAACATTCCTCAAACACCAGCGACTAGCAGAACAGCTGCATTTGGGTCGGAAAAGCACATCAAATAAAGCATACAAGCGTGCATTTAGTATGGCTGAGTTCCAGACCTCACTGAACTGTTGCAACAAGTGCGGTCCAGGAAGTGACAGAATAATGTATGAGATGCTCAGACACACCCTGAAACCCAAAAAAACACTACTCTCACTCTTCAATTCCATGTTCTCTGCCGGCTACATTCCTTCTGTCTGGAAAGAAGCAATCGTAATCCCTATTCTCAAAGAGGGCAAAGACCCTTCCTCACCCAACAGTTTTAGGCCTATAGCTCTGACAAGTTGTCTATGCAAATTATTTGAGAAAATGGTTAACCGTCGCCTCATCCATTTTCTTGAAAGCAACAAGATACTCGATCCCTTTCAATGCGGTTTTAGGGAGGGTTGATCCACAACAGATCACCTTGTCCGCATCGAGACAAATATCCGAGATGCCTTTGTCCACAAACAATTTTTGCTATCAGTATTTTTAGATATGGAAAAGGCATACGACACAACCTGGCGCTATGGAATCCTCCGTGACCTGTCTGAAATGGGAGTTCGAGGCAACTTGCTGAACGTGATTCAGAGTTACCTCTCGAATCGCACGTTCCGTGTAAGAGTTGGTAACGTTCTGTCTCGTCCATTTACGCAAGAGGCTGGTGTTCCGCAAGGTGGTGTGCTAAGCTGCACTCTTTTTATTGTCAAAATGAACTCGATACCGACTGCCATACCACGTAGTATGTTTTATTCTGTATATGCGGATGATATCCAGATAGGTTTCAAATCATGTAACCTGAGTATCTGCGACCGGCAAGTACAGCTCTGCATAAATAAATTATGTATGTGGGCGGACAAAAACGGTTTCAAGCTAAACCCACAAAAAAGTACATGCGTCCTGTTTTCTAACAAGAGAGGTATACTTGCGGACCCCGTAATAGATCTAAACGGAGAGCGGCTATCTGTGAGCCATGAACACAAATTTCTAGGAATCATTTATACAGTAAGCTGAATTTCGTACCACACCTGAAGTATCTGAAATCAAAGTGCCTCAAGACTATGAATCTGCTGAAGCTCTTATCACGTACATCTTGGGGAAGCGACAGACGGTGCGTTCTAAAACTTTACAAAGGTATTATATTAACACGGCTTGACTACGGAGCAATAGTCTATAATTCTGCCACACCTAGCGCTTTGAAAAAGCTGGATCCTATTCACCACTTAGGTATCCGCCTTGCTACAGGCGCCTTTAGGGCTAGCCCTGTGCAAAGCCTCTACGTCGAATCAAAGGAATGGACATTGCACTACCAAAGGACATACTTAACTTTCTCCTACGCCCTGAAAGTTTGCTCAGATGTTAAACATCCTTGTCATTCCACTATATGCGACCTTTCCACTGCTAGGCTGTTTCGTAACCGCCCGGCCACTAGGCCTCCTCTGTCCCTCCGGTTGGAAGCACTCTCAGAAAACACAGGGGTCCCTCTTTTACACAATGTCCTAATGGTTCCTACACGGCTTCCACCGCCTTGGGAGTGGCAGACTATAAGATGTGACATCTCTTTCTTAGAAATATCGAAACAAGCGCCTGAGGCTCACATACAATCGCATTTTCTTGAACTTAAAGAAAATTATTCCTGTGACGAATATTACAGAGATGCTTCGAAGTCTCCTGCTGGTGTTGCTTACGCAGTTCTCGGACCCTCATTTTCAACATCTGGGCCACTAAACCCAAACACCAGTATCTTCACGGTAGAAGCGTACGCTATACTTTCGGCTATTAAAAACATAGGCGCAGAAATGTCGCTAAGCCTGTTGTATTTACAGACTCATTAAGCGTCGTGCGAGCCCTAAATAGTTTACGAAAGCATAGTAATCCCGGTTTGAATGAGCTGTATAGCTTGTTGTGCTCCGCATATGTGTGCAACCAAGCGATTATCCTATGTTGGGTACCTGGCCATAAAGGTATAAAAGGCAACGTAGCTGCTGACGAAAACGCTACGTCAGTGAGTTTTAGCGACACAGATGGAAATATCCCTATTCGTGCCACAGACCTAAAGCCCTTTCTGCGCCGTAAATTGAGGAATCATTGGCAAGCAGAGTGGGATACACAAACATTGAATAAGTTACATATTATAAAACCAAGATTGCAGAATTGGATAAGTGACAAAACAGCGCGGTACAAAGAAGTACTTTTTTGCCGATTAAGAATAGGACACACTTACAGTACTCACTCCTACCTCTTGACTGGCGGGGATCCTCCTACTTGTAGTAGGTGCCGCAATAGTCTCACAGTCCTCCATGTTCTTATTTAGTGCCCTGCAATAGAAACAGACAGGAAAAAGTATTTCCCTGCTGCGTATCGCGAGAATTTACCCCTTCACCCTGCATTTTTCTTAGCGATGAACCGCTTTTTAATCTGCAAACAGTGTTAGAGTTTTTAGCCGAACGGACACCCTGAAAATCATCTGGCCAGGTAACTTTTAGCACACGACTAACAGCCCTGCATTCAAGGGCTCTCTTGAAACTCTGTTGTCAGTGTTAGGTTTTATTGCATCATGTTTTAACGAAAGCCCATTGCCATAGTCCACATCACATCCTAGTCACCGTCATTATTTTAGCGCCTATGTATTCTACTCCACATCCGCGGAAGTTTTTAGGCCCTTTTACAGCCGTATCTCATCTACCCTGATGAGTTCATTGTGCACGTCATCCACAACACATCATTACCATCTGTCATGGCGCTCTTTGGCCAAACCTGGCCCTTGCGCCATAAAACACCACACCATCATCACTACGCTCAATTGCAAAATATTTTTTCTTAGCTCTTTCACGAGCATGTTTAATAAACATATTTCCCTCACCTACACAATCTCGAAGACAGGCTCCAAACTACTCATTCGCTTTAGCCACCCAGGATACTTATTTCAAAAGATATTAGGATACCTTCGTGTATTGCGCACACAACTGCTCAAATTGCTCCGTACCAGGTGGTTACCATCTGAACACTCGAATAAAAACAATAATGTCAGGAAGATTTACATTGATGTATTTCTTAAAATTTGGTGCCGTTAAAAAAGACCGCCTCTATATTGATAGTGCAGTAGGTTTCTGATAAAGCAGGTGCGAATTCTTGGACAGGCTTTCTTGACGCAATTCAAGTTGATGAACTTAAAACGCATGTGCCCAACCGTACACCTCCTTCTTTACAGTGCATTCTCCTACATTGTACAAGAAACGCCTCAGCGCCACTTTACATCACAAAAAGTGTGTGGAAGCATTACTTGCTCTCCCTAATAGATGTCTGAGCGTTGCTGGCACCAGGCTTTCAGTTTAGCACAGAGAAATCGGGAATTATGATCTTCAAAGAAAGTGGGAATAATTACGACGGCAAACAACACTACCTTCGTTCTGTCCAGCCACGTTGCATTTCATAGTTTCAATGTTTGGGTCAAGTTACGTGGGAAAACTGTATATTCGCATGTGTATTTACATTGTTTGACTATGGGCATGACTTCATGTTCAATTGACACAGTGTAATTATTCGTCTTTTCATTATACATCATAATTCCTGATCTCTCTGTGTTAAATTTGAGGCCAAGGTTTCTCGCTGCGTTGCCGCAAATATACAGAGTGCACGTAAGAGAAAGGGTGATTACGCAGATGAAGAGGCGGTATTTTCGGCAGCAACAAAGGAGTGAATGAATGAATGAATGAATTTATAAAGAAAATGGAGTACAGGGTGCCGGGAGAAGCACGTCTTAGCACACTGCGAAAGGGGTGAAGGACATGAAGAGAAAGAAAGAGAAGAGTCCCAGTGGCAGGCGAAGTCCCAGACAAGGGTCTAAGAATACAACATGGCGTTGAATTCCGTTGAAACCAGTTGAATTCTAGTGTAGATGTGTCATGTGGCGAGCGAACGATTGCAGTCGCCACCCCACATCCGTCCTTTGTAGGGATATAGGCGCCCGCAGTTCATGGTAATAAACGCTTTCTGAATACTATTCCTGGCAATTACTTCGTCATCGGCCATACCTCGTTGCGTATTCCTTAGCAGCAGGAGCTGTGAATTACAACTCCATTGTTGTGACAACTTCCAACTTAGAGAACAAGTCATACTTCTGACTCTTGCGACTGTGGGAATAATATGGGTTCAGCGAAACGCTATCTGAACAGGCAGTTTGGAATAGCGTATCTCGACTTACGTACTTAGGAGAGATACGTTACAAGTGTAAAACGTACGTAAGCAACACTACGGCATTTTACGGTGCGCGTCCCTTCACAACTGAGTTTACTGCACGCGAACGCCAGCATAATAAGACGTCAGAAGTCAGGGTGCTGTCTCGGGTCTCCTGACAAACATAACGAAGTCATCAAATTGCATTAGCAACCATCCTGTCGTTTCCAGGCGGACGCGACTGGTTAGACCTGCGGAGGCTGGACACAACGCCTGAGGCTCTACGCTCGGCTCCAGCAGCTCAGCATCAACCGCTTGGATGGCAGACTGCGCTCGGAGGAAGATGCATCGGGAACTTGTTCTAAGTATTAATAGATGCTCAAGGCCACAAAGACCAACTGTGCTTCTCGAAAACCACTGCAGACTGTATACGAACGCTTGCGCCTACTAGTGGTTATTTCTGTTGGAGTTCGCCCACTCTGGCTATCGCTTCACAATTCTTATCTTTTATTTTTGGCCTATTTTTCCCTCCTTTTCCTTCAGTTAGTATCAATGTGCAAAGCAGGAGCTCAAATGAATCGTTTCTAAGTGGACAGACTTTTAAATATGCTAAGGATATATTTTGTTGAATTTTCTTTTTCTGCCGCCTGCCGAAACCTGCATAATAACCAATAAAATCTTCTTTTCTTTTGATACAACCTGCTAATATACAAGTTCCTCTATCTTGCAATCTGTTAGAGGAAAAATGAGGTTGTGATTTATAAGATATTGTGATAGAAGAGTAAACGCAAGCGGAGCAAAAGTATATGATGTATTTACCCGTATTCACTCAATGAAAATGTAGCACATTTTTACTGTCACGTAGAAGTGACAGTCAACAACAAAGGCAGTTCCAAAATTGTGAGTCGCGAACCTAACTCCATATTTCGTGGACTTGTCCTCTGGAAAAGAAGTACCACTCAAAGCACAATAGATCAGCGCACTGTTTCACTTTCACAGCGAAGGTGTATATGGCTAGAGTTCCGTGCATCTTTGTTCTACGCAAACAAAGACTATCATCATCAATGGCTCATACCTCCGTAAGCATTAATGCTCCCGTAAGCAAGCAAAAAATGCAATGCCTCATGGCCCCTTAAGGCGGGGGCTACAAGCACTCAGCAAAGTGAAGCGAACAGTGCTTAAATCCTTTCTTATCACGTATACAACATACAAAACAGCATGTCGAAAAACGTCATCACCAATGGCTCACACCCCAGTAAGCAAGCAAAAAATGCAGTGATTCATAGTCCCGTAAGGTTCATGGGTACTCATTTTGCGTGAATCAGCGGCGATGACACTACCTCTGATGTCGTTGTCGGTGACTTCGATGTGTATGTGTCGGTACCGAAAAGGGAGCGGTTTACGCGTTCCGTGTTGCACACATATCCCTTGCGATGCCACTCCAATTGGGCCCAACCGACCACCCAGTTGCGTACGTGCATTGATTTTATAGTATCAAAGAATGTGATCTTGGATTGTAGGGCGAAGTGACACGGACAGAGACTAGAAGCATACAGGACGAGCGCTTGTCTTGTCTGCTTCTAGTCTCTGTCCGTGTTACTTCGCGCTACAATCCAAGATAATGTTACCGTACCAACTCGCCCAACATTCCATCATATTGCAAGGCACGTGATCGCAGTTGCGAGTGAAATAATGACGACCCATCAAGACAATAAATGAGTTCGTACCTTTGTTCAAAAGTATGTGTCCCCTACGTGTCATGTGCTAAACAGCCTCGCTGGTCAACCACCATCGCAGAGTAGAATGGATGATAATTTTTCTTCCTTCCTTCCTTTCTTTCTATCTTTCTTTCTTCATTTCTTTCTTTCTTTCTTTCTCTTGTTCCTTCTTTCTTTCCTTCGTTCTTTTTTTCTTTTATTTCTTCATTCATATTCAGCCATTGCATCTTGGCTTGCTTACGAGGGTATCAGCCGTTCCTGATTATGTCGTTTGTTTCAGGAATCAGCCATTGCTCCGAGCATTTTTTGTGCCATTCACCCACTTTTTTTGTATCACTCTTCTACTTTGTATCATTAGACTAGACACCGCTTTTCTTTTCGGATAATAATCATTGCTACGAGCCAGTTCAGTCCTTCGCCCTAACAAACCAATATTTCATGTGCCAATGTAGCCGTGCAGCTTGGGGCTTCTTCCAACACGGGTACTATGTCGGAACTTATGTTTCATTTGACTGTATACGTATATGAGCATTCATGCTAAAAAAAAAACACGGTATTTCTTTCTTTATGTGTTAAAATTAGAAAATTAACATACATTCTGCAAAGCACTCATGCCAATACTTCAGTACGTTTTATTCTCACACATACGTGCGCGCTACTCCATTTGATACAACGTACTAAAATATTATCTGTTGATTTCCGCCAGGCAGCTGTTGTTATTGTTAATGGCGCCAGGAAACCGAGCCTGGTGCCGCCAATACTCATGTTCAGCAGTTGTTTGCGTAATAAACGAAGTTGCGATAATTAAATTTTCAATAATTGATCTTAGGCGGCTAACGGAAATGACTTTTTGACAAGGTTCCTCACCGCCGGCTATTACTAAAACTCTCAAAGCTGAACCTACCCCCTAATATTCTCAAATGGATTGAAGAATTCCTAACTAACCGCTCTCAGTCAGTCTATCTTAACGGCCATCTGTCTACATCTGTCCTGGTTACTTCAGGCGTCCCACAAGGTTCTGTCCTCGGTCCCCTCCTATTCTTAATATATATTTACGACTTGCCCCTGCATGTTTCCTGTAGTATTCGAATTTTCGCAGATGATTCTGTTATTTAACGCACCATTAATAACTGTCACGATCAATACACTCTTCAGACGGAGCTTAACAACATACTAAATTGGTGTAATAACTGGCTAATGTCCCTCAATCCTAGTAAATGTAAACTCATGTCCTTCACTCGTCGTCACAATCCATATCTCTTTCATTATTTAATTTCTAACACACAGATTGAGCAAGTACAATCATATAAATATCTAGGAGTCACCCTCTCTTCTAATCTATCATGGCAGGTTCATATCGGTAACGTCATTTCAGCATCAAACAAAACACTCGGTTTTCTAAAACGTCACCTTCGTCTTGCCCCACCACATGTTAAATTGCTCGCGTATAAATCACTTATAAGACCCAAATTAGAATATGCATCCCCCATCTGGAGCCCACATCAAGCATATCTAATCACCGCATTGGAAGCTGTGCAGAATCGTGCTGCCCGATTCATTCATTCCTCATACTCATATGACGTCAGTGTTTCATCCTTGAAAGCTACATCCGGACTGTCACCCCTCTATTTTCGTCGTCGCATTGCTAGCCTCAACCTTTATCACAAATTCTTTTATTCTCCTCTCAATCAAGCACCGTATATCGTCGCCGCATCACGCATATCTCACCGCACCAGTCACCCCCTTCAAGTTGCCCGCCCACTATCACGTACTACTACGTTTTCAGCTTCGTTATTTCTTCGAGCAGCCACGGACTGGAACGGCCTACCCCATGACATCGTCGCCATCGCTTCAACACCTGCTTCAATGTTAAATCACCTTCAATGTTAAATCACCATCGCTGTTTGTCTTCCTCACTACAAATGTAATCCCACCCCTTATGTAACACCCCCTGAAAAGGGGGCCTTTAAGGAATAAAACTGAACTGA
This sequence comes from Dermacentor andersoni, assembly GCF_023375885.2. Classification (NCBI taxonomy): domain Eukaryota; kingdom Metazoa; phylum Arthropoda; class Arachnida; order Ixodida; family Ixodidae; genus Dermacentor; species Dermacentor andersoni. The sequence goes on from NW_027314774.1 coordinate 85,802, forward strand.
AGTGAAGTAGTTTGGAGCCAGTCACCGAGATTATCTAGCTGAGTGAATAAATATTAAACATGCTTCTGTTTTGCCCGAATGTTTTGCAGATAACCTCTTTTAAAGCATAACTGATGCTGAAAAAAAAAACGTTTTTAAGGCGACCTCACCGAGCCTAGCCTTTTGTTATATTACCGTCAATGACATCACTGCGTGAGCATCTTCCTTGCAGTTAGTCCGCTTTCGCGACGTATTTATGTTGCTTTTTTTTCTAAAGCAAGCAATGTAAAAATTTAATGTCAATACAGCAGCGAACGTGTGCCGCCGTAAGCTGGCTTGGTCGCAGAAGGGATGCACGACTCAATGATGGTGCAGATTTAGCGCATCCTTGCGGTCAAGAGAATGGGCTGCCGCCTATGCAAGGAAGATAACGAACGCGAACCGTTAGCAGCTCTTCGCGGGACCATGCCGATGGTGATGGTGCCGTCAAAAAAAAAATACCGGGTGGCAATACTCACTGCACACGCGCTTTCACAGCGAAAGTGTGAACCTCTGCTCCAAAATGCATTTGTCGCGTCGGTGCGCAAAAATGTGGGCCGATCCCGGAGATTGTGGTGTACCAAGCCGCCATGCGGCGGAAGTGATGCAGGGTTCAAGTGCCGCGCCCCTAATAATAATAATAATAATAGTAATAGTAATAATAATAATAATAAGAAGAAGAAGAAGGAAGATAAAATAAGTAAAAATGCGTTGTTTCAAGACGATGGGTATGCTGGAATAGTTTGTGACCAGCACATAGACTCGCGAGCAGAAGGCGTTGCCATATATGCAGAAGAGGAAATGTATGTACAACCTTACAACCTTGACTTGTAAAAGGACAGGGGCACCGACTGTGGGGTTGTCTGTGCCGCTGAAACGAAAGGCGGAATTATGATATCCACTAAATATATATATATATATATTCAGGCACGCCCAAGTGTGATATCGAGCAGTTCTTGACCGCGCACTTTGCATTGGTTAGCCGCGATGACACTACTCTTGTGATCACCATTGCAGACTTCAATGTGGGTATTTCAAAACAGAAAAGAAATTGTTCACTGAGTTTCTGCACGAAGAATTTGGTTAGTAATGCAACACCAATCCAAGTAGCTCAATTAAGTAACAACGTTCATGTATAGATTCTACTTTGGCCAAGATTCTGTCTAAGGTTGTAACCGCACCAACCCGCATACATCACAGTAATCACAAGGCTGTCGTCGCTGCCATTACCAGATGATGAAAATAAATACGTGCCCACGTGTCTAATCCTCTGTGATGTGCTACAGCTTAGCTGCTCATCCATCTTCACAGAGTGGAATGGCTCCTAATATTTTTTTTCTTTTTGTATTGATTTCGCTTTCAGAAAGTGATGATGCTATAAAGGCAGTGTCGTTCGTTCTTGTCTCTTTGGATATAAATAAGGTTCAAGTAAACTCTATATCCGCGCCATGCTTGCTTAGTGTCTGTAGTGTTGGGCTGCTAAGCACGAGATCGCGGTATTAAATCCTTGCCACGGTGTTCGCATTTCGATGGGGGTGGAATGCGAAAACACCCGTGTACTTAGATTTAGGTGCAAGTTAAAGAGCCCCAGGTGGTTGAAATTATTCCGGAGTCCCCCACTGCTTGTTTAATTTTAACCTCGCTCAACTTGTATCTGAACCAACGCGCGTCACACCGGACACAGCTAACATATTAGACCTAATACTCACAAGTCGACGAGACAGTTTATCGTCAATTACCTATCTGAAGGAAATTACCGACCATAAGTTTATTTATGCTTCCTTTCACTTTGCGTCAATTCCACGCCAGAAACTTCACAAGACAAGACATCTTTTTAACAAAGGTAACTACGAGGCTATACGCGATAATCTGTACGACTTCTTTATTTCATTCGAGGCATCCTCTAACAAACACGATATCGATACCAACTGGCAAAGGTTCAAAGAAAAAATAAATGATCTAGCTGACAGGTTCATTCCAAAGATAACGTTTCGAGCGCAACTTCAGAAGCCATGTTTCACCAATTATTTGAAGAGGCTTGATAATAATAATTAAAAAAAAACGTTTGTACCGTGCAGCAAGCGGCAGGACAAACACATGTGCCTGGGATAAATACTACGCAGCGGAACGCGCATACTTATCAGGTATTCGGGAGGCAAAACAATCTTTCTTTCACGAACATCTACTAAAAAATGCTGGTCACTATATCCAAGAAAGTTCTGGCAGGTGATCAATTCTCGGCAAATAAGCAGTATTGCGTTAGTCAACGAGAACGGTGAAACGGTCGATGATGTTGAATGTGCTAATCTTTTTAATACAGCTTTTGTGTCAGTCTTCTCCTATGAACCTAGCTTGTCATTTTTCTCTACGGTTAACAACTCAACTAGTGTCATGCCATCAGTAACCTTCTTTGCCGATTGTATTTTGTCTCTAATTGACAATCTTAAACTAACATCCTCAGCCGGATTAGATAACACAAACTCAAAAGTGTTCAAAAATACTAAAGACATCAGTGCTGCTTATTTTTGCTTGCTGTTCTCGCAGTCACTCTTAACTGGCATCATACCATATGACTAGAAGGTGGGGAGAGTTGTTCCCATCTACAAATCAGATGACAAGACCTCTCCACTTACCTATTGCCCCATCTCATTAACAAGCCTACCTTGCAATATCATAGAGCATGCCATTAATACAGAAATTATGAAATTTTTAGACGCAGGAAACTTTTTCATTTTTCACAGCACCGATATTGCAACTGATTTTCTTGCGAAACGCAATTGGCACTTTTCCTTCATGATCTTCACAGTAATCTAGATACTAACCAGCAGACAGACGCAGTTAAGCGTTCGATAAGGTACCACATCAACGACTATTACTAAAACTATCTCTGGCGAACGTGCACCCCAACATATTGCGATGGATTGAAGCTTTCCTTAGTAAACGCTCACAGTTTCTCCTTATTGACAAGAGCCCATCTGTTTCCCTACCGGTAACTTCTAGTCTTCCACAAGGATCTGTCCTCGGGCCTCTCCTCTTCTTATTAAATATTAAAGACTTACCTCTGCATGTATCCTGCAATATTCGCATGTTTGCAGACGACTGCGCCGTTTACCAAACAATTCCCCGCAGGGGCGTCTGCGTCAGCAGGCATTTCGTGTGTTGCGACACCACCTACCCGAGCACACGAGGGTTGGAGCCTCCCGCGTGTGGGCGTGCGCGGCTTAGCGGTGTCCGGGGAAAAGGGGATCCTGGGGGTTGAGCCAATGCCACGTGTTTGGACCTTTAAGGCCCCCCGGCGGAGGCAACACACCTCTTTGGCCTCTGCTTCACGTAGACGGCACCCCCGGACTGACCCACCCGGGGGAAATCGGTAGTTGCGTTTTCCTATCTCTCGCTCTCCCTCCAACCTTCGTCTTTCTCTTACTTTCCATCTTTCCTGTCTTCTTCTAGCTTTCGGTCGCTTCCAATTTTCCAGGCAGCAAGGGTTAACCTTGTGTCAATAACCAACCTAGGTTATCTCATATTTGGTTATAGTGATAACGTACAGCTGGCGTTTGCAGGACCTGTTCTTACAGTCCCTGTAGCGTCCCCTTGTAGGACTCCACGATGGGTGGCTGGCGTTCTGGTGGCTGGCTCTTTCCCTACGCTTCCTGATAGCCCCCAGAAAAGAGGGCACACCGATGATGTATTCCAGTTTTTTGGTCGACAAAAAGAATCCTTCCCTCGTTTTCACGTCATCCACGCTAAAAAACCAGCTAAACCAGTTCGAACAATCTCACCATTCCTTGTTTCTAAGACCCTCACCGAAGTTTTTGACCCAGTTTATAAAGCGTCGAGGATGGCTAGCGCTGACCTCCTCTTGGAGCTCCGCGATCTTAAACAATTTGAGAAACTGCCTAAATTAGTATCATTTGGGGTGACCCAAGTAGTAGTAACCCCGCACCGCACGATCAATACCACCCGCGGCGTTGTCTCGGACGATTATTTGCTGGAGCTCACTGAGGCTGAACTCTTGGAGGGCTTCAGTGAACAAAATGTCATAAATGTCAAAAGAATCAAGATGAGGCGAGACGGTAAAGAAATTGCGACCAAACACCTATTACTCACCTTCAATTCAAGTGTCCTGCTCGAGTCAATCGAGGGCTGGTACATCAAGCTTCGTGTAAGACCGTATGTGCCAAATCCCTTGAGATGTTTCAAATGCCAACGTTTTGGCCACAGCTCGCAGAGCTGCCGAGGCCGCCAAATATGGGCGAAATGCAGTGCCCTTGAGCACGCCACTGAAGCATGTAAGAACTCTCTACACTGTGTACACTGTGATGGGGATCACGCCGCGTACTCGCGCTTGTGCCCCTCCTGGAAGAAGGAAAAAGAAATCGTAACCATAAAAGTAAAAGAGAATATATTCTTCAAAGAGGCACGAAGGCGGGTAGCATACCTGCCAAAAAAAAGCTTTGCCGAAGTGGCGCGTCAGGGGGCAGCGTCACAACGGCCTCCGGCGGATGTCCGACCCACAAGCAGTGAGTCGGCAGTCACGCCATCTGCCCCGGCGGCGGTTGCAGCTAGAGCTGCTCCGTCAACCGAGGAGAAGGGACCATCGACCCCGCAGGTGGGCGCAGCCGAGGCCGCCTCAACCTCCCAGGTCCCTCCCAGCGCAGGCAACGGCCGGCGTAGCCAAATCCCTCAGGGAGCCCCATCGACCTCCGGGCTGGTGGGCGCAGGCGTCTTGCCCTCCAAGGCGGGACTCCCCCTGAAAACCTCTCGCTCGCAAGAGCACGTGTCCGGCGCCTCACAAGAGGCAATGGACACAGCACCTGTCCTCAAGGCACACCAAGCGCCTAAGGAGTGGCGAGGCTCGCTCGAACGCTCCAGGAAGGGCAAAACTCCCGTTACAGGGCCTTGAAAGGGCTCTGTAATTTAATCACTGTTTTTCCATAACCAGTACTTCTGTTTCTGTACACACAGCACCTATTAACTCCCAATATGCAACCACAAATAATTCAATGGAATGTCAGAGGTCTTCTCAGAAACCTTGATGATGTGCAGGAACTTATACAAAAACACAATCCAAAGGTGCTGCGTTTACAGGAAACACACTTAAAAACAAACACACAAACTTTCTTCGACAGTATCTAACTTTTCGCAAAGATCGCGATGATGCTGTCGCATCATCGGGCGGTGTTGCCATAGTCACTCATAGAAGTATAGCGTGTCAACCTTTACAGCTACAAACGCCCCTTGAAGCAGTGGCGGTTCGAGCTGTCCTATTAAACAAACTCATCACCATTTGCTCGCTTTACATACCCCCGCATTACCAACTAAACAAACATTAATTTCAGTCCTTGATAGATCAATTGCCAGAACCTTATGTTGTTCTTGGCGGTCTCAATGCGCACAGCAGCCTGTGGGGAGACTCTCGTATCGATGCGTGCGGTCGTCTTGTTGAGCAGTTCCTTTTTTCGTCCGGTGCGTATCTGCTGAATAAAAAGACACCCACATATTATTCTCTCGCAAACAGAACATTTTCTTCAATTGACCTCAGCCTAGTTTCCCCTTGTATACTGCCTGAACTCGAATGGGAAGTGACCAACAATCCTTACGGGAGCGACCACTTCCCCATACTGCTAAAAACACACAAAGAAAAAGAATGTCTACCACAAGCTCCTAGGTGGAAGTTTGATACAGCCGACTGGGAGAAGTTCCGAAACTTAACTAGTATCTCATCGAATGACATGTCTTCTTTAGGAATTGATGCTGCTGTACAGTATCTCACAGCCTTCATTATAGATATTGCATCTAAATGCATATCAGAAGTAAATGGCTTGGCATGTAAACGGCGGGTCCCGTGGTGGAACGACGATTGTAGGATCGCTCGTAAGAAGCAAAACAAAGCGTGGGGGTTGCTACGCGCTTGTCCCACTGCAGAGAATCTAGTCAACTTTAAGCAAGTAAAATCCCAAGGCAGGAGAACCCGCCGACAGGCCAGAGGAGAAAGCTGGCAGAAGTATTTATCCAGCATTAACTCGTTTACACACGAGGCCAAAGTCTGGAACAGGGTAAATAGAATTAGAGGGCGACATACATATTCAAACAATTATTCGCAATCTTTTCTCATATATAAACAAATAGAAGAACGTAAGCCATTAAGAAGAAAAAGTCGACAGAATGAGACTTACAGCCATCCTTTCAGTATTGCCGAATTGAGAGCTGGCTTGAGCGCATGCAAGAGCTCTGCACCAGGATGTGATAGAATCGTGTACGAAATGCTAAAAAACTTAAACAATGACACGCAAGTGACACCACTTACACTTTTCAACACTATCTGGGACGCAGGGTACCTTCCGACCGCATAGAAAGAAGCCATTGTGGTCCCTGTTTTAAAACGAGGCAAAGATCCTTCCTCAGTGGCAAGCTATTGCCCGATAGCCCTCAAAAGTTGCATGTGTAAGGTATTTGAAAAAATGATAAATTGGCGACTGATCCATTTCCTTGAACAGAAGAAAATGCTTGATCCCTATCAGTGTGGCTTCCGAGAAGGGCGCTCCACAACCGACCATCTCGTACGTATTGAAGGAAATATCCGGGACGCATTTATACATAAACAGTTCTTCCTCTGGATGTTTCTTGATATGGAAAAGGCGTATGACACAACGTGGCGATACGGGATCTTGCGAGACATATCGGAAATGGGCATTCATGGTAATATGCTCAGCGTAATAAAAAGCTACTTGTCCAATCATACCTTCCAGGTGAAAGTCGGCAATGTGCTGTCACGTCCTTTCACACAAGAAACTGGTGTACCCCAGGGAGGCGTCCTCAGTTGCACACTCTTTATTGTTAAGATGATAACGCTTCGTGCTTCCTTACCACCAGCCATTTTTTATTCCGTCTATGTGGACGACATTCAAATAGGCTTCAATTGATGTAACCTCGCAGTATGCGAGAGACAGGTACAGCATGGTTTGAACAAGGTGTCAGGGTGGGCAGAGAAAAATGGTTTTAAAATCAATCCTCAAAAGAGTCCTTGTGTGCTGTTTACAAGGAAGAGAGGCCTGGTTCCGGATCCTTGCTTGAAAATGTGTGGAGAACAGATACCTGTAAACAAAGAGCACAAATTTCTAGGTGTTATACTTGACAATAGACTCACATTCGTCCCACACATTAAACGTCTTAAAGAAAAGTGTCTGAAAACAATGAACCTAATGAAACTTCTATGCCAGGCTACGGGGGGTAGTGACAGGAAGTGCCTAATGAATCTTCATAAGAGCCTCATCCTGTCACGATTAGATTATGGTGCCGTGGTATATAACTCTGCCGCCCCGAGCGCCCTAAAGATGCTAGATGCTGTTCACCATCTAGGTATCCGCTTAGCCACGGGCGCTTTCAGAAGAAGCCCGATTGAAAGCTTATATGCCGAATCCAATGAATGGTCTCTCCACCTACAGAGATCATACATCAGCGCTACATATTTCCTTCAAGTACGCTCTAATCCTGACCATCCATGTTCTGATACCGTTACCGATAAAACGTGCGCTACACTTTTCAGCAACCGTCCCTCCATAAAACAGCCTTTTTCGCTGCGTGTGAAGGAGCTTAGCAATGAAATGCATGTCCTACTCCTCGAGCATCGCTTAAAGGACACAATCAAGCTCTTACCTCCTTGGGAGCGGCAGGTGATACAATGTGACATATATTTTATAAAAGTTACAAAGCACGCTCCTGAGGCCAAAATCAGAATGCATTTCCTAGAACTTCAGTACAAACACTCCTGCGCAGAGTTCTACACAGACGCTTCGAAGTCAAATGCCGGGGTATCCTATGCAACCGTCGGCCCATCCTTCTCGGAATCCGATGTACTACATCCGGAAACAGGCATCTTTACGGCCGAGGCCTACGCATTACTCTCTGCCGTGAAGCACGTATAAAGATCAAAACTTTCAAAAGCAGCGATCTATACAGACTCTCTAAGCGTCGTGAAGGCTTTGATGTCACTCTACAAACATAAAAATCCCGTATTCAATGAACTGCATTCGGTATTATGTAAAGCGTACTCATCTAACCAGAATATCATAATATGCTGGGTCCCTGGCCATAGGGGAATCGAAGGTAACGTTCTCGCGGACGAGATGGCCACGTCTATCACATCGCAAGCTCTTAACCCTACCGCTGATGTGCCTGTCACAGACCTGAGGCCTTTCTTACGAAATAAACTCCGAAATCACTGGCAGTGCACGTGGGACGCGCAAACAAATAACAAACTACACGTTATAAAGCCCCAGTTTGGTTTTTGGCCCTCCCCAACAAAATGTCGGCGAACAGATGTCCTATTCTGTCGCCTCAGAATAGGAGACACATTTGCGACCCATCATTTTCTACTTGCTGGAATTGAACCTCCAACCTGTGGTGGATGCGGTGAGAGGCTGACCGTAATCCATGTCCTCTTGGAGGGTCGGAAAGCCGAACCTGAAAGAATGAAACATTTTCCGCTTGTATACCGTAATTACATCCCTCTACACCCGGGTATGTTTCTTGGTAAGGAACCGCTTTTTAACACCAAGGCAGTCCTCGACTTCTTAAAGGATGTAGTTCTACAAGTTATAAGCCCATTAAATTCGCAGAGTATCCTCCCTCTAGAGGATGGAGCTGCGAAAATTGTTTTGAATAGCACATGCCTCCAGGCCCTTGTGCTTCAAGGGCTCTAAGGAGGTAGTAGTGCTCTAGCATTTCTTATAATCTGATATATTTTACCTATCGCATCATTCTTTTTATATGTTCATAGTAGAAGTCATACGTCATCGCCTTACTTTTATTACACATATTTTACGCACTTTAGAGCGTATATTTTAAGGCCCCTTTACAGCCACGTCACACCAATTTCATAGTAATCATAGTTACACTGCACACCCACTACCACAGACATGGCGCTCTTTGGTCATACCTGGCCCTTGCGCCATAAAACCCCATACATCATCATACCAAACAATTACTAACATGTCTGGCGAAATCTCCCTTCAGGAGGATATTAACCACTTGCAACAATGGTGCGATTGCTTGTTAATGACACTTAACCCAAATAAATGCAAAGTAGTGGTATTCTCCCACCGACGTAACCCATTAGCTTACCCATACACAATTAATAACGTAGACGTAGAAACTTCGCAGTCTCACAAATATCTTGATGTTATCCTTAATAATTACTTGACTTGGAGCACAGATATTACTAACGTCATCTCATCTTCTACTAAATCCTTTGGTTTCTTAAAACGAAACTTCAAGCAAGCACCCAAGCATGTGAAATTACTAGCCTACAAAAGCATAATCAGACCTAAACTCGAATACGCCTGTGCCGTATGGAGCGCTCATCAAGCATATCTAATCAATGCACTTGAATCGGTGCAAACCCGTGCCATAAGGTTCATCCGTTCAACGTATTCATACGATGTCAGCGTATCATAATTGGAAAAAGAATCCGGATGGTTCACACTCGCTGATAGCCGTCGCATCTCAGCTCTCTTTCTTTTTCATAAGTTTTATCACACCTCACTTAATCAACCACAATACATTATTCCCGCTGCCCGTACATCACTTCGCACTCGGCACGTGTACCAAGTTGGCCGCCCTCGAACTCATACTACTACTTTTTCAGGCTCGTTCTTCTTTCGCGCAGTAACAGATTGGAACAACCTGCCCCACCAAATCGCCGCCATAAGCTGTGCACCTACATGCATGCAAAAACTAACACACCATTTTTTCAGAATAAGAAAAATGTACGGGATATGCTCTCTGTGTGTGTACTATATGGAATGATGTACCTAATTTTCACGGGTGTTGTAGCTTATGCTCTGTTATTCTAACTTATGCTCTGGTATATGTAAACTAATGTATAATAAATATATGTATGGCCACCCGTTATGTAATGCCCCTGTGGGGCTTTTAAGGTAATAAAATGAAAAATGAAAATGAAAAGGGTCGGCAACTGTTACGATTGTGATATTGCGACCGTTATGACACAGCCAATGACCGATACGTTTGCGGTTGTCAACAACCGGTGACGAGACGTCCGTGCTCCCGTCTGCAGACAGCCCAGGGCGCAGAAGTGCCATTCCATGCGCACAATTAGGTTGGCTGTGTTGGTTGCACCCAAGTTCGTGAAAATTTGTGCAGTGTGCCTTGCGAGGCTGTTTTCATTTCATGTGGTTAATTCGCTGTGCGTTTGTGCGCAGTGTAAAACTGTGCAAGATGGATTCACTGGCAGGCGACGACTTGTTAATTGAAGAAGCGCGTCAGCGACCCGTGCTTTTTGACCAGCGTCTGAGAGCGTACAGGGACAAACAACGTCAACAAGACGCATGGGAGGAGTAATCCACAGTGCTGATACAAAGCGGTAAGATTTAATTTAATGTTTGTGGGCTTGATGGTGACGTTAGTAGAACCGCTGAAGTGTATCGAAACGAGCCTCTTATTTCGGTGAGAGCGTCGCCCGGGAGTGTCTGCGCGGCTGCGATCTGCCGGGTTGCTCCGTGGCGCGTGCGTCAATTCGCTGAGCGGCATGCTGTCTCCCTGGGTGCTTTCTTATGCTAGCGAGTTTTCAACCATATGACATCTTGTAAAGATTGTGACACAGTCTAAATAGTGAAGGCTTATTCAGACAAGGCCGACACGACACCGATTTTATTGTGCCGACTGTGGACGACAGAAGTTAACAGGACGGCAAACGCGTGGCCAACGGTTTAAAAGAAGGAAGAAGTCGGCAGACCGAAATTGGTGTTGTGTCGGCCTAGTGTGAATCAGCCTTTAGGAATAGTATATACGAACACCATTGTGTCTGATCGCTGCAAGTGAATTTGGTATATGCTATGAAAGCTATCCTGCACAAAACACAGCGTTAGACTACCAAATGGGATTAATGAAGTGTGCATAATGCGATATGACTTTCAAAGTTGTCACATAAATATTGAATTGATACTTTCCCATTCGGTGAAATCATGTTTTCGTCGTGTTTGAAGTATTTGAGATTTCGGATTACATTTCACGGATAATGTTCGCTCCGTTTCTTGGAAATCAAAATGGCGCAAGACCCGGGAGCGTTTTGGCAAGTGTAATACCGATCTTCACAACAAAGCGGAGCTAGCGGGCTGTATTGTTTTTCTACATCCCGCCAGTATATTTTAGTACATTTTGTCTCTTTTCTTCAGATGGACAACTTTGAATTGTAGTGTGCCGATGAAGTACCCACTGGCGAATAAATTCATTCGTTTTTAGGAAATCAGTAACAGAGTACCGTGTATTTTTCTCTTTTCATCCACGCAGTGCCTGATAGTCAACACAGATGGCAGAGCCTGCGAGAGAAATTTCTTCGGCTGCGCAAGGCATACGTGAAGTCTGGAAGCAGCTCCGACGCCGTAAAGAAGAAGTGGGCACTCTTTGACAACCTGACATTTCTGAACGATGCAATTCAGAGCTGAAGGTAAGCTACCTGAAGTTTGCGTTTTAAATTGCTCATTGCAAGTCGGTGCGCTAAGCGCCTGCTATGCAGTGCTATATCTGTGCATGCCCCGATACTTCTCTGGTTTTCTCTGCCCCCCTTCTCTCTGGAATAGTATTCTATTTCAATTCATGCTGTTCCTGTGCACATGTTTGTTTGGCACGCTGAAGTGGAAAAGTTGTTTTCAGCAGCCTCAACATGTCGTTCGACACTAACAGTTTATTTTAAAAATATAATCGCGTCCATTTCAACGTCACTTTACCTCAATGTTTATGTTTGAATAATTTTGAAATCCTTCAGATCCAAAAAAAAATTGCACATGATGCATAGCATCTTTCTATTTTGAGTGGACACCTAATGCTGGCGGTCACAGATGTTGCTCTCATTTTGTTTGACGCAGCACTGTGTCCAACATAGAAAGAGGACCCAGCCATGTGGCACCGGAAGTACGACGTCCGCGTACCTTTATTCCAAGCAGTGATTCGAGCATGTCGGCAGAGGCACAGTTTCAGTCATTGTATGTGGACAGTAGCGAAGATACCAATCTAATTGAAGGCGTTCCCATTGTCCAAGCTGCAGACGTCACAGAAGTCGGCGACACACTAGCTCCGTAAACCTCACTGTCCGACAATGATTTCGCTGAAGGTAATCACCAAGGACCTCCTCCAAGCAGGGCCGGTTGAAGTCCGTGTGTCGTTGCACGCCCCACCCCACATAGAGGCCACAAATAAAGGACTCTCCCAGAAGAGGAAGCAAGCCAGCGTTGATGAGCTAATGGTCACGGCCTTATAGAAAATAGGGAGCGGCTAAATGAACTAAAACCATCATGGAATACCGATCCAGACGAACTATTTTTTTGTTCAGCATGAAGCCGCTTTTAGCGAGACTGGACGACCGCAAGAAAGAAATGAAAAAGCTCCGAGTTCACAAGTTGTTAATGGAAGCTGGTTTCCCATCTTGTGTGCCGGGAAGTGGCAATAAAAATATTTGAAAAAGACACAGGAAGTGCGGCAAACAAAGTATTTTATTGCCATGTCTTTGTTTCATGGAAATTGTGATATGTTTTATGCGTGAGCTCAGCTGCGCTCTTCTACAAAATACACACTGCTTCTTTCTTCTGCGGTTCTTTTGTTGTGAGCGAAATAAATAATTGTTTCTTGAACGCATGAAAATAATTTACCATGCGTTCACGGTGAAAGTAGACAGCACTTCTTCATTAAAGGAAACTGCCATGGCAGGGCGCCAGGTCTATGGAAGTGGGTGACAAAGCTGTCACGCACGTCTGCTGCCCTCCTAGAGTAGGTATTAGAACCTTGCGGTACGCTTGGGGGAGTGGTGGGGTGGATTTCCTCCAGTCACCTGAAATAAGCTCTCCTGAGCTTCCACTGGTGTCTGTAAACTGCAGAGGACAGTAACCACCAGCCTGTCTTCCCTCCTGTAATAGGAAATTGTGCAGGCAACAGCAGACAGCTACTGCTAGGACGGCATTGTCTGGTAGAAGGCTCATCCGGTTCCTCAACTCCCTCCAGCGCGCACACATAACGCCGAAAGCATTCTCAATGCACCTACGAGCTCTTGAGAGCCTGTAGTTATAAATCCGTTTTGCACTGCTGGCCGCTTGCATCCCAGGGTACGGCTTCATCAAATTTGTCTTCACAGAGAAGGCGTCATCGGCCACGAACACATAAGGGAGCACTGGGCCTCCGTTTGGAAGTGCACAAGGGGCGGGCAAATTCTGGTGACCATTATCTACAAACTTCCCCAGCTCTGACGCCGCGAATACACCACCATCACTTTCACGTCCGTAGCATCCTATATAAAGAGAAGTGAACTTGTAACCGGCGTCACAGGACGCCATCAAATTCACTAAACCCTTGCTTATAATTGAAGTACAAGGTACCGGAGTTTGGTGGCGCATCTAAGTGAATATGTTTGCCGTCAATTGCGCCCCGCGCAGTTTGGAAAGTTCCACTTCCAGCAAAATTCTTCGGCAATGGCCTTTATGCTTTGCTCATTTACTGGTTTCAAAAATCTAGGCTGAAGAACGATCCATACCGCCAGGCACACCTTCGGAACAAGTGTCGAAACTCTCGATTTTCCGACCTTGAAGATGTATGACCGAGACTGGTAGCTGTTTTCAGTGGCCAAGAACCTAAAAAGAGAACGTGAAAGCATGTATGAAGGTGGAAAAAGTGGTAAAAGAAGGCAAACTTCAATATAAGTAACAACACACGCAAACGATTTAGCGAAACAGTGCTCTGTAGCGAAACGCATATGCAGCGCACAAACTCTTGAGCGGCTCGGTACTATGCCATGATGGAGGCTAGTGTGCCGACTACAGTGTGTCGACCGAGATGGATTTATGTGCGCCGCAATATGATTCCTACACGCATCTCCTTTTGCTAGAGGAGTACTGCCTTTAAAGTAAAAAGGAAGGCTTTGCCTGAACTCCCACACCGCGGTGAGTTCTGTTTCCACAGAAATAGTTATCGTGATACTGGTACTCTGAAATATTGTCGTACAAATGCCGCTGCTGATGAACGTCGACACCAATTATTTTCAGAAGTATGATAAGATGTCGGCAGAAAATATTGAGGAGCTCCATGCTCTTGTTGAGGGGCCGCTCACGAAGCCCTTCGTTGTATGGGAACCCATGCCGTCACGCGCAAGACTTGCAATGACTCTCAGGTAGTTCACCACTTTCCATTGATGAACTGCAAATGCGAGTAAGCCAAGCTGACATTACTTCGGCGTTGCCCCCCAGGTACATGGCAACAGGGATGCAAATTCAAGAGGTCGCCCTGGCAATCTGTGTGGCCATCTCCACAGCTGATACTAGCAAGTAGCAAGTAAATAAATATCGTCCTATGCGCGGCTTTCCCGCGCTAGACGTCCATTGGTCACGTGGCGAGGCGGGCCGTCATTGGTCCGGAAACGGTGCTGCCCCCGCGATGCAATTCCAACTTGCCCAAACCTCGCCGCTCTAGCCGCTAGTGTCGCCGCTGTTACTCGAAAGAGGTTTTTGTGTCGCAGCGGCAGGAAGCGCGAGCATTTTCTCTTTCATGTGAAACAGGCTCTAGGCTTATCTTCCAACAGTCTTCAATGGGAGCGAACTTTGTCGGATTTTGTGAGGTCGTCTACGGGCACGGATGTAGCCTTGGCTCCTATTCTTGCAGGCAACGCTAACCGAAGTCTATACCTCTCCTACTAACCGTAGCAAGTCCGGTGACGTGGATGTGAGCACAGCGTCGACCAGCAGCGGCAGCGTTGCTTTCACACTGTGTGGTACAGCGCGAAGCGAGACAGCGCACACGTACAGGAACAAAACGGGGAGAAGCGCCTACTGCCAACTGAAATATTATTGCCTCCTAGAAGGAGTTATATAGAAAAATGGTCTGATTCTTGTGTTCATATGGGAGGCTGTGGCCAAGTACTGCACCAGGGTGGCCAATCCTGCTCTGGTGAGGGAGTGCGTTACCGATTCTGGTCACCGGGATCAGGCCGCACTTCAGGCCTGTTTGTGCAATTTTATCAGCACACGGATTTTTCTTTCTTTCATTTTTTTAAATCCTGTGGAATATTGCGCGGCGCCGCGACTCGAACCACCGTCCGCTTGCACGCGAGGCGGATGCTTTACCTCTACACCACCGCTGGAATCTGAACCTGGCAACGTTTAACGCTAGAACGTTATCTAGTGAGGCGAGTCTAGCAGTGCTATTGGAGGAATTAGAGGGTAGTAAATGGGATATAGTAGGGCTCAGTCAAGTTAGGACGACAAATGCAGCATATACAGTGCTAAAAAGCGGGCACGTCCTGTGCTACCGGGACTTAGCGGAGAGACGAGAACTAGGAGTCGGATTCCTGATTAATAAGAATATAGCTGGTAACGTACAGGAGTTCTATAGCATTAACGAGAAGGTGGCAGGTCTCGTTGTCAACCTTAATAAGAGGTACAAATTGAAGGTCGTACAGGTGTTCGCCCCTACATCCAGTCATGATAACCAGGAAGTCGAAAGCTTCTATCAAGACGTGGAATCGGCGATTGGTAAGGTCAAAACAAAATACACTGTACTGATGGGCGACCTCAATGCCAAGGTAGGCAAGAAGCAGGCTGGTCAGAAGGCAGTGAGGGAATATGGCATAGGCACTAGGAATAGCAGCGGAGAGTTATTAGTAGACTTTGCTGAACAGAATAAGATGCGGATATTGAATACCTTCTTCCGCAAGCGGGATAGCCGAAAGTGGACGTGGAGGAGCCCGAATGACTAGACTAGAAATGAAATAGACCTTATACTCTGCGCTAACCCTGGCATCATACAAGATGTGGACGTGCTCGACAAGGTGCGCTGCAGTGAAGCAATGAGCGACAATATTGTGGGCATCATTACGGAGTCTGCAATAGAAGTCGGTGGCAACTCCGTTAGACAGGATACCAGTAAGCTATCGAAGCAGATGAAAGATCTGATCAAGAAAGGCAAATGTATGAAGGCCTCTAGCTCTACAGCTAGAGTAGAACTGGCCGAACTTTCCAAGTTAATCAACAAGCGTAAGAGAGCTAACATAAGGAAGTTTAATATGGATAGAATTGAACATGCTCTCAGGAACGGAGGAAGCCTAAAAGCAGTGAAGAAGAAGCTAGGAATAAGCAAGAATCGAATGTATGGATTAAGAGAGAAAGCCGGCAATATCATTACTAATATGGATGAAATCGTTCATGTGGCTGAAGAGTTCTATAGAGATTTATATAGTACTAGTGGCAACCACGACGATAATGGAAGACAGAATAGTCTAAAGGAATTCCAAATCCCACAAGTAACGCCGGAAGAAGCAAACAAAGCCTTGGGAGCTACGCAAAGAGAAAAGGCAGCTGGGGAGGACCAGGTAACAGCAGATTTGTTGAAGGATGGTAGGCAGATTGTTCTATAAACTGGCTACCCTGTTTACGCAATGCGTCATGACTTCGAGAGTACCGGAATCTTGGAAAAACGCTAACATAATCCTAATCCTTAAGAAAGGGGACGCCAAAGACTTGAAAAAATTATAGACCGATCAGCTTATTGTCTGTTGCCTACAAAATATTTACTAAGGCAATTGCAAACAGAATCAGGAACACCTTAGACTTCCGTCAACCAAAGGACCAGGCAGGATTCCGTAAAGGCTACTCAACAATAGACCACATTCACACTATCAATCAGGTGATATATAAATGCGCGGAATATAACCAACCCCTATATATAGCTTTCATTGATTACGAGAAAGCGTTTGATTTAGTCGGAACCTCAGCAGTCATGGAGGCACTGCGGAATCAGGGTGTAGATGAGCCGTATGTAAAAATACTGAAAGATATTTATAGTGGTTCCACAGCCACCGTAGTCCTCCATAAAGAAAGCAACAAAATCCCAATAAAAAAAGGCGTCAGGCAGGGAGATACGATATTTCCAATGCTATTCACAGCGCGTTTACAGGAGGTATTTAGAGACCTGGATTCGGAAGAATTGGGGATGGAGAATGGAAAATACTTTAGTAACTTGCGATTCGCTGATGATATTGCCTTGCTTAGTAACTCAGGGGACCAAATGCAATGCATGCTCACTGACCTAGAGAGGCAAAGCCGAAGGGTGGGTCTAAAATTAATCTGCAGAAAATTAAATTAATCTTTAACAGTCTCGGAAGAGAACAGCAGCTTACCATAGGCAGCGAGGCACTGGAAGTGGTAAAGGTATACATCTACTTAGGGCAGGTAGTGACTGCCGATCCGGATCATGAGACTGAAATATTTATAAGAATTAGAATGGGCTGGGGTGCGTTTGGCAGGCATTGTCAGATCATGAAAAGCAGGTTGTCATTAACCCTCAAGAGAAAAGTATATAGCAGCTGTGTTTTACAAGCACTCACGTACGGGGCAGAAACCTGGAGGCTTACGAAAAGGTTTCTACTTAAATTGAGGACGACGCAACTAGCTATGGAAAGAAGAATGATAGGTGTAACGTTACGGGATAAGAAAAGAGCAGAGCGGGTGTGGGAACGAACGCGAGTTAATGATATCTTAGTTGAAATCAAGAAAAAGAAGTGGGCATAGGCAGAACATGTAATGAGGAGGGAAGATAACCGATGGTCATTAAGGGTTACGGACTGGATTCCAAGGGAAGGGAAACGTATCAGGGGGCGGCAGAAAGTTAGGTGGGTGGATGAGATTAAGAAGTTTGGAGGGACAACATGGCCACAATTAGTACATGACCGGGGTAGTTGGAGAAGTATGGGAGAGGCCTTGGCCCTGCAGTAGGCGTAACAAGGCTGATGATGATGATGATGATGTTGATGACGATATAGAAAAATTGAGGGAAAACGCCATAAAAATATATACGTAAACTTCAAACAATACGGATGAAAAAATAAAGAAGAAAAACACTATAACGGTGTCATCACCGCTCACTGCTCGCGCTGCCATTTTATAAGAATTCGAACTCCCTTCGCGATAAGGCCTGGGATGGCTAACGTATGCACGGGTATTCTTCACGCGCCATGCTAGCTGATTCGACAAAGATGCGCGTTCGATCATCCCTGTACGTAAAAAGCCCTTTTTTTTCTTCAAACAGATTGATGCATCCACATGCGCTGCAATGCAGGGCTAAGAACCCTTGCTTTCGATTCTTAACATTATTCGCATGTTCACGCAGACGATCGTTTAGACACCTCCCTGTCGGATGTACGTAGCATGCGCCGCATTTGAACGGGATTCTGTACGCAACCCCCTGCATATACAATCCACGTAACGGTTGCGGTACCTGACTTAGCACTGTGCTTTTTGTTTCTTGATAGGGGTGGTGTTGCTTGATATCGAACAAAGTTTGTGTGGGACAGAGAAAACTACACGTACACCAACCCGCTCACCGATTCTTTTAAGTCGATGGGCCATATGATGCTTGGATGGAATCACCGCGACCTTAGGGTCCTTTGATGCTTGTGTGGGCTACTCTTCGGTGACCATGGTTTCGCCGTTAGGTTGTCTTCTTTTTCTGTGGATTGCGTCAGCTACTGAGACAAGTAATCCGTCAGTATAGCACGAGGTTTTCAGGCGTGCAATATGAGCTTGGAAACTGCCATTTAGTCTGTGGTGGAAGGACCCGTCTAAAGAGTTAGAGAAACATGCCTGAACAATAGCCATCTGTACTAGCTTTCTCTGTGCTGAGAAGTGCAGGAGACGTTTGTGCGCACGAGTTCATATTGCTACACGCGTGTGGCAGTTGATTGTTTGAACGAGGCACGTGGGCGACATCACCCGAGATAAGAGAAGGAAGAACGAACTTGTCTCGCGCGGTGAATCTAACCGGTCAGCGCTGCAACCGCTTTTGTAAATATGACCTGTAAATAGTTGCTCGCCTTACTGACTCGTCCTTCACGTAACAATATGTCCAGCGAACTTGATCATTAGAAAACACAAGCTTGAGGACGAGGAAACGCATGGAATCATCTTGTGGCTTTTCCTGTGTTGAGACCAGGAGGGATAGACATACTTAGAATATGCCGACAAGTTGTGACGAAGCGGGAAACAACTCCGAGGCAGCACAGTGCAAAACTACCAAAAAGTCGTCCACGCATCAGAAGGTTCTTAGAACCTTAGTTCCTTCTAGTAGTTGCTCCAAGACTCTGTCGAATTTTGCCAAAAGCAGGTCGCTCCACAAAGGCGCAATACAATACCCGATGGACACACCTTTGTTCTGAAGATATATTTCATCATTGCATTTCCCGTATGTGGATTCAAGGTAAAACTGTACCAGGCTGAGGAAATTTTCGGAGCTCAACTCTGCTCTGTTTTCATAGTCAACCTCACCTAAATGTAACACGCAGTTCCATTTAAAGCAACACTGCCTCCCTGCGAAAACCTACCACCCGACAGAATACAGACGCACGCCGCATAAAGATATCAAATAAGCAGTTCAACAAAGGTGTTATTAGTGCTCAATAAAGGGAGTAAATATTTTCGGAACCTCTGTCCAGTTATCCTATGAAGTTCGTATTTGCTATTAAATTGTAACGATTTGCACTCTAATAAATAAATGATACGGTTTAATCCGCTGGTACGTTGTTCAAATTATACCCGCCGTGGTTGCTCAGTGGCTATGGTGTTAGGCTGCTGAGCACGAGGTCGCGGGATTGAATCCCGGCCACTGCGGCCGCATTTCGATGGGGGCGAAATGCGAAAATACCCGTGTACTTAGATTTAGGTGCACGTTAAAGAACCCCAGGTGGTCGAAATTTCCGGAGTCCTCCACTACGGCATGCCTCATAATCAGAAAGTGGTTTTGGCACGTAAAACCCCATATTTATTTTACGTTGTTCAAATTATGAATACTGTCTACGCGTGAAAACGTTGCTCATCGCCACCACAACCCGTGCATGAGCTATGCACATATGTAAAAGGCGCGAAGCAGAAGCAGCCCTGTGGCTACTAACGTATGCTGTCTACATAGTTGGTACATGGCTTTTAGAAACGGTTTTAGGTGCAAAAGATAGGACACAGACAATCGACAGGCGCACACTCGCAAGTGATTTTTATTTTCCCTGGTGATTCACCTATATACCCTAAGGCATGCGCACAAGAACATACACAGGTGAGGTCACGTGAGATACAAACCAAACCTAATAATATCCTATCAGCCAGGAAAATAAACTCGTATCGTGAAGTGACAATGGCTTTGCTGAAACAAAGCTTTGTTGAAGAAATTTTGGCGTGAGCCTACCGATGCTTCAGAAGAATTCGAAACGAAGCAGAAAACGCGCCTTGCTGCCGTTCCCTATATACGCAAAGTTGCTCATTCGCCAAGGAAAGCAGCTTCTAGGTTCGATCTACGGGTAGTGTTTTCGGCGCCTCTGAAACTTTCGCACATTTGTGCGTACCTGTCTTCCGTAAATATGGTCGAGTGTGTAAAGAACCACTTAGAGTGTTTCTTGAAAAAATGCTCCGCTGGCGTCGTGTATAAGATTTCTTTAGACTGCGGCAAGGTATACGTCAGCCAAACTAGGCGTTGTATAAATGATCGCCTGCAAGAGCGTGTGCTATCACTGAAGAATGGGACTGGCTCACATATTCCCTATCACTGCAATGTGTGCAAGTGTGAACCTTTGGTTGAAAACACATGCATGTTACGAAAATTAAAGATACGATGGCAGTGAAACTAGTAGAGGCGAAGTATGTATGAGAAAGTGTCACGACCAGTGTATCAGCATCGCGCCAGTGTCTCTTAACGAAAGTGACTTTAGTTTCCTGGCTGATAGAACATGATTAGGTCTCGTTTCTATCTCATGTGACTTCAACTTTCTACGTTCTTCTGCACATGCCTGAGGGTATATACGGGAAGCATCGGGGAAAATAAAATTCACTTGCGAGTGTGCGCCTGTCCGTCTTCAGCTCGCATTTTTCAACCACAAAACGTCGCAACCTTTCATCCGCCGGCTGACCAGGACTATAATGCAGGTACGTGAATGAACCTACGAAACCACGAACACGTACTTTCACGCAGTCAAAAGCTGAAACTAAAGTAGTTACGCACTTGTTTGAGCACACCGTGTGTATGCGCCGTGTTTCAGCAACACGAAATCTCAACGCACGGGCGTTTACGCCTTAAAAAGTAGTCCTTTTCTCTATATTTTTGCGGAATTCCAACGCGACATTATTAACGCCATTCACCGATTGACGCCGCAAAGTCTCGCCCCAAGTGCTCAGCACGGCTCGGACGAACTTTTCCGCCGATTTGCTTCGGTAACCCGGCAGTCGTCATGCGCTACGGTAGGGACAACATAAGCGGCGCCATTGTCGAGGTCTCGCCAAGCGCGGGAGTGGAGCGGAGATAGAATGTGGTTGCCGCTAAAACCCCACAAACTTCGTAAACTAGCGACATCCTCCGCCTTCACTACCCTCAGTTCTCCTCTCGTTCATGCTGCTTCCTCGACCACGGCGCCGCTTACGCCGCTTTAGCGTAGCACACGGCATTTCGCAGTGTAAATGCACGCGTGGCAAGGCGGTGCGCTTTAATTATTCGCGGTGGCTTTCTAGCTCCGAGTAACTTCGTGTACAGCATATATTTTCTAAACAGATGGTTATGCAAATTAAGTGACGACAGCTTTTTCTAATCTTTTGATAGCTATTTTTCGAAAACAAAAGTATCCAAACGAGCATTCACGCTATGCAGCGAAGACTCCGAATGTATCGCGCGCGCTTCAATTCGGTAACTAACCTCTGTGATGTACTTGTCGCAAGATTTTGTTTCGAATAGTTGTGAATAACACATGCACGATCGAATGCCAACATCCTGACCTCTAGAAAGCCCTCAGCAGCCTAAGTATTTCGCGCCATGCTTACCGCGCGAATTCACAGCGTGTATGAGCTATGACGTACAAAGGACGACAGAAGGCACGAACGAAAGCTGCTCTGAAGGTTCGAAAAAGTATTACAAGCTACAGTGCCGCCAACGTGCGTGCTTGCCCATCTTCAGAGCACGCGCAAAGGCTGAGAGCTGGGCCATTGGCCCACCTCTGAGGTGGGCCAATGGCCATTGGCTCCGTGGCGCTACCTTACCAAGTTTAAGGGGTTTTAGTTGGCGCTACTTTTAGAGATCGATGGGTTTTAACAAAACGCACGCACGAGCGCAGCAGACAAGTCGATTGTTATGGCGATGTGCAGATGGGCTACTTCGTTGCCATGGCGTTCGGGCTCCTGCGATGGCTTTTCGCTGCCGTAGTCGCTGCGCTGCGGTTCGCGTTGCGCGGTGTCCGCAGCGACCCCTTCAACGTGGCAGCCGAAGGCCAGCTGTCGGCGCCAGCCAACACCTGCGACGCAGCTGAGGAGCCCGACGTCGAACTACTAATCAGATTGAACAAGCACAAAAAGAGAGCCCTACAGTACCTGCGAAATGCCATCGCATACGATGAGGAGAATGGCGGTGAGTCTGAAAATGCTGCCAGCGTGCTTTGTTTGTGCTGACCTGCGAGCAAGCTGCCCTTCGGAGGGCAAACGGGCGCGTCGGAGCGTAGGGCTAGTCTTTAGCGGAGCACTTTGCTCACACGTTGATAAACACTGTGGTATAAGATGGCTGTCATATGCACGTCTCTTCCTGTTCGCTTACTCGCGGTCCTGTAGCCCGTCTCGGTTCTTTGCCTCAAGGGCTGAATCTGCGCATGGCTGCCATTGGCTGTTTTTAAGCAGACGCTCTTCCGATGCTAGTGCCAAGGCCCCTTCAGTTACGGCCCTAGCAGGAGGGCGATACTTTGGTAAATTGGCGGCGCACAGGAGCCGCGAGTCGCTTCTTCGCCCTAGCGCTGTTTTTTCTTTTTGCTTTATTATTACGGCCAGCTACGTTCCCTTTCCACCAATACCATGCCCCTCTCCTCATTACTTTTGCTTTCTTGCTGCCTGTCAGCGGCGCGTATTGTTTTATGTCACGTGCGCGCTCTACGCCGGGCACTGGCATGGTAAACTGGTGCGTGGTGCGCCACTAGTTATTTATGTTGTCGCACGCATGCAGCTTTGTCCATACTTTGAGTATGCCAGCATGTGCACCAACACTCATAAATTCCACTTCCAACACAACAGACCTTTGGCCTCATTTTATTGACTTCCGTTTCGGGGAAAAATTTTTTTCGCATAACTTCGTATGATACACCCTCCGAAAATGAACAAAAGGGAAAATACATGACATACATTATAGACACGAAAGTTCAGACAGTAAAATAGGGAAAAAAATAACTCAAGCAAACGCGAAGGCCCTTTCATGTACCAGCAAATAAAAAGAACATTTTCCATTATGCCATAAAGACAAAAGTATAGAACAGCTTCCGATGTACTCTCGATATATTGCAGAAAACTGGACGATGTTTAGAGCAGGCATGACGCCTAAAGAAATCGCTTCTAATGGCGTAAACAATAACGCGCGAAATGCAAAGACTGTCTTACTGACAGCTAAAAAGAAAACAGGAACTTACACAGGTTGTCGCTCATAAATTGAGCCAATGTTCTAAATATGACAGGCACTGCGGACGCGTATGGAACCGCATGCGTAAAGATTGCACTGGCCTATAGTTACTGGCCTAGTTAATTTTTTATTTTCCCTTTAATTAAAGCATTATAGTTTTGTTTAACTAGCAATTTCACTGTTGGTTGCAGACCCCAAGTGTGATAGAAAAGATATAGAGCACCTTGAGAAACCTCTGAATAAGTTGTTTCTATCGCGATATATATCACTTGGTCCTTTCCTCCGCGTTCCAAGGAAAGCCGAGAAATATGAACTTACCACGTGACGGGCGATTGTGCACTGTTGTGCTGCTCTCTCGCGTGTGATGGATGAACAAGGTCTGCTGCTGCGAGACTAGCCCGGGCCAGGGCGTTATGCCTGGCTTAGGTATCTGGACATGCAGCTTTTATCGGATGACGGCGCAAATGCGTGCTGCTGTCTGAGAGGCAGGGTTGCCATGTTTGGTGATTGTTCTCCGAATTTACTATTTGAGGGGCTCCTGGGGACTGAAAATCGTGATTGGCAAATTGGCTACTTCCTGGGAACATTTGGAGTTGGTAATTGGTATAGGCAGAACGCTAATCACACTCCTCCCCTGACGAGCAACAGCCGCAAACGCCACATCAGGAAGGTCGTGCCTTTGTTTATTGGAAGCGCCTGAAGCAAATTCAGGAGCTGAAGATATATCATAGCCGCCGTGTGGTCCGTCCTTCCTGGGCTGTCCAGGACTGCCCGAGATGCGACATATGCAACACTCGTTGGCTCACATCAACGTTTCGTGCAGTCTGCAAGTGTTGTGGACGCATAAATTGAACAGGCCCATGCAGGCTTAAATAGTCTTCAAGGAAATTCTTTTACGTCCTTCGTAAAACTGAAGTCATATATGGGGTACTAATATAACTACCAGTGACTCTTACATCTATAGAGTACCTCGAAGACAATGGTTCTTAGTACCAGAAGCGGCTGCAACCGGAAACGCGTCAAGGCAGCTATGACGTTACAGATGTCGATCTCTGACTATGCAACTGTGTTCAAGGGATAGAAGCATCTGACGTCACACACTTCACACGGTGACGATTGAAATCAAGTCGTAGGTGTGTCATCATTGAAGCAGGAAACTACAGATCTTTCTCGTTTTTTTTTTCATTTTTCTATTGTGACAAGTTCGCAATTGTTAGTTTTTCGCTCCGCGCCTACTTCTTTGGCTACCAATTAATGCTTCGCTTTTCTTAATGCTTCGCTTTTAAGGCCACTTTTCTGGCTACTTTTCGTAATACTTCAGCACCTTTTTCTCCCGAAGACCTGGCAGCCCTGCCGAGCAGTTCCTGCCTGTTAGTACCAAAGCAATAAAGCATCTAAGGAGGCTAAATAGAACAAGAACATAGCTTTATTTCTTGGTGGTTGAAATGGGCAATAGGTGGCCGCTTGCCGATGGAGCGTAATGAGGGTTGGGTGGGGAGGCGACGTTAGGGCTGGAAGGATTTTCCAGTGATCTTAAATCCGAAAATCGCCCTTTGATGACAATGTGTCTCCGAAGGGATTCCCATATGCTGCAATGCACATTTCCGGGACATTTTCCGGGACAATGCACATTTTCCGACGAGTCCGTGATCCTGGTATCGTGGCTGGAGTTGCAGACTTGTTTTATTTTCCTTTTATGTTATCTGATGTTGTGGTTGGCGTCTTTTACACTTGATACATGACGTAGCCCTAGAGAAAGAAATCGAATGCAATTAAATCTGGTGACCGTGCCGGCCAAGCAATGGGTCCATGCCTTTCAATCCACTGCTGTGGGAATACTTCATGCAGCCATTGGCAACCTTGGCTGCTGCCATGCGCGGGAGCACCACCTTGCTGATACAAAATATCCTCGAACCTAGCCAGTGGAACTTCACAAAGAAAATCTTAAAGCGCACCATCAAGGATGTGGTTGACGTATCTTTCAACCATAAGCACGTTATCAAATAAAGGAGGTGCCAGTGATAGTGCCACCGTAAGTTCCCCAGCACTCGTTACCCGACCGTTGATATTGCTAATATGACTTCGAAACCCCTTGAGGGTTTTCGTCGCTATAATAGTGAGCGTTGAGGATGTTCACTTGGCCATTAGAGGAGAAGCTAGCTTCATCGGTTCACACTTCACTTCACGTTTATTTCCTTAAAGACCCCTCAATGGGGGTATTACATAAGGGGTGGGGTTTACAAATGTGCATTTTAATTGGTGGCCACATGAGTTCAATGAAGAATATTAGTATTAGGCTTATCAGCAAACGTCGTTGAACAGGTGATTTCGGTTATGTGATAGGGCAGGCCGTTCCAGTCGCTTGATGATCGGCAAAAGAAGGATGCAGAGAAGGTTGTAGTTCGGCTGCGTGGACGGGTTACTTGCAAGGAATGCCCTGTACGCAGGGAATGGCGAGGGGGTGGGGCCAGCACATATGGTGCGTGATGAAGCGAACTGTAATAGAACTTGTGAAAGAGGATTACCGAATCAATGCGACGCCGGGATGATAGCGTGTTTAAGGCGGACTGTGTTTTAAGTAGTGATACGCTAGTGTTATAAGAATACGAAGAATGAATGAATCTTGCCGCACGATTCTGAATTCTTTCAAGTGCATTGATAAGGTAAGTTTGATGTGGTGACCAGATGGGGGATGCGTATTCAATTTTTGGACGTACGAGAGTCTTGAATGCTAGTAGTTTGACGTGTTGCGGTGCATGACGCAGATGGCGTTTTAGGAATCCCAGTGTTTGGTGAGCGGATGCAGTAATGCGCGTTACATGAGCAGACCAGTCTAAGTCGTATGAAAGGGTGACGCCGAGGTATTTAAATGTGTCCACTTTTTCTAAGGTAGTCTTAGTAATATTATACGGTGAGTATAAGGGCTGATGGCGGCGAGTGAAACACATTACTTTACATTTATTGGCGTTAAGGGTCATTAAGCAGTCGTTGCACCAGCCTTGCACTTTGTTAAGGTCATTTTGTAAAATACCGTGGTCAGAGTCATTAGTAATTGTGCGGTAAATGACACAATCGTCAGCGAACATACGGATTTGAGAGGAAACATTAAGGGGAAGGTCTTTAATATAAATAAGAAAAAGTAAGGGGCCTAGAACGCTACCTTGTGGGACGCCAGAAGTTACAGGGAGGGGCGCGGAGGTGCGATTGTTGACATGCACTGACTGTGATCGGTTAGTGAGAAATTCAGTAACCCAATTTTAGACGTCAGGGTGCAGGTTCAGCTGAGAGAGCTTGAGTATTAGGCGTTGGTGAGGTAACTTATCAAATGCTTTAGCATAATCCAGAAAAATGGCGTCGATTTGGGTGTTAGCATCAAGATTAACGTGTAAGTCATGGACAAACATAGCAAGTTGCGTTTCGCACGAGAGACCTTTGCGAAAACCATGTTGGGATGGGTGAAAGTAGTTGTTAGTGTCAAGGAAGTGCATAATTTGGGTGAAAATGACGTGCTACATTATCTTGCAAGGTACGCTGGTTAGGGAAATTGGTCTGTAGTTAAGAGGAGAGTTTTTGTTACCTGATTTGTAGATTGGAACGAACTGCCCTTCCTTCCAGTTGACGGGGATGCTACAGCAAGATAAAGACTGTGAGAAGATTAATCTAAAGTACGATGCGCAGATGAGTTTAGTATTTTTTAACAGTTTAGAGTTGATGCCATCCGCCCCCGGTGACGATGAAAGCTTTAGCTTTTCAATTATTGCCGTTATGCCATGTTCAGTGAATTCGATGGGTGACATAACAGATTGCACAGCTGATGGTGGTATAGGTAACAGAGCATCCGGTTCAGTGGTGAATACTGATGAAAACGCGCGGTTAAATGCATCAGCACACTCTTCTTCGGGGATTACTATATCGTTATGGTCGGCGATAGTGATAGCATTCGGTGGCTTGGGGTTTAGTAATTGCCAGAATTTCGGGGGGTTAGTGCTTAGTACGCGAGGCAACGTGTCATGAAAAAAGGAGTGTTTTTCGCGGCGTATAGCCGAGAGATAAACTTTCTCTGCCTGGTAATATTTGTCCCAGGCCACAGCACAATTGGTTTGCTTTGCCGACCGAAAGAATCGTTTCTTCCTGTTTTCTAAAGTTGATAATTTTTTTGTGAACCAAGGTTTATTGCTGTTAGTCGGTACTGAAACAACTGGAATGTGGTTATTAGCAAGGTCGATGATTTTTTGTTGGAAGATCGACCAATTGGCTTGAATTGTGCGGTTGTGGAATTCATCACTGAAAGTGGGGAAGAAGAGCATTAGTTCGTTGTTAATGGCTTCGTAGTTGCCTTTATCGTATAGGCGTATTATTTTATTCCACGATTCTCGTTTTGGAAAGGTAAAGTTAAAGACAGTGTGGATTATTTTATGGTCGCTAATTGCCGGGAGATAGGATATCGAAGATAGGCTAGACGGATTGTTAGTTAATATGAGATCTAAAATGTTGGCCGAGTCGTTCACTACGCGTGTTGGTTCTAAGACTAGCTGGGTCAAGTTGAAATTAAAGCAGACTTCGAGGAAATCATTTTCGATTGTACTATGTGACGAAGGAGGACATTTATCCCAATTGATATTAGGGAAATTAAAGTCTCCAAAGAGCAAAATCTGAACGTTAGTGTATTTATTCATTAGTACGTCTAGGACGTGGTTGAGCTTGTCAGTGAAGCTAGTGTCTGCTCGCGGGGGGGCGGTAGCAAACGCCAAGTAAAGTAGTTTTCCGGGTTGCACGAAAGAGTAGCCATAATATTTCTAGGTCACTTGGGTTGTGAACAACGGATCAGGGTATCGTATTACTAACGGCGATGAGCACCCCGCCGCCTCTAGAGTGCTGGCGATCGTTACGGAAGACGTGGAAACCGGGTAGGTCATCCATGACCTCCGTGTCGGATACGTCAGCGGTTAGCCAGGTTTCGGTAAGTATCAACAAGTTACATCCAGATGATAAAACCAGATTAGGTACAACGTCACGTTTGGAAAGCAAGCTACGTATGTTAGAATATATTGCTGAAATAGTACTGTTAGGGCCGGTTGTCGTTATCGAACGGTGTGTTGGATGACGGCGATGCAGCGATTGCTATTGGATTTCTTTTACACATTTTGTGGTTTCGTCGTACATGTACTTAGCAGATCCTATAAACAGAGTTTTGTAGCGTAATGAATATGCAGCTGACTTGGTCCTTGCAAAAGCCAAAAGATGTTTCCGGGCATTCTGCACAGTACGAGAGTAGTCTTCGCGAATGCTATAGTTAGTCCCTTTCAACTTGCGGCCGTTAGACAGAATTTTTTCTTTTGTTTTATAAAAAAGGAACTTTACGATTATAGGACGGTTTCGGTTATCAGCATGGCGGCCGAGACGATGCGCACGTTCAATCGCCTCAGGATGCACGGTTATGTTTAATTGGTCGGCGCAAAGCCGAATGATTTCTTCCTCTGCCTGAGCGGCGGATGCAGACGCACTTGGGTCGGGGATACCGAAGAAGACAAGGTTGTTGCGGCGAGCTCGGTTTTCTGCTTCATCGATGCGTGCTTCTATATCTGAGATTGCCCGTGTCGTCAAGGCCGCAGAAGTCTTAAATGTTTCAACCTGTCGCTGCACGTCCTCGATGTGTTGACAGTGGCTGTCGACGGCATGCATTCTTCTGTTTAGTTCAGAAATCGAATTGTTAGTCTCGTCTAGTCCTCTTTTTAAACCTTTAATCTCGTTAATTAACTGTGATTGCCCAGCGGATAGCTTCTTTAGTTCAGTTAGTATAGCGTTAGAGTCAGGACCGGGATTATTTTCTATGTCGCCCGACAGTAGCAGCAAAGAGCGCGAGACATGAATACAATTCATTGCTATGGCAAACAGACACTGGGGGCTCGGCTGCAGTACCAAAACATAGTTGCTTGATTTCTTAGCGTAGAGACTATAGCACTGACTAACCTGCATGTTAAACAGCAGCAGTTTAGTAGACTGTATCGTGGCACAGCCACCGAGCCCACAGGTTGGCGCGTGAAGGCGTTGGTCTTTTATAGGTGATCTGCCAGATGTTGCTGACGCAGGCAGCTCCCTGGTGGTAGGGCTGATCACGCTCGTCACAGGCGACGCTAGTAGAAGCGTAGGGGGCGCTAGCGTGACTTGGCGATAGAGAGCAGGGGCACGGCCAAGGCACGGTTCCAGGCAGGTTGAAGTTGCGTGTGGGACAGCCGAGATGGTAGCGGGCAGAGCTGCGCCGATCAGTGCGATGATGAGCACCTGCATGTTAAACAGCAGCAGTTTAGTAGACTGTATCGTGGCACAGCCACCGAGCCTACGATTTTGTTTACGATGCCTAAGTGCTCTTCCTTCTTGATTATAAGCCAGTTTCGGAAGTCCTTTTGATTATAGGAATGGCGGCGCTCGAACAACTCGTGCAGCTGCTTGTGGCTCTACACACTCTACACACTGAGGGTTTGGCAGTCCAGATTTAGCACTCGCACTACGAACACTTGCACGTTGGTCTCAAGAAAACTTAGACAAAATATCAGTCTCCACGTCCTCGCCCAGTATTGAAGTTATATGTTTCTTCGTAAAAGTCCCAACCTGTCTCAGTGTTTCGTATGCACGCCCAATCGTAATTGACTTCCGACGCTTATCTGGATGCCAGCGTTGAAATACTTCAAATGCACGCTTTCTATGTCGTTTTTACGCACATAAAGCCAAAACTATATCTGCATTTTCCTCATTGGAGCAAGCCTATCTGCTGATCAACGGCGGGCACGCCCAAATAGCGTTGCTGTGTGGGACACTCAGGAATACGGGCGCCTCGGGAGAAGTGAATGCGTTACAGTTCACTGGGATTCGTTTATACAAGGAACATAAGGTATGGACTACAACCGGTAAACTGCAACAGCCTGTGGGCGCACTCTCTCAGGGACTGACGCACCGGTTGCGCTGCACAAGTGTGAAGCCAGACGCGGCCACCGGATACTGCGCCCGCGAAGCGGAGTGCGATATCAAAAAGAACGTCTGGTAGACAGTAAGTGTGGGAAGCAGAGCAGATGGTGCCATTGCGAAATGAGTCATCGTGGGAAGGCATGCGTAACCTTCTTTGAATATGGCCAAGATTTTTTTTTAGCATTAGTTAGTTTTGTCCCCGTTTTATTATGCGCCATTATTGGAGTCCTAAGGTCTAAAGTTGTAGCATCCTCGTTCCATTCAAAAACCACTACACGGTCATTTGTGTACGACGGCAAATTTTTAGCAGCCGTCATCGCCTTCCGTCGTTCTCACGGCCTTCGCAATTTCATTCTTTCAAGCAGAATCGAAATGCTGCTTTCGTCTTTTCTTTTTCGTGGCCTTAGATGCTTAATCACCTCGGCAACGCTTGGCTAGGAGCATGTGAGCACCAGAGCACCACGTGAGATATATCATGTTGGAAACAATTTATTGAAAGGTATCTCAAGGTGCTCTGGAACATTGCGTATCGCACTTGGCGACAGCAAGCAATACCTACGAAGTTGACTAATTAAACATTACTACTCCATTATTTAAGGCAAAAAATAAAAGCAATGGCCTGAATAACTCTAGGCCAGTGCCAGCATTATGCATTTGGTTCACCTTGTGTCCAGAGTGCCTTCCATTCTTTAAAAGATGACTCGACGTATGTGGGACAACGTGCATATCTACACAAAAGTATATGAAATACGTGACATGTTCATTACTTCTAAACAATAAGAAAAAAGACATAGCAGAAAGAAAATAACATTGTACTAAAAAGATAAATGCACATTATCACATTATTTTGCAATTGTCCAGAACTGGAGTAACGGTGGCAAGGGGGAGGAGAAGGGAGTCGGCTTTTGCAGCAGCACATAGGTCTCATTAGCAGACAGGCCTATCGCTCAATCAAATACCAGCGGAATAAGCCAATTACACGACTTTTCTTTCACCACGAATGCAATGCTTAGAAGTAAAATTGCGTCAAATATGAGCGAACTGCTGGGCTAGGTGGTTATCCGACATAATAAACGAGGTTTGCGCCAAGCCACACAGAAAGAGCCCGTGTTGTCTCCTTTCTTCTGTGGGTGGTCGTGGTGAAAAACTCGTTTATTATGACAGTTAACGCACTAAGTGATACCCACTAGGTACTCAGTTGTGTAAAAATAGGAACTGCTAAAATCTGCATATAGGACACTTGCACTGCTCATGCTTTCAACAAAAAAAGAAGCGTGTCGTGCGTTCACATTTACGTTGTTTGCGCGGATTTCCGATCTGCAATTACTGAGCTAATACACAAACATGTGCATAAATTTTTCAGCTGTTTGTACGTTGGTACAACGCTGACACGCGGAAAAAGCACTGGGAGTGGAATGGAAACCCTGGCGAGGTACTGAAATTGCACAATGAGACTTGGACCCAATCGGATAAATCTAGGCGATTCTACAGGTCCCTATCTTCTAAGGATTGGTGCTGGTTAGGTAGCATCGGTTAATACAGTTGCCTAATTAAATCTCGGTACCAAAGAATATTACTGGAAGCTACTCCACTAATTAAGGAGAAATCGCACATCCACCCGTTCGTAGCAATTGCTAGATAGGAAATCCAAAGCAACCTACAAGGGTATTTTTGAACTGAAGCTTTTCTTTCGAGGAACTCGATTGTGTTTCCCTTGTAGCAGTTACTACGAGCGGGTAGATGTCTGGTTTCCCCTTTATTAATTATCGCCACCTGGTGGGCTTCCGCAGAACTATTACTTCATCTACTCCACTGTACTGTAAGCAATATGCGCCACGTTTTCTTCCAGTAACGCATTTCTCCTCTTTTTAAATCTTGGTGGGCGATTGTTAATTGGGACACGCTGTATATATTTGACAGTTGAATGCTACTGACGGCGTTTCCATCCCTAAGAAATGTTGTAAATTGTTAGAAATTTTTTCTTGAGTCATTGGCATTGCTTACTGGAAAGTGAAGGAATACTGACTCGCAACGTGCACGTGCATTTCGCCCACTGCTGAACGGATTACTGAAGTCTTTGTGTTTTTCCATGGTAAAATAAAAGCACGCAAAGCTGTTCGATGCATGGGGAACATACAGCAATACATTCTTTCTCTAGGCACATGCTACCCATATCTTTAGAAATAATTTTTATTCGCTGCATAAGTCTCTTTAGAATATATATTGCACTTTGTCTTGTGCGTGTATTTAAATATATTGTGTGTGTAAGCTGTTTACAGTGGAAATTTAAAACCATATTGGAGTTAAAAATATACGTATGAGGCAGCCGCCGCTAGTTCTTCTAATACGCGTGTCCTCCGATAATGGAGAACCCTCAAATGATGTAGGCGACAAAGCCGTGGTAATGTCACTTTAGTTGTGACCAATGGGCTCAGCGCTCCCGGAAAACTCTGGAGGGGGATCGGGCCCCGGAGCCCCCCGTAGCCCCTGCCTATGGTCGTAACACTACACGCAGTGTATTGTTATGCGAAACTCTAGGCCTGCTTGCGCGGGCAGCACTGGCGGACCGTCCAGCTTCGCTATAGTTCTAGTTTGGCGTACCTCCGCTGATGAGCTGAGCGGAAGCGCGCATGCGCCCTTCGCATGGCCACAAACACGGTAGGCTTGCAAGGTTCCTGAGTGGAGCGTGCTGCCCAGCCGTTCGCTAGCGTTGGCGTCAGAACGGATTGGGTGCAGAAAGCAGGATCGCTGGCCATCACGTGGCATTCCCCAAGACGGCGCTTTGTTTTCCACTGGATAAAATTGACCGGTACTGCACTAGATGCGCAAGTCTCCATACTTCTTGGACAAATAAGTCCGGACAACTATTTGCCTGTATTGGCTACGTTTACACACACACACACACACACACACACACATATTTATGTATACATGTACGTGCATATCTATATGTGTATATGTATATAATGAACGAGAAGAAAGGAAACGGCCTGATATTTGTACAGTCTCTTCTGTACACCACGTAAACTGACATCCTATAACGTGCAAGCGCTCTCCGCTATAGCTGCATATATGCCTTTAGGTGCTCGAACTTGTAGGCGAGCGCGCGCTATTACGGGATAACGGTTGCACGCGCGCACTTCCTGGCGCAATTATGTCTGTGGGTGTGGGCGAGGTCGGTTTCATTTGCATGGCCACGGCCGCTGCATAGGCGCGCGCGGGGGGCTCCGTCTGTTTTGCTCGCAGGCGCGCCCTCTCGCGTCGCCTCCTGTCACCACCGTTTTTCCGCGGTGCTCGCGACGGCGTTGGCTCGCTGTTGGCGCCTTTGGTGCTACTTACCGAATGTTGCAAATTTACGTTTTTAAGAAAAAAAAATACAATAGAATGGTCTTGAAATGCCAGAGAATCATGCTAAACGCACTGTGAACACGTTTGTATGTCAGTAAAGGCAGCTCTCCAGTGTCTGCTGTCTGCTTTCAACCACGGACCG
This sequence comes from Dermacentor andersoni, assembly GCF_023375885.2. Lineage (NCBI taxonomy): Eukaryota > Metazoa > Arthropoda > Arachnida > Ixodida > Ixodidae > Dermacentor > Dermacentor andersoni. Next base: position 119,727 of record NW_027314774.1, read on the forward strand.
AATGTGCAATTAGTAGCGGACATCCGATTACTCCACCATTACGCAATCGACAAGGGACACACCATCTACTAGTGGATGCCGGGTCACTGCGGAATTTCGGGAAATGACAGTGCGCAAGACGCTGCCCGTTCGGCCCATGATGGTGCCCAGAATATACCCATACTGCTGTCAAGAACAGATGCAGCCACAAGTCATCGCTCCCTCGCACGCGAGCTTACGCAAACTCTTTGGAACGCCAGTGAATTAACGAACACAGGTCTTCACAGATTGGATCCAAGTTTGCAACTCCGTCTTCCACCAGTGTTGCCACGAGCGGAAGCAACACTTCTGTATCGCCTATGGCTCGGCGTGGTATTCAGGAACTCATATTACTTCCGTATTGGAATGGCCGATAGTACTGCTTGCGACACCTGCCGCTGCAAGGAGACGATCGCGCACCTCCTCTATCAATGTCCAGGTTACAATGTGCCAAGAAAAGTGCTCGTGACCGCGCTCGAAAAACTGCACAATCGCCCTTCCCAGGAGAGAATGTTCCAGGACACTTGTCCAGACGGGTTTTGGCACTCAAGGCCTTAAGGGCTTTGCTTAAGTTCTTCAGGACATGTGAATTGTGCGAACGCCTTTGACTGTTGTTGCGCGGAACATCGCGTTACTGTGTCCATTTTTGTTGTTTTTTTTCTCTTCCTTCTCCTTTTATTCCATTTACCCCTTTCCCCAGCGCAGGGTAGCCAGCCGGTATTTACACTGGCTAACCTCCCTGTCTTTCCTTCCCTTTTGTCTCTCTCTCTCTTGTACGTCAGAATAACACAGCGATATGTCCGAAACGGAATGTAAAGAATGGTGCCGCACTTGTACTTCAATCCGCTTGGTCAAATTTTATGAACATGACTCGTACTTTCATTGTGCTCTGTGGTTGTGGAAGCTTCCTTTTGTAAAACGCGCCTTGGTTCGTTAGCACTCTGCCTCAATTGCGGCGTATATTAGTACTCATGACACTTTGCTGCAAGGATCCAGAGCTTGAGGGAGTTCTGCAGTGCCCAGTGCTTAGACTAATTATGCTAGCCTGCGCATTCCGCTATACTACAATAGGCCCAAGTTCCTTGCTTACTGACATTCACAGCAGTTCACTGAGCTTGTACTTTCACTTGCCTTGATATGATGTGCAGCTACTTCTACATGCAACTTACGTAACCTGCATCGTTTGACAAGTGTGATTAAATTTGACATGTAAATAGGGCAGTTGCCGTAGCATTTTCAAATGCAACCTGAACTGTGCCAGCCGTTGTGTGTTGTCAATGAATGGTGGATATTAAGGAACGAGTGTTGTGGCTGATGGTGGATTGAACTGAATCTGTCAAACGTGTATATGGAACTATGAAAGCATTTACACAAGTTAGAAGATGAAAGTCAAGTCTAACCTTCGTGCCTTGCGATACCACGTACCCGAGCCCACGAGGGTTGGACCCTCCCGGGTGTAGCCGTGCGCGGCTTAGCCGTGTCTGGGGAAAGGGGGATCCTGGGGGTGAGCCGATGCCGGGTAATTGGACCTTTAAGGCCCCCCGGCGGAGGCAACACACCTCTTTGGCCCCTGCTTCACGTAGACGGCACCCCCGGACTGACCCACACGGGAGAAATCGGCAGTCGCCTTTTCCTGTCTTTCTCTCCCTCCAACCTTCGTCTTTCTCTTTACTTTCCATCTTTCCTGTCTTCTCCTAGCTTCCGCTCACTTCCAATTTTCCAGGCAGCAAGGGTTAACCTTGTGTGAATAACCAACCTAGGTTATCTCATATTTGGTTATAGTGATAACGTACAGCTGGCGTTTGCAGGACCTGTTCTTACAGTCCCTGTAGCGCCCCCTTGTAGGACTCCACGGTGGGTGGCTGGCGTTATTGCCGAAAATTCAATCCCTTTATGACAACCTCTTTCCCACCGCTTCCTGATCGCCCAGAGCGCACCGATGATGTATTCCAGTTTTTTGGTCGGCAAAAAGAATCTTTCCCTCGTTTTCACGTGATCCACTCTGAAAAACCAGCTAAACCAGTTGTAACAATCTCACCATTCTTTGTTTCTAAGACATTGAGTGAAGTTATTGGTCCAGGTTATAAGGCGTCGAGGATGGCAAGCGGTGATCTCCCCTTGGAACTCCCCGATCAGAAACATTATGAGAAATTGACAAAACTAGTATCATTTGGGGAAACCCGCACCGTACGATGAACACAAGCCGCGGTGTTGTCTCGGACGATGACTTGCTGGAGCTCACTGAGGAAAAACTCTTGGAGGGCTTCAGTGACCAGAATGTTATCAATGCTAACAGAATAAAGATCAGGCGTGACAGCAAAGAAATCAAGACCAAACACCTTATATTGACTTTCGGCTCAAGTATTCTGCCCGAGTCTGTAGAGGCCGGGTACATCAAGCTCCGTGTTAGGCCATATGTGCCAAATCCCCTCAGATGTTTCCAATGCCAACGTTTCGGCCACAGTTCGCAGAGCTGGCGAGGCCGTCAAACCTGTGCGAAGTGCAGTGCCCCCGAACGTACCTCTGAAGCTTGTGAGAACGCTCTCCATGGTGTAAACTATGAAGGGGAGCACGGCACATACTTGCGGTCGTGCCCATCCTGGAAAAAAGAAAAAGAAATTGTGACGATAAAGGTCAAAGAAAATATTAGTTTCAAGGAGGCCCGCAGGCGACTATCCTGCCTGCCCAAAAACACATTTGCCGATGTGGCGCCTCAGGGGGCAGTGCCACAACGGTCTCCGGCGGCTGTCCGACCCACACCCAGTGAGCCTGCAGTGACGCCATCCCCCCCCCCCCCTGGCGGATGCAGCTAGTGCTGCTACGCCAACGCAGCAGACGGGGCCATCTACCTCCGGGCAGATGACCACGAAGGCCTCGTCCAACATGCCGAGGCCTTCACGCCAAACAAAGCGCTCGAAAGAGCGCCTGTCCAGCGCCTCGCAAGAGGCGATGGACACAACCACCAGCCACACGGCGCCACCAGGGCCTAAGGAGCAGCGAGGCCCTTTCGATCGCTCCAAAAGAGATAAAACTCCCGTCACGGCGCCTTCAAAGCGCCTGTGAACAAGTTAGTTTCCTAAACACACAGTACCAAACACATTTATCAAAATGGAAACACAAATACTGCAGTGGAATGTACGAGGACTTCTACATAATCTCGACGACATTAGAGAAATAAGACGCAAACATAATCCGAAGCTGCTGTGTGTTCAAGAGACACACCTCAAATCTACCAATAGAAATTTTCTTCGAAACTACACCATCTTCCGAAAAGACCGTGAGGAGGCTAATGCCTCCGGCGGTGTAGTAATAATAGCCGACAGGGCGGTAGCTTGCCGGCCCGTCGCCCTTAACACGCCCCTTGAGGCAGTGTCTGTCTAGGCCATTCTTTTTAATAAAATAGTAACTGCGTGTTCCATTTATATACCGCGAAACCGGCAGCTCGAAAAAACACTTTTATAACCTCATTGACCAGTTTCCCGAGCCTAATATCATAGTGGGAGATTTTAACGCTCATAACACAATGTCGGGAGACTCGCGATGCGACGCGAGAGGTCGACTCATTGAAAATTTCCTTCTAACCACCAGTGCGTGTCTCTTTAATAAGAAAGAAGCAACGTATTATAATCCTCATCATAACTCGTACTCATCAATAGACCTGGTGATCGGATCCGCTTCCATCTTTCCAGATTTAGAATGGCATGTAATTAAAGACCCATTCGGAAGTGATCACTTCCCAATAACGCTGAACTTCCTAAACAAACACGACTTGCATCCACACTTCCCTCGCTGGAAACTGGCCTCAGCTGACTAGGAACGTTTTAGAGAATCCACCCACATATCACGGGATTTTATAGATAATTTTACTATATATCATGCTGTTCCATACGTCACCGCTTTTATCATTGACGCCTCTGAAAAGTTCATTCCTCAAAGAAGAGGCACTTCATCCAAAAGGCGGGTCCCCTGGTGGAATGACGATTGTAGAGAGGCGAGGAAGAGACAAAATAAAGCTTGGAGCAAACTACACGAAAGTCCTACAGCAGAAAATCTAATAGAATTTAAACAGGTTAAATCGCAGGGAAGAAGGACGCGACGACTGGCAAAGAGGGCAAGCTGGCAGATGTATAAAGTATTGGACGGGCTGAAAAGACTTAAGGGGCAAGAAATTCATCCGTATCCCCTAGTAAACGGTGAAGCAAACCGCTTGGAAGACCAGGCAGACGCCCTTGGCGAACACTTCCAATATGTTTCCAGCTCTAAGCATTACTCCAAGGCGTTTCTGAAACACAAACAGGTAGCAGAACACAAGGCTATCGACCGCAAATGCAGACATAACGAACCCTTCAACGCGCCTTTTAACATCGCCAAGTTTAGAGCCTCCCTGGCTGCATGTCAGAGCTCCGCACCTGGACCGGACAGGATCATGTACGACATGATCAAACACCTTCCCAGTGACACACAAATTACTCTGCTAGCACTTTTTAATGCAATATGGGCTGCGAGATACCTCCCTACCGCATGGAAAGAAGCGTTGATCGTTCCGATTCTTAAACAGGGCAAAGACCCCACATTAGTAAGAAGTTATCGCCCAATTGCGCTCACAAGTTGTATATGCAAACTTTTTGAAAAAATGATAAACCGTCGACTTTTGCACTTCCTTGAATTAAATAAATTTCTTGATTGGCATCAGTGTGGTTTTAGAGTAGGACGATCTATAATCGACCATCTAGTGCGCATGGAAGCAAATATTCGCGACGCCTTCGTGCATAAACAGTCCTTCCTATCCGTGTTTCTCGACATGGAAAAGGCGTACGATACAACTTGGCGCTATGGCATCATGCGTGACCTATCGACGCTGGGGATCCGCGGCACTGTTAAACATTATAGAAAGCTACCTGCAAAACCGTACATTCCGAGTGAAAATAGGTAATGCGCTGTCGCGTGTATTCATACAGGAAACTGGGGTTCCCCAGGGAGGCGTACTGAGCTGCACGCTCTTTGTAGTTAAAATGAACCCGCTTCGTAAAACATTACCCCCAACAGTAGTGCTTAAACGAAGTCCCCAAGTGGGCAGACGAAAACGGGTTCAAAGTGAACCCCAACAAAAGTTCTTGCGTTCTTTTCACCAGGAAAAAAGGGCTTGCTGCAGATCCCACTGTTGAAATATATGGGCAACGAATACCCGTAAACAAGGAACACAAATTCCTAGGCGTTATACTTGACTCCAGGCTTACATTCATCCCACACATAAAATATATTAAAGCAAAATGTCTTAAAACAATGAACTTTCTTAAAATCCTATCCCACACAACATGGGGTAGCGACAGAAAGTGTTTACTGAATCTTTATAGGAGCCTAGTTCGATCACGACTGGACTATGATGCCGTGGTTTATCACTGCGCCGCACCGAGCGCGCTAAAGATCTTAGACCCTGTTCATCATCTGGGTATCCGTCTCACCACTGGCGCATTTAGAACAAGCCCCGTCGAAAGTCTATATGCAGAGTCAGACGAGTGGTCACATTTTCAGAGAACATACATCAGCTTCCCCTACTTTCTTAAAGTGCGCTCTAACAAGGAACATCCGTGCTTCACGACAGTGAACGACTTAACGTGCGAAACACTATTCCGTAACAGACCCTCCATAAGACTTCCTTTATCGCTGCGTATAAGAGAACTTAGTGAAAAAATGGATGTCCCAATACTTGAACATCGCCAAATGGCTCCTGCTAATCTATTAGCGCCCTGGGAGTGGCAGGTGATAGAATGTGACACATCATTTGTAGAGGTCTCGAAGCACGCTCCTGAACTTGGAATTGCCATGCATTTCCGAGAGTTTCAGTAGAAGTACTCCTGCTACGAATTTTACACAGACGCGTCCAAATCCCATGTTGGCGTATCCTACGCTGCAGTTGGTCACTCTCTTTCTGAATCTGACGTGTTGAATCCCCTAACAAGTATCTTCACTGCAGAAGCATATGCAGTACTGTCTGAAGTAAAACATATAAAGACACTGAAACTTGAGAGAGCAATAATATTCAGACTCCTTAAGTCTTGTAAAAGCACTCATTTCTTTACAAAAGCAAACAAATCCTGTCTTCAGTGAACTCTACACACTTATGTAACATCTACTCATCACACAGACATGTAGTAATATGCTGGGTTCCTAGCCATAGATGAATCCAGGGAAATGTGCTTGCTGACGAGGTGACCAAATCAATGACATCGCAGGGTACTCGTTCTGCTGCATTCCCTGTCGCAGACAGGAAGCCTTTCCTCAAAACCAAACTGCGATGCCACTGGCAACGCTTGTGTAACGCAGAAACGAGTAATAAGCTTCACCTAATTAAGCCTAAGTCAGGTTTCTGGCGCCCAACAACGAAAACACGAAGAACAGACGTCCTGTTTAGTAGACTAAGAATAGGACACACGTTAGGCACTCATAACTTTCTCCTGACTGGTAACGCGCCCCAACCTTTGGTAGATGCGGCGACAGGCTTTCTGTCCTCCACGTCTTCCTGGAATGCCGCGAAGCCGGAAGAGACAGGAGGAAACACTTTCCTTTTGCAAACAGCCATCACGTCCCTCTGCATCCGGCCATGTTTCTTGGTGTAGAACCACTTTTTAAGACCAAAGAAGTCCTCACTTACTTGAAAGATGTTGTGTTACACGTGACAAGCCCAATTATTCCGTAGTGCATCCTCTTTCCAGAGTATACATCTACGCTAGTGTTCTTTGTATAGCACATGCCTCTAGGTCCTTGGCTTTCAAGGGCTCTGGTTAGGCACAAGTGCTCCAGACATTTTAACATCTCACGTACTTTATATATTGTATCATTTTTTCTCAATGCCTTCTAATGTTCATAGTACACGTCAACAGTCATTCCCATAATTTTATTACTCCTACATTTTATGGAATTTTGATCAACTCTTTTAGGCTCCTTTACAGCCACGGCACATTAAGATCACAGAACCCTGAAACAAGTGTATTTACGGCTGAGGCCCATGCACTATTTTCGGCTGTGAAACATATCAGAAAATCAAATATTCAACAATTTTATTTACAGACTCCTTAAGCGTCGTAAAAGCCTTGAAGTCACACTGTAAACACAGAAACCCCGTAATAACTGAGCTCTATTCCATTCTCTGTAGAGCGTATAGTATGTCTAACCAGCATGTCATTACATGGTGGGTGCCCGGACATAGGGGCATCGAGGGTAACGTTCTAGCAGACCAGATGGCCACATCAATTTCATTGCATGCAGCTAATCCTACTGCTTCGGTCCCTGTCACAGACCTGAAGCTTTTTTCAAGAAGGAAACTGCGAAACCACTGGCAACGTAAGTGGGACGCAGAAGTACATAACAAACTGCACGTGATAAAGCCACAATTAGGTTCTTGGCCCTCCGTAACAAAATCACGGCGAACAGATGTCCTATTCTGTCGCCTCAGAATAGGACACGCATTTGGCAGACATAACTTTTTACTCACTGAAAATGATCTTCCAACCTGCGGTAGATGCGGGGAGAGGCTGACCGTCCTCCTGGAGTGTCGGGCAGCCGAATCTGAGAGAAGCCTTTTCCCCTAGCATACCGGCAGCAGATCCCCCTTCATCCCGCAATGTTACTCGGCCCAGAACCGCTATTTGATACCAACGCAGTCCCAAGTTTCCTGAAAGATGTTGTCCTGCATGTTGTTAGCCCCACTAGTTCATAGCGGGTCCTGTCTTCAGAGGATGCCGCTGTGATAGCTCTTTGGTATAGCACACGCCTCTAGGCCCTTGTGTTTCAAGGGCTCTGGCGAGGCAGCAGTGCTCCAAGTAATTTTACCATCTTATATATTTTATATTTTGCATCATTCTTCTACGATGGATTTTAATGTTCATAGTATTCGTCATGTCATCGCCATAATCTTATAGAACGTAGATTTTACCCACTTTAAAGCGACTATTTTTAGGCCACTTTACAGCCAAGTTACACCTTCCATAATACATCGTCAACATTACCAAGGGTCATGGCGCTCTTTGGCCAAACATGGCCCTTCCGCCACCAAACACCACACATCATCATCATCAACCTGCGGATTTTGCTACACTACAATTGGCCCAAGTTCCTAGCTTACTGACATTCACAGCAGTTAACTGCGCTTGTACTTTCAGTTGCCTTGATATATGGAGCTACTTCAACATGCCACTTACGTAACCTGCATCGTTTGGTTTGACGAGTGTGATTGGATTTAATATGCAAATAGGGCGGTGGCCATAGAATTTTCAAATGCAACCTGACTGTGCCAGCTGTATCAGCTGGATAGAACTTAATCTGTCAAACATGTATATGGAACTATGAACGGCATTTACACAAGTTACAAGATGAAAGTAAAATCTTCCTTCCTGCTTGCAGATCTCAAGGAACTGGCCATCGGGCTCTACCGCAACGGCAGTGAGCAACTCCAGAAGGGTATTTCTATTGACTTCTCCCAAGGACAAGGTATGGTTCCTTATTACTTACCGTTTTGATTGCTTTATGTCAATTTTGAGTCTTTGGCAAAAAAAACGTGGTTCTCCTTCAGATGTTGTAGCGTAAGAGCAGAGCCGCTTCACTAGCTACCTGAACTGTAGTGTCATAAGTGGAACCTTTAGCTCGGGACGAACTCCTATTTCTGTATTCAAATAGTACATGTAAAATGCTGAAAAGCTCGCACTTTGCAACTGTTCTAACAATTTCAATGAAATTTGTTGCTTTTGACGGAAAAAAGTTTCTTTGCCAACTGTGGGAAGCAGAATTTGTGGGAATTCGCAAGTATAGAAAGAAGGGATGCCATGGCAACATGATCAAGCGAGTGATAGGCGCCAGGTGAGCATTTTTGTCTCCCTTGGTTCAGGCATGGCTGCGCATTGCTACATGTGCTGCCTAATGCTGATGCAGCCCATGTGTTGTATCTTAGAGGTTGTGCGCGGCAACTGCAAATGGTGGGCAAGCTCAGATGCTAATCACTTCACGTGCACTATCTTTCCAAGCGCCTAGTCTTGTAAGTTGTGTAACTTCAAGTTTTAGAGACACCTTAGAAGGGCAAAGGAGCTTGAATCGCTTGATTTCAAGACCGGCGCTCTTCATCATGTCAGCATTGTGACACTGAGTGCTTCCAGTCATGAAGTGATAGCCAAATGGGCCTGTGCATCCGTGATACCATGCTTAATTAGCGTTATTTTAACCATTGAATGTGTACTGCTACCGTATTTACTATAATCTAGGCCAACCCCGATTCGAAGCTGAGTCCCGAATGTCCAAAGCCAGAAGAAAGCTTACCTGAAATGTAGGGTGCACGAAAAAAGTTCGGACAGCGTCCGCGAATTCATAACAGCATTTACTTATTATGAACATGCCGAGCTCACTCTACGTCATCGCCACCATCAGCCTCGTCCCTATACCCAGACCACGCGTACCCTTGTGGACGCGCGCGCAATTGAGCGTCCGCGCCCATGCATGCGCAGACAGTGCGGCGTCGCATGCGTCAAAACGCGGCGTGATCTCGGTGAACAGCTCCTCACTGTAATTGCGCACTTATCCTCCTTAACTCTGTCGTCTACATGTTGCGGCACACGCAAAAGCGCCTCCCGTTGCTCCTTCCACCGACGGGCGTTCTTGTTTTAGGTGATGAACTCCTGCCTGGCTTGCTATGCATCTGCTGCTTGTAGTAATAGTTGTAGTAAACTTTATTAATAAAGGAATCGGGAAGAAGGGTTCGAAGAGCGATGTGTGGCTCCCTTAGTCCAGGGCTCCACTGGCCTTGGCCGCCTGCTGGACTTGTTAGAGGAGCGTCCTCTGCACCCCCAGGTCCGAGCTAGCGAGTTGTACCTCCCACTGCTCCGCTTATGATTGTTGTTTGTTTATGCTAGGCTGAATAGCTAACTCCGGCCGGCACTCTTTCACATGCCTGCGAGATGTGGAAAAGGGTTGGTCTACCACCACACTGCGGGCATCTATCTTGATATTGCCTAGGGTAGCGTGCGTGTAGTTTTCGGATGTGTGGATAAACATCGTTCTTGATGTTTCGGAGGTTTGTGGCCTCTTCCCCGTTTAAGGATTTGTGCAGGGAAGCGTATTTTTGGCGTGTTAATCGCTGGTGTTCCAACATTGTTTCGGCATAGGCAATGCCTGTGAGCTGGGCTGCTCCGCTTGGTTACGAAAATCACGAGCTAGATCATCAGCCCCCTCGTTGCCTACGAGGCCTGAGAGCCCTGGGCACCATATTACAGCCTGGTAAAGTTGTAGCTTACGACCTAGCAACCTAAGGGTAGTAGAAGGTGAACGGCCTGTCATAAATAGACGGCACGCCTCTTGAGAGTCAGGTACTATTGTTGAAAAGTGGCGTCTCCTCTCCTGATTTTGGATAGGTAGGACTGTCGCTGCAGTCTCCGCAAATGTTATGCAAGGTGTGGTTAGGAATACGGTGACAAGGGGCTAGTGGTTTTGGCTACAGGTACTGCTGTGTAACGTTATTTTGCGTATGTAGCAGCATCTACATATGTTGCATGTGGTTTGAGTGCCAACTGGTGGCGTAGCCATTTGACCCTGGCCGAACGACGAACTTGGCGGGTATCATGATGCATATGCTTGGAAACGGTATGGTGCATATGCGCTTGCGATACTCTTTCGTCATATCTTCTAAAGCATCCTCTATACATATAGAGGGTGGCACTTTTATGCGGGCTAACATAGTCCTGACTTCAGGGGTAGTGCTGAGGTGGTCTCTCTGCGAAACCAGTACCGCAGGTTAAAGCTCCGCAAAGTGTCATGTAGGCCCAAGGCCTAAAGCCTCTTAGCCGGAGTTTGTATAGGGCAGCACTAAGGCAGCTTTATACGCGCTGGGAATTATAGCTTCTACTTCGTATTCTTCGGCCTTGCCCAGGTGGTGGTAGTGAAGCCCGTACCATATTAGATTAAGGACGAAAGCTTAGACTGGCCGTACGGTGTCTCATTCCTTTATGGTGATCAGTCCAGCGGCGTATCATCTTACAGATTTGTTTAGCTCTGCTGCATAAACTTTTGATTGTGCGTCTAGCCTTGTCATTGCTTTTACTGAGAAACGCAGAATTCGGGCTTGGGTGACTTCAGCAATGGTGCGGCGGTCCACGCTGAGACTTATTTGTCCACTCGTTCTATATCGAGGATTGTGAACACCGATAACGTCTTACTTTTGAGGGGCGCACATAAGTCCGCTGTTCCTAGGGAAACTAGACTATGTCGGCCGCCTCCTGAAGCGTTTGCTCTTTTTGCGCTAGAGAGCCCTATGTAGCCCAAAAAGTTATATCGTCCGCATATCAGGTGTAGCCTAATTCCGGGACTTACTCTAGGGTATGAGCAAGTCTGCGCATAGCTGTTAAATAGAAGTTCGATGCTATTCCTCCTTGAGGAGTTCCTTTGTTAGGCATGTCTATAGGATCGGACCAAGTCTGTCCAATGCCTGTTGCTGTTTGGTTAGTGAGGAAGGACTTGGCATATGCAAATATCCGCTCACCGCACCCTATGGCATTGATTTCGTTGTGTATAGCCTTATATAGGATGTTATCGAAAGGCCCTTGAGGTCGAGGTCAAGAATTAGGTGCTCGCTACCCCTAGGTATGCAGTATTAGATTTCTTTTAGAAGAAGAAAGGCGTCCTGTGTGGACAGTCCTGATCTGAAGCATAGCATGGTAGGTGGGAAAAAGCGATTTCATCCGATGTAATTTTAAAGGCGGTTCTATATGACTCTTATAGTTTGCCCATGCAAGAGGTGAGCGAGATGGGACGCAGGACCTCAATTGCTGGAGTTTTTTCCTGCTTTAGGTATAGTTATATTTGCTTTCTTTCACTCTGGAGGTACGCAACCTTGCTCCCGGCAGTGTTGGTTGAGGTAGTCGGTAATATAGTCCAAGATATCTCCACTGAGGTTCCTAATAATTGCGTTTGCAATTTTATCTGGCCCCGACGCCGTGGTTCTTTTTCTGCTTGTGCAGCTGTAAGAACTTGTGCTTCGGTGAGCGGAGTATCCAGTTCTGGGTTGGGTGCCCCACTATACTGAGCGTTACAAGCGGGTGAGGTTGGTCTCTTATATAGCTTGCGACTAAGGCTTGGATCAGCTCTTGGTCTGTACCCGGGAAGTCGTCCGCTATTCTTTGTAGTGTTCTACTCGTAGCTGTTTTGGATTTGTCGCGATCCAGCTTGTTACGCAGAACGGTTCAGGTTTGTGCTGTGCCAAAAATGTTCTGTGAAGAGCTACAGAATTGTACCCATCCTTCGGTAACTTCATGGGGTGCATAGGCATCGGCTTCTTATTTGAGGGCCGCTAACCAGCGTAACAGGGTGCGTTTGAGGCCTTGGGCAAGCTTTTGCGGCTCTCCCACAAATGAAGTAGGTCGTGGTCTGCTGCTGGTGTTTCCAACGAGCGTTCGAGCTATTTGTGTTTGGTCGTGGGTCTCTTTCATATGTTTCATGTTTGTTTCATTCCTGGACATTGCTCGGCATGTGGTCAGGAAATGGGTGGGAGCGAAAGGCAACCCAGTCCGTTAGAATGGCGTCACCTATGGCTCTACGGAGCTTAGAAGATATGGATATTCTAAGGATTCGATGATCGCTTCCCAAGTTCTCTCCTAGGTTGATCCAAGTTGCTTATTTAATGTTGTAAGTGAAGGTGAGATCTAGAAATGTGTATCTACTTATATTGTTGCCTAGGCGTATGGGTGTTGTCGGTAGGATAACTGTTTGTAGTCTTAGCGTTTCCTCCATGTTGAGGAGGTTGTCTTCTTTGGCCAAGTCCCTATGATAGCGCCACGTGGTGTGGGGAGCGTTGAAATCTCTGACAACCACTCTTTTGTCTTTGGCGCCCGTAATAAATTTAGCGGGGTTTAGGAAGGTAGTAAAGTGTCCGTGTTTCACCTGTGTCACATTTGAGTTTTTTTTGCGACTGTACACATTTAGAACGACTGAAAGGCTCTGCCACTTTTCTCGGGCGTAACCACGATTGTTTGGTGATTATTTTCTTTACGACCATAGGAATAATGGGCAGTGGCAGTTATAGTTTTGAATACCAGCGTAGCGACACAATGGTATTTTGCATTGAAGAGCGTATAATAGCACAATAGTGTTCCTGGACGGTAGTCCACTTCTTGCAAGCAGATTACGTCCGGTGGGCTTAGGGAATTTTATACAAGGTATAAAAGGTCGGTGACATCTGTAGCGTTTCTAATGCGGCAGTAGGCTGGAGCTGTAGAGTTGGACAAGGGTCCTGCATCTGTGCGCTTACGAGCTTCACGTCGTGCGGTCAAATAAGAGTCGTTAAACATAGATATTTGCTGTTGTATTTCTTGCTGCAGTTGCTGCATCTGTTGCATTATGCTTAGCAGCATGACCTCCGTGCCTGATGGGGGTGCTATGGGTTGTGGTGGGGTAAGATTAGCTGCTCCCTCCAGCTTACTAAGCCTCGCACTGAGAACACTCTCTTATTGCAAAGTGTTGCTAGTTCTTCTTAGCTGTCTATTCTCGGCTATGATTCTCTGATACTCAGGGTGTTCTGTAGTAGGAGCAGTGCGAGATACAGCTTAAGCCCAGCTCACCTGTTGGGTGTCGTGTGGCCCTGGATCTATCTTCTTAGCTTGGATCTTCAGTTTCTTCAGCAGCTGCGGCGGCCCCGGGGCTCTAGTCTTGGAAGAGAAGGGCGACTCCGTCGAGGTCACGCGTTCAGAGCTGAACCACCTACGTCCTTGCTTTCGCCAGGGTGCTTGGTCCTTGCGACTTGGTAGGAACCTTGGCTTTCTAGGCTATAGCCTTGAGGTGACGTATACATATCTTCGCGCCAGCAGCGTGGCCTTCCCAACGTTTAGTTTGAAAGTGGTACGCGACGTCTCATGCCGATAACAGAACAAGCTTCGATACGACACAGGGGAAAACAACTTCGCTGGTGTTATTCAGTTGGCGACTGGCCGGGCTAGTAGCGGCTACGATACTGACTTTTCTGGATGGTGCTAGCTATGGACCACATTAATAAAAACAGGGGCGTTTTTTTAAATCCTCGAGACTCAGACATACCTAGAGTTTTGTATATGAATATTTGTAAAAACGGCCGGCCTAGATTTGAATATATATGGTATATATAACGCTTACATATCTAGGACCCTTACTTTGTGTAGTTGGCTGCTACTTTGCAATCACTATGAATGCTTCGCCCGTGAAGTGAAACTATACCTTTTTCTTCACTGAGAGCCTGGAGGAATCCGGTGTTACAAAGTTCGCTTCTGAGATATATCTTGGCAAATGCAGGTCCTACCTGGGAGGGGGCAAATACCCTGAAGGAGAAGATGAGGGCCAACCTTGAGATCGCCCAGGACAGGCTCGACTTTCTAGGTTGGTGATGGTCCCTTCTATTGGCCCTAGTTTGTCTAGTGATCCTGCAACTGCCTCGAGGCACCAAAAATTGCAGAGTTTCTTGGTGTGCAGCTTTATCCAGTACGAGGGATGTTAAAGTCTTCATGAAAATTTTGTTCTCATACCTTTACTATAGATTTAGGTGTGATTGCGGAAAACAAAAAGGGTACTTCAGAACCACTTCCTATTTGGAAATTCGAAGACACTAGAAAGACAATAATTGTGAATCAGGCTCCTGTTGTGTACATGGCATTAGGGCTCAGTGGCCACGTAAATTTTTAGCGGGGCATGACGACAATCACATTCGGGTGGACATGGAATGCAAAAAAAAACTTGTGAACGAAGATCTGGCTGCTTGTAGATAAAGTGGTCAATCTAAGCTGCAGCCCTCTCCGGCAGCAGGTCTCGTAGACACTGTTGCTATGAAATGTCTGACCGAATCAATCAAAAATCCCCATTTGCTGAAAATTGATCAATTGGTAGTCTCTGGCCTTCAATAGTACTTGTGAAGCTAACACAACTGAATGATCACAATCTCTCGAGCTGTCTACTTCGAGGCTTGTGTGCCTGATATTTAGTTGTGTTCAGTGCTGAATGTGTTGCTCTCTCTCACCTTTGTGGTCACGAATGTGAACTTGTCCGCACACGGTGTATTTTTGCCTTTTTACTGCATGTCTTTCCTCATCTGATTGTGTGTGGTAGGACTTGGCACTAATGACTTCCGTGTGAGCTGGTAGTCAGTTTGCATGAAGCGAAGATTTCATTGTTGAAAGCCTGCAGTACATACACACAGCACCTACTGTAACACTCACTGCACGGAAATGTTGTGAAGTGAAGCGTGCTGTGCAACTTTGTACAAGGGTGGCCCAGCTGCTCCTGTGCATTGCTTTCACCAAATGTTCAAAAACAAAATTGGTACGTAGTGGATTGCCGTGAAGTGCCATTGAAGCCCAACGCTTACCAGATTAGCAATGCGGCGCCATGTCACGTGAAATTATTCACAAATTTCTGCACGAAACGGGCCTCGCACCAAATTTGAGATTCTGATAGCTTTGTCTGGAGTTCTTATAATTCAATGTATCACTGCATAGCTTGCGAAAGGTACTGCAGATAGAAATTTTGAACTGATTGCTGCGTACCCAGACTTAAGCCTCTGTGGCTCGTATACTTCTGTGGGCAGCATCATATTACTGGCTATCTCTGAGGCACCAGTGCGACACATTCAGAGTAAAAGGGGGTTTTCAGCTGCTTAACCGGCACATTTAAATATGGACCTTAACTGTAAGCCCTTCATCAAACCACAATACTGGCACTTGACTGAAGAGAGTGCTGTGCTTGAACAATGCCCAGGGTGCCCCAATGCGCTCTTTGCCCGCTGTTGCGGACAGGGGGGGCGACAACGGTGTCGTTTGCTACGGCGCGTACTATGTTCAGTCTCGCGCCACAGTACTGTGCGCCTAACACGCGAGATGGTGTTTTTGTATATATACCTTGCTGCACCTAATAACAGTGCGAAACTTTTGAGAAGATATGTTGCGTTACGTTTTGCAGTTCAAGTTATCTGCCTGTCATCTTCGTCTTTCTGTAACTCGGAAGCAGCTCAATTTGGCTCTGGGGACTTTGTTTGTCCAGTGCATCAAAAAACGGCTGGCAGACAAAGGTTTTGTTTTCATTGACTGATCTGACGCTGACTACATCTACCGTTGATTTATGCCTATTTTTAACCTATGATTGGTTACTGAATAACACGGGTGCCTTCGACCTTTCTTTTAGAGTTTGACCAGGGGATTTGCCGTAAAGAATATGCACAAATGATTTAGTAGAAGTCAAAGTATTATCAAACACTTTACGCATTTCGAAACTTAGAGACTGATAATCGATTTTTAACGAGTGGTGGTGGTGTTGACGGTGGTGTTGTTGGTGGTGTGTGGTGGTGGTCGTGTCGGTGCGGTTGACATCTGCAGCGCGGTACTTCGAAAGCGTGTGAATATTTAGTAAGGATTTTTGGACATCAGCAGCCCCTAAAAAAATGTCCCACCTCCAGCAAAGACAAAATTGTCAGCGTTGTTGACAGCCTGGCTCGCAAATTGCGAAAGGTTCTGCATGGTTGGTTCTGCATTCACAGGAGGAATTGTAACTGCGCTTAACTACCTATACTTTGACCATTACGACCCCATTTGAAAACAAGAAGGCGGGCGAGTTATGGCGTGCTGGGTCCCGTTGTCGCTCTGTCAATAGAAGAGTCAAGTTAACTCGTGAGACACGAAGGCAGCACCACTTTTCTGTGCACTGCAAACAAAGGCTTATCTGCAAATTGCAATACTAAAAAAAGACCAGGAACTGTGCAGACAAGCAGGTCACGTGGACTCCTTACGCAGCCTAAATGTTTTTTTTCCGTTCGGGCTGGCAAAGGTTATTTTTGGTGACTTTTAGTGAATAAGTAAAAATGTAAATCAACGTTTAACGCAATAACATGGCTTGTTTTAGCCACTACGACAGGGAATCATTCCATCGGCAGGATTATCTCGATTCATATTCTGAGCGGTTGTATGTTCCGTTGTTCTTGTACCTCTCTGAGGGTGGTAAACATTCAATTAACTGCACAACTGATGCGCGCAAAGACAAGCAAAATCAAATATCTGCAGTGCGTTTAAAATGGTGCTCAACGGTCTCTGGTTAGGTACGTAAGCTAATCCTGCTTTATTTGTAGTAATAAACTCTAAGGCATGGACAGACCCACTTGACAAGTCTTTATGAGTTCGAGTAATACTAATTGAGTGCGATGGAGATCATCATCGAATCTCTTGGCATTCAGTTTGCACAGGACCTGTTGACACTAGATGCTCTCAAAAAAGTAGAGCGCAAGATTAAAGAAAAAATACGCGTAAAACAAGCAATCTTTGGTCCCACGAATAATCTGGACCAGGTAGATCTACAATATTGTTAGGTGAGAAGACGCAGATGAAAAGCTATAAACAAGTATATTTACAACGTTATACGCCGCACTTGGACAAGAGGCAACAGCCCGCGCTAGCCCAGCAATAGCAATATTCCGTAGCAATATGAGCTAAAGAAATTGTAGCTGCAGCTGATCTTTCGTACCAGGGTCCTTCCATTATTAATTCATATTCCACGGCGAACGTAAGTCTGAACTATGGAATTCCGATAAAAACGAATGTATCCGAAACAGATTTCTTTTACGTCTTAAGACCCCCCTGCAACAAAGTTCTCGATTCATTGGTACATGCACTTCGCTTATTCCTGGAATTTTCCTGCTGCACGCCCATGCAACGAATTGAGACGTTCGACTCAGATCTGCCTGTGAAGGCTTCGAAGCACACGGCACATTAGCATCCAATTTAGAGTCGCTGTTTCACGGTGGTAGAACTTGCACAATTATTTTGTCATCGTTCAGTACGGCCCACTGCGACACCACGCTGTAGACCTCTGCTGTCTTCAAATGCAACAGTGGCTCACTGCAGCCTTTCAGGTCATCAATGGTATCCGCATATGAGCACGTTGTGATAGGCGGTAGGTTCAGGCTGTTCAGTTGTGGAGTCATCTGGGCTGCGGGGCACCGTTGGTACCATTTACGCGGCCTTTCAATGAGTTCACGAGAAGGACTTCCTGGAGCCTGCAGTGCGCTATCTTGAACGCAAAGTAAACAAACACACAATAGTGGAACGCTGTTCCAAAGGCAAACTCAAACAGTATGGTGAGAGTAGCGCATGGGTGGAGTTGCTGTGAAATAATCTCATGATCGCGATGTTGACGTGCCGTACAGTTCACGCAAAGCCTCAAATATAGGCATTGCAGTTAACTCTCTAGCCTAGTGCTGCGAACAAGGCAAGGCCTCGGCGACGGCAGTCTAACGTGCAATCTCTGAAGCCATAATTGATGTCTCGGATCTCAGGCCGTACTTAGTGCCTTGTCAAGGTTGCCAGAGGAGGTAATGCCAGCGAGCCAGCGTAGGCTACATCCATGGAGTCCAGATAACCGAATGTAGAGCTGGCTGCTGTACGAAATATCGGTTGTCTTTACAAATGAACTCTACGAGGCCATTGGCAATTCCGCGATGCTGTATGAATTACCGTGTCGTGTCTCCTTTCTTGTCGCTGTCAAAATACGCGCTCTTCTGCTTAAAATGGCTTACCAACTCGTCCAAACATCCGTTTGAACGAATTAGTGATCACGTCCGGATTATCGGTGTCCGATATATTAGTCGGCACCCGTGTTAGCAATGTCGACATGCACGCACAAATGTAAGAACTGACAATTTACTTGACTGGCGTTTCGCATTGACATTTTAGTCAGCTTGTTAGAGTGATGGCATGTTGCCTGCGCTCTGTATTGCTGCTACATTTGTCTTGCATTTGTATGCTGCGCAGAAACAATGGTGAAGATACAACACCTCGGTGATCATCTGCCCTGGCATGCGGGCGTGGCCCGGCGCCAGGCCACACCAAAGCGGCGGCAGTGGGAAAAGGTAGCCCGGAAAGGCGCCGTCAATAGTGATGACGGCCCCTCGTGGCTAAAGAGGGCCATGAACGGCGTCAGAATGACCAGCCAGGCAAGTGGGACAGGCGGCGCATGTCACCAGCGCACTTGCCCAAGACACAACTTGGGGGTTTAGTGCCTTTGTTATGCAATCTGAACTGCCTGGCACCTGAAAGTAATTCGTTGCTTTGCAGCAGCAAAACACATGTCACCCTTCATTAGGAATGGTAAATGAGGCCTTGATAAGAAGTGGCCAGTGTTTGTGGCTCATTGGCAATGAAAAGAAATGAGTACTAGTGACCCGGTATAGGCGAGGTAATGTAAGGAAAAATGGCGATGCATTTAACATCTTTGCAGCGAGAGTGCCAGGCTGTTTCCACTTTTAACACTCAAATGTTGTTGGGTAGACAAATGCACTTTTGTATGGTCACCATATGAATGCAAGTTGCAACATGATTGCTGTAATACTGCTCTTGTGAATAGCTACCTAATTCCTCTGTATCACTAGCATTGTAAGAGCCTAAAGTGTTATCTGCCTATGCTGCACTGTCAAGCGCACCATCGCTTGACTATTCTGGTCTCGTGCTAGACTTTTTATTTCATTGGCGCTGTAACAATGCCCAGCCATGTGGCAAGCACAGAGGCTCTCTCCCTGTCACCTGTATTACCATTAGAGCATTTCCTTGTTGTTACTTAGGTATTCCCTTTACTAGTGGTCCATACTTGGACGCTACAAGGGAGTCCACCGTATTCCAGAGCTGTAGTAGTGCTGTAATGTGCAATGGGCATTCTCAATCTGGTGAATTCACATGTGCTGGTGCACACAAACGAAACCTATTTTCGTTAGAGAGCCTACGCTCATTACAAAGGACCCATGTAAAACAGACTTTCGATTATAACGCGCCATACTTTCACATTAGTGTGCTCTACCTATCTCATTAATGCGACGAAGATCGCTTTTAACGGTCAGCACTACAACGAACTATCGGCTACAGCCAAAGAAATTAGCGGTATTGTTCTTCAAAATCGGCGGTGTAAAACGGACTTTGCCGTGTCGATACGGCTCAATATTGTGCCAGTGAGGGAGGGGGTGGGAAGCAGGGCAGAAGTACGCCGTCTTTCCTGCGTGATGCACGGGGTTGGGGAGCGATGTGGTTCTGCTCTGGCGGCTGCTGTTAACGGTGCAGGCACTGTATATTGAAAGCGAACTGTGATGCGGACAAAGTGTACCCAGTGCCGCTAGCTTCGTAGGCCTTGAAGGGAGACAGCAGGAACGTGAATTCGCTCACTGTTGCTGCCATGTTTCCTCGCTCCAACGTTTCGGCAGTGACCTTCCGCGGTCATCGGGTGTGATGTGTTCTTCTTTACATGTGCGCACGTGACACCGTGCTTGTTAACATAGTTGGTAAGCTAATCTTTGCAACTTTACGGGCTATAAAACTACTTTCCTTACTTCGAATAGCCGTCTACTAATTTGCTACCGAAATCGATGCTCACCTTTAAGGTGAAACTGGCTTTATTTATTTATTACTTAGGACTTTCGTCACTATCTTTTTACCGTTGTTACGCATCGCGACCAAAGATATGAAAGTGAGGCGTTTAGGATATTACGAACTTCGGATAGCACAAACATTTTTGTAGCAGTATCAGGGTCCATTCTAATGATAGCCGTGTATTTGTGGTAAATACGTTTGATATGTGATGTGCAGCCGTAGTGTTGCCCATTCACTCGCTTCTTTCGAAGCAAAGGGAAATGTAACCTTCGAATGAAATGCTTGTTTCGTTTACCAGGGTGAGCAGCCGCCTTCACGGATACCGCGACCCGTCGGGAGGCATGGGCCAAGGTTCTAACTTTTCAGTCTAACTACTTTTCAGTCTAACTACTTTTCAGTCTAACTACTTTACAGTCTAACTACTTTACAGTCTAACTACTTTACAGTCTAACTACTTTACAGTCTAACTACTTTTCAATGTTAGTTTTCGATGTTAGTTTTCGATGTTAGTTTTCAGCGTTAGTTTTCAGCGTTAGTTTTCAGCGTTAGTTTTCAGCGTTAGTTTTCAGCGTTAGTTTTCTGCGGTAATGAGGGGGGGGAGGGGTCAAACAGGTTGAACTAATGGAGCAACCGTGATGCGCCGGATCGTTGAAATGGAGGGTGAAATCCGAACGCATCTCGAGTTAATCGCGCGGGCACCTAATCGATGTCAAGACGCGTTCACGCCACTGGAGATGCCGATAACTACCACCATCCAAAAGGAGCGAGAACTGCAGCAAAATGTTGAGCGCTGAATAGCTGTCAAGTCTCAAATTGATTTGGTAGTGCTTTAGTAATGTTTGTGAGGTGTGGCGGCACACTTAGGAGGGGCATGCCTCTGTTTCGGGAAGGGCGCCGTGCCCCCTCCTTACCCCCCTTGGCCCGTGCCTGCCCGGCGGAGGCTCCTTCCGTGGCAAATAAGAGAGGCGAGTGTCGTATCAGCGCTGAAGGGTGCCGACTCTCAGCTGGCGCACATCATCCTGGAGGAGATCGTGGATGGCTGTCCCGAGGTGCTGTTCAGCGACATTGCTAGCCAGAAAGAGGCCAAGCAGGCACTCAGCGAGATGTTCATACTGCCTACAGATCAGCCATAGGTGAGTTGGCAGTGGTTATGTTACTAAGGATGTGGACAGCAGAGGTACTGCGGAATTTTGCTTGAACTGTTTGGCCGAACGTGCTAGTATAAATACGTACTATACCACGCACAAAAAATTGCGAAAGAAGATACATGCATTGTCATGTTATAAACCGACTAACGCCAACTAATTTTGTTGTGCTAAACGCTCACCTGTTTCTAGCAATGTAAGGAATGAGTGTTATGCAGCAGCTGTGGGGCTCTTTGGTGAAAAGTGAGAATATGTGCCTCTGCTAGCATGTCAAATGAATCAAGGAATTGCACAGAAGAGTATTTACATCGTGTATTTACAAAGATAGTTATAGTTTTGTGCAACTTGGCTGACAGCTCAGCAAAGGGCCACTTTCTCTTCTTTGGGTTGACTGTGCTCATCTTTGAAGAAACACACGTAGAATGAGTCTAGCAATATGTAATTGTATCGACATGTTGCATTATGTAATTTCCTCCACATACACATTCCTTACGTGACAGCAGATTGGAAACTGCGCTACTTCAACATAGAGGTAGCCGTGGAATCCTAACCTCAGAGGCATGCAGCTGCAAACACCTGCTTACTACAGCCAGATGACTACGTCGGCACAGGGACCATCGCAAGGCTACTTAAGCAGGGTGCATCGCTGTGACGTGCAACTTGACGGCAGCGGGGCCGCTGAGAAGCACGCTCGCTAAAAGTTATCTCCCCGTTCATGCAGGTTTGGATTTTTTTACATATTTCAGCCTATCTCTTTCTGTGTTTTATTCTTGCTGCCTTTGCTGTTGCCATTATCTCTCCATGGTGTGCCTCATCTATGTTCTTGTTCGACTGCACTGATTGAAGTAGAATGACTCCCGGTCTAGATAACCTCTGGGAGGAACTTAACAACGAAGTCAAGGAAATAAAATAAATAATTGATAGACCTAAGAAAGGAACTCGGAGACATGAAGAAAAGTGGTGCTTTCTATGACAACGTATGAGAAAAAGGAGGAAGTGAATGAACGACTCGTAAAAGGAAATGTTGCGCTAAAGAAAGCATACCCAGCTGCAGAAAACCAATGCAAAAGTATGAGAACGATGCTAGAAGATTAGGAGCAGAGATTCGCAGGTAGTAAGCAGTATTCCAGGAAGTGCAATTTGGAGAGTAAAGGAATTCGGCAAGCAGATCATGATCTAATAAAGACTGTTTGTCGAATTGGCATTCTCGTTAATGAACCGCTCATGCCAGATGAAATCGAAGTGTGCCATAGGGCTATGGGTCGTAACAATTCTAAGCACCAAACATAATTTTTCAGTTGAAAAGACTTGTATGAATAACGTGTAATGCACATCACATCGAATGCTTTGTTTTCGTCTACCATAAACTTGGCAGTAGTTCATCGCCCACCAGGTGGAAATGTGGATAACTTCTTTCTCTCAATAAAATTTTTGTTTAATTATGTAAAGCAAACCAGCATATGCTTGTTCAATGCTAAGATCCCAGCCACGGCGGCCGCATTTCGATGGGGGCGAAATACGAAAAGACTGATGTACTTAGGTTTAGGCTCACGTTAAAGAACCCCAGGTGGTCAAAATTCCCGGAGACCTCCACTACGGCGTGCCTCATAATCAGAAAGTGGTTTTGGAACGTAAAACCACATATTTTATTGCGAAGCAATACTACATTAGGTCGCACTTCAGCCCGTTCCATGGCGAGGCGGTGGTAGGCACCATTGACCTTTAGCGTGACCTCGCTGCGTGACGCTACACCACGTGACCTAGAGTGACGGCACACCAGCTGTGTTAAAAACGGGGCCCCATCTCACGCCGTTGCGAGGCGAGGCGGTAGCCACCAACGGCGGCCTAACTCCCGCTCCTCTCACCAGGGGCGCTAGGGTCGGTGTGACGTCACACCAGCTGTGTAAAAACGGGGCCCCATCTCACGCCGTCGCGAGGCGAGGCGGTAGCCACCAATGGCGGCCTCACTCCCGCTCCTCTCTCCAGGGGCGCTACGATCAGAGTGGGCATATCTTACGACGCGGAGAAAATGGAGTGTTACCGCACCGTCGGCCAATCGATACTTGAAGATTTTGCAATGGGCACGCTGGTGAGGGAAATGTTTGTCGGCATACACGGATTCGACGGATGACTTCCTCTTAGATGATTCATTGTAAGCCGTAACACTAGCATAACCCAAGACTGCCACCAGCCATACTACCAGCTGATCCGAGAATAACACACTATTGCTTCGCAATCACCCGGCTTAACCAAGCTAAGCCACGGCCGTCTTTTCTCAATTATGACACACAACTTTAAAACACTTCTATACTCACATGGATTTAGTAATGTTATTTAAGACGCCACACGGACCACAGAATGGAGAAGTACCTTGATTTACCTTTTTAAAGCCAACCAGCCACCCGACACAGTTGACACTTGCTCGCGCGCTTGATGTAAGCAACGTTCTTTTTCATAGGTTTGCACGCTCAGGATTAAAGCCATTACTATACGTGTCTTTCTTAGCTTCTACTTTTTCAACCCGATGGGATGTCGTGTTGCAGAGACGCCCTCCAGGTAATTGCAGACGTGTTACATTGCTGTGGCTCAAAGTAGTCTTAGATGTCAACGTAGACTGCCTACAGTATAAGTCAGAATGGGAGCACACCCATACTACTCACGCAGTCATTGTAGCTTGCTCACGAAGACGCGTAAGCCCCTTACATTCAGCTGAGTGTACTGCTCTCTTCTGCAGCTCCACACTGGTAGTGAAGAGCGGATTCTCGTAATGGGTGCCACAAGCAGTTCTTAAGAGTTGGATGCTTCTGCACTAAGGTGAGTACATAAATATCTTATCAGTGGCATCAGCGCAGACTTATTTGAGAAATGGTGGTCTATAGTTACGTTAGCATCGGTCACTGCAGCGATGGAGTAGACGTAGAGCATCCAATTCGCGCGCAAGATGACCGTGGTTCAAATAACGGTGCCCCGCAATTTTCCGCCTGGAGGGCAGGCCTGGAGTGCGGCCTGATCCCGATGACCGGAAACGCACTCGCTCACCAGAGCAGCATTGGCCCACCCTGGTGCAGTACTTGGTCACAACTTCCTATATGAATACAAAAAAGAAACCCCGCAACTCAGTCCCCAGCAACTACGACGCAACTAGCCCCGGCAGCGGTCACACCGGTGACGTAAGAAAGGGTGATAAGAATCTCTGGATCCAGACAGGCACCATTAGAATCTCAACCTGGCAACGTTCAACCCTACAGCGTTATCTAGACAGGCCAGTCTAGCAGTGCTCTTGGAGGAATTACCGGGTATTAAATGGTATATAATAGGGTTCAGTGAAGTTAGAAGGAAAAATAAAGCATATACAGTGCTAAAAAGCGCGCACGTTTTATGCTACCGCGGCTTAGCGGAGAGACGAGAACCAGAAGTAGGATTGTTGAATAATAAGGATATAGCTGGTAACATGCAGGAATTCTATAGCATAACGAGAGGTTGGCCGGTCTTGTAAAACATAATAAGAGGTACAAATTGAAGGTCGTACAGGCCTACGCGCCAACATCGAGTCATCATGACCAGCAAGTCGAAAGGTTATATCTGGAGATGGGTAATGTCAAAACGAAATACGCTATACTGATGGGCGACTTCAATGCCAGGGTCGGCAAGAACCAGGCTGGAGAAAAGTAAGTCTGTGGGCGAATATGACATAGCTTATAGGAAAGGCAGGGGAGAGCTAGTAAAGTCTGCAGAACGCAATAATTTGCGGATAATTAATACCTCCTTCCGCAAGCGATATAACCGAATGAGGACGTGGAAGAGCCCGAATGGAGAGACTAGAAATGAAATACACCTCATACTCTACGCAATCATTGGCATCATACAAGATGTGGACGTGCTCGGCAAGGTGCGCTGCAGTCACAGTAGGATGGTAAGATCTGGAATTAACCTAGACCTCAGGAGGGAACGGAAGGATCTGGTACATAAGAAGCCGATCAATGAGTTTGCGGTAAGAACGAAAATGCAGCAATTCAGGAGCAAGCTACAGAACAGGTATTCGGCTTTCACTCAGGAAGAGGACTTTAGTGCTGCAGCAAAGAACGACAATCCTATGTGTATCATTCAGGAGTGTACTAAAGAAGTCGGTGCCAATTTCGTTAGACAGGATACCGGCAGGCTATCGCAGGAGACGAAAGATCTGATTAAGAAACGTCTCTTTTTGAAAGCCTCTAACCCTATAGCTAGAATAGAACTGGCAGAACTTTCCAAGTTAATGAACAAGCGTAACATAGCTGACATAAGGATCTATAATATGGATAGCACTCAGCATGTTCTCCAGAACGCAGGAAGCTTAAAGGCAGTAAAGAAACTAGAAATACGCAAGAATCAGGTGTATGCGTTAAGATGAAAAGCCGACAATATCATTACTAATATGGATAAGGTAGTTCAAGCGGCTGAAGGGTTTTACAGAGCTTTACACAGCACCAGTTGCACCCACGACGATAATGGAAGAGGGAATAGTGTAGAGGAATTTCACATCCCACTAGCGATGCCGGAAGAAAAACAGAAAGCCTTGGAAGTTATACAAAGGGGCAAGGCAGCTGGAGAGGATCAGGTAACAGCATATTGTTGAAGGATGGTGGGAGATTGTTCTAAACAAACTGGCCACCCTGTATACGCAATGCCTCAATACGTCGGGCATACAGGAATCTTGGAAGAACGCCAACATAATCTTGATCCATAAGAAAGGGGACCTACAAAGTATTTACTAAAGTAATCGCATTTAGTCGGGGACACCTTAGACTTCCGTCAACCAAAGGACCAGGCAGGATTTTGTAAAGGCTACTCAACAATAGACCACTTTCGCGCTATCAATCAGGTGATAAAGAAATATGTGGAATATAACCAACCGTTTTATATAGCCGTCATTGATTACGAGAATGCGTTTGACTCAGTCGAAACCTCAGCAGTCATGCAGGCATTTCGAAATCAGGGTGTACACGAGCCTTATGTAAAGATACTGAAATATATCTATAGCGGCTCCACAGCCACCGCAGTCTTCCTCAAAGAAAGCAACCAAATCCCAATGAAGAAGGGCGTCAGGCAGGGAGATACGATCTCTCCAATGCTAGTCACAGCGTGTTTACAGGAGGTATTCAGAGACCTGGATTGGGAAGAATTGGGGATCAGAGTTAATGGAGAATACCTTAGTAACTTGTGATTCCCTGATATTACCTTGCTTAGTAACTCAGGGGAACAATTGCAATACATGCTCACTGACCTGGAAAGGCAAAGCAGAAGGGTGGTTCTAAAGTTAATCTGCAGAAAACTAATTTCTCGGACGAGAACAGCAGTTTACGATATGTAGTGAGGCACTGGAAGTGGTAAGGGAATAGATCTGCTTAGGGCAGGTAGTAACCGCGGATCCGGATCATGAGACTGAAATAATGAGAATAAGAATGGGCGGGGGTGCGTTTGGCGGGCATATTCAGGTTATGAACAGCAGGTTGCGAGTATCCCTCAAAAGAAAAGTATAACAACTGTGTCTTCCCTTTATTCAGGTACGGGGCAGAAACCTGGAGGCTTACGAAAAGGGTTCTCCTTAAATTGAGGACTACGCAACGAACTATGGAAAGAAGAATGATGGCTTTAACGTTAAGGAAGAAGAGCAGATTCGATGAGGGAAGAAACACGAGTTAATGACGTATTAGTTGAAATCAGGAAATGGGCATGGGCAGGACATGTAATGCGCAGGAAATATAACCGATGGTCATTAAGGTTACGGACTCGATTTCAAAGGAAGTGATGTATGTGTAAGAGGATTGCATGGACAACATGGCCACCATTAGCACATGACCGGGGTTGTTGAATTATGGGAGGGGCCTTTGCTCTGGACTGGGCGTAGGCAGGATGAATATGAGTTATCTTCGGTTGCTACCAGTGTTACGTTTCGCCTACGACGCGCGGTATAGCTGGCGCGGACGCAACGGACGCCGGGGCTTCGTTCAAAGCGGCGGACATTTTGGCCCGTTCAGCGCTGCCGCAACGCCTCCCCGCCAAGCTCGTCCAGGCATGTTTCAATGCCACGTGTCTTCGGGTGCGCGTGTGTGTGTGTGTGTGTGCATGTTGGTGCCCACGCTTGTCAAAGCGCGGCAGCCGGGGAGAGGAGCTCTCCCAACTGTGAAGCGAGGAGGTCTGACCGGCGCCGGCCCGGCGGATGCGTCACCTACTCGTCCCAACGTGCCCGAGCGGCGCCGTCACGTGCGCCTCTATCGAGGCGTTCCCTCATGCCCTCAACTCCGAGAGTATAAAAGCAGCTGCCCCCCGGACGCCGAGAGAGGCTCCGATTTCTTCTGTTGAGTAACGTGCTCTCCCTTTTCTCCACTTCGGTCGGCCTGACCAGCCGCTCTTTTGCGATGCTAGAATAAACAAGTTGTTCTGTTAGCAGTCGACTCATGCTTTGCCAGGACCTTCGGATGCTTCCAGTTGTGCCCCAGGCCGCCAGGCCAACGCTACCCTTGGGGCTTACTACCCATATGCAACAACTCGTGCCAGCGGTGCGATTGCAACACCAGGTGGAATTCAAAACGAGATTAATGCTGCTGGCAAATACCAATGCCGTGGTGAGAAGTCCCAGCAGGAACCGGTTCATAGTCACATTTCTAGTCAGTCCACATCACGAAACTGACCTAGTGAGCTTAATACCCTCCCTGTTTGCTTTGGTTACCTTGTCAGGAGGTAACAGTGGCAGTGAAATTCTTCTGTAGGCTGTTCTTTTTCTTCTATATTTCAAATTGTATCGCAGCAGTATAGGTGATCCAAAACAAGCCCCTACAAGAATCATAAGGCAATACCAAAAAAGAGTTACCAGTCCCAATAAGAACCAAGCTTGTGCTTCTTTATTTAAAGCAACACGGTTAGGGAAGCGCGGTTTAACAAAATTATCATCCTTGCTATATCCCATGCATTATTTATGGGTAAGGTTAGCATGGGTACCTAAGCAACAAATGCAACAATGGGTACCTAAGCAACAAATCTCAAAGTGGAAGGTGCTGCAAATGTGAACTGAAAATGGCCATGCGTGATGGTGTTATCTGTATTACTCTTTGCAGGCATTTTAAGAAGTGGGTGTACGTCACGCGTCTGGACGTGAACACGCGGATGGTACTCCCAGAAAAGCTGCTCAGTAAGCACAGAGAGAGAGAGAGAGAGAGAGAAGGGAAGAGAGAAAGGCAGGGAGGTTAACTAGACTGAGTCCAGTTTGCTACCCTACACGTGGGGAGGGGAATGGGGAGTGAAAGAGGGAGAGAGAGAACTTAGGTATAGGATGTCTACAGTCTGGCACTCAAGTCTGTTTCCCTCAGGTAGCGAAAAAGCGCTCGAACTGCTTTCTGGGCCAATGAACTATGAGGCCAGGCCCCCAAGATCTTCGCTTCCGAAAATAGCCTGTCATCCAGTCAATTTAAGGCACACTGGAGAGTCTCGCGTTGATTATCGAAGCGAGAACAGTGGCACAGAAGGTGACTGATGGTCTCTTCACACTTGCACTTCGCGCACATTGGTGAATCCGCCATTCCAATTCGATAGCTGTAGGAGTTGTTGAATGCTACTCCTACCCACAGCCGACACAGCAGTGTTGCGTCACGTCGTGGAAGGTTCGCTGGTAATGTAAGTTTCAGTGATGGGTCGAGGCTGTGTAAACGACACTTAGAGTTCTGAGGTGTATGCCAGCAACCTAACGTGATTGTACGAGCGAGACTGCGAAGCTCTCTTGCAGCGTCGACTCTGGATAAAGGTATAAGGAGTGTCAGTGAGCCAGCCTGGGCACGTCGGGCAGCGTCATCGGCGAGGTGATTACCAACGATGCCACAATGTCCCGGCAGCCACTGAAATATGATGTTATGTCCCGTTTCAGAAGAGCGATGGCAGGTTTCGTGGATTTGTGACACCAGCTGTTCATAATTGCCACGTCGTAAACTTCTCAAGCTCTGGAGGGCTGCTTTCGAGTCACAAAATATTGTCCATTTGTTGGGTGGTTCTTTTTCAATGTATTCGACAGCAGCGCGAAGAGCGGCCAGTTCAGAGCCTGTAGATGTCGGTACGTGTGATGTCATAAACTTGATGACGACCGATTGAGATGGTAGAACAACGGCGCCCGTAGAATTTTCCGAGACGGAACCATCCGTGTAAACATGAATTCGGTTAGAGTATGAACAATGCAGAAGTTCCAATGTGATCTGCTTGAGAGCCGCGGTGGTCAGGCTAGCTTTCTTCACTATTCCTGGAACAGCAAGGTACACAGGAGGCTTCTTCAAGCACCACATAGGGGATGGCGTTCTTGGTGCGGGTGAGTGCCTCAAAGACAAAGAGTGCCGGTTAGCCGCAATTGATCTGGAGAACGCTGCCCTGGGTCTTTTCTCAGGCAATCGAGCGAGATGGTGGTCAGGGACTCGGGATATATGGCGAACATGCACCCGGAGCGCGTCGATATCTATATAGGTCCTTATTGGGCGGTCTCTCGCGGTGGCAATTGTTGCCACGGTTGAAGCATTTCGAGGTAGCCCCAGACATGTTCGAAGGGCTTGGCCTTGAATGCTCTGTAGGACATGGATGTTAGTTTTGTTAGCGTTCGACAGCACTGGTGTGCTGTATCGCAAGTATCCTAGGAAGAGCGTCCTGTATAGTTGAAGCATAGATGCCACGGATGTGCCCCACGTTTTACCGGCGAGAAACCTTAGTATATGCGAGATAGAAGTAAGCCTCTTCTTCAAATATGTGATGTGGGGGCTCCATGAAAGGTCTCTGTCTATAATAACGCCTAGGAATCGGTGAGTTTTTGCGTAGGAAATTGGTTGGTGGTCAATAGAAATGGGGTACAAGGTCATGGGCTTGTGGGTAAAGGCGACTAAGGCGCACTTCTCGGTCGAAATGCTGAGGCCTTGCGCACGCAGTAAGCACAATAGCCTGCTGTCTCTAGTCGAGCTGAAGTACTTGGGCAGGTATGTACGGTGCGGTTATGCTTTCTTTAGTGTTGCCTCAGTTGGCTAGGGGTGTGCAAGTATTGTCAAATTTCTAACAACGAATCGAACATTGCCTTATTCGATTCATAGTTCCCATTGAATATTCGCTTTATCTAAATACGAATATTTGTTGGAGTCCTTTTCTCAAAATATAAAATGTGAAGTTTGCCCGATCAAACTTAGATTTCGAGCAAAAGTACAACAATTGTCATCCCCAAGGGATGAAATTGATATAGTATACACTATTGTATACTATAGGCATAAAGCATGAGAACTTGCATAGTGCCGCGAGCTAGGACACTCAATGAGCCGTACTTAACGTCTATCTGGCGATCTCTCATCCTTGCAAAGAATTTCTTGCGATAAAATAAGAACACAATGAGAACAATATAAAGTTTCAATTTGCCCAGTATCAGCATTGTTTGATTGAAGTTCACTAGAAAACGTGATATAATTTCGTAAAATCATTATGTAGTCAATCGTTGTGTTAGGTGGAGTACATTTTGTTGTAGCTTAGGTTACAATGCGAGCATGCATGTGTACTTACCTAAGTGAAATGCGAACATGCATGCGTACTGACCTTTAGGTGCACGTCAAAAAGCCCCATGCGGTCATAATTGAGTCCCCCACTACGACATGCCTCTAACATGTCCACGTTTTGCCATGTACAATTTCAGATTTTTTTTTTTGATGGGTGGGTGCAACAGGAAGAAGCTGAATATATGTTATAATACCGAGAGCGACCAAGTTGTCCAACGCTGTTTTTCAAAAAAAAAGGCAACACCCCAGCTCATGGGCGAAAAAGTAGCACAGGAAAAAGGGTGATGGCTATGTACAGATCAAAATGACTAAGTACGCTAATAGTGCTTACACAAACTTCCCCCCGTCATGGAAGTGACCAGCCTGGCCGCAGATTAGAGATAGCGTAAACGGGGAGTGAAGGGCTTCATCCGCGAGACGTGAACAATTTCGGCATTCCGGCGTCGCTGGTCAGTGACGGAGTGTGCTGGCGGGACGAGATAGTTCACTGTAGTTGCTTGCTGCACAACGGTGTATGGGCCAATGTACCGTTGCAGGAACTTCTCACAGAGGCCTGGAGTGCGGACTGGAGTCCAAAGCAGGACTTGGTCTCCAAGGTGAAAACGTAGGTCGCGGCGTTTGTTCTCGTAGCGACGTTCGCGCTCAGCTTGGGTAGCTTCTGTATTTTGCTGGGCGATTTGACGGCAATGTGGAACTCGGGCGCCAAAATATTCTGGAATCGACGCGTCAGGCGAAGAAGGCGCTAAAATGAATTCTCTGTCGAATATGGTCGAAGGAGATCGTCCATACACAACGAAGAAAGGGCTGTAGCCCGTAGTCCATTGAATAGCTGTATTATATGCGAATGTCACAAAAGGAAGAATTTAATCCCAGTAGTGTGGTCAGGACGGATGTACATGGAAAACATCAGACAGCGTACGGTGGCAGCGCTCAGTAAGGCCATTGGTTTGCGGATGATAGGTAGAAGTAGATTTGTGGACGGCATTTGTGGCCCGAAGAACTTCCTCGAGAACTTGTGAATTGAACGCCTTGCGACGGTCACTGAGAAGAACGCGAGGAGCCCTGTGGCGCAAGACGATGGAGTGCAAGAAAAAGTCGGCGACCTCAGAAGCGGTACCAGATCGCAGAGGGGCAGTCTTGGCATATCTTGTTAAATGGTCGACCGAAGCGACAATCCAACGGTGATGGGAAGGCGTCAACGGCAAGGGACCATATAAATCAATACCAACAAATTCAAAAGGTGCGTCAGGGCAAGGGAGATGTTGTAGTAAACCGGCAGGAGGTAATGTCGAGCGTTTGCGGCGCTGACATGACGCACAAGAGGCAATGAATTTCGCCACCGTTGTGAATAAACCAGGCCAGAAGCAGCGGGTCTTTATGCGGTCATAAGTCTTGTGGAAGCCTAAGGGGCCAGCCGGTACGTCGTCGTGAAGTGCCTCTAATACCCGCAGGCGAAGGCAAAGAGGTAGAACTGGGACCCACCGGTGACCTATTGGGTGGTAAACGTAGCGGTGTAGCACGCCACCTTCAAGGTGGAATTGTCGAAGTTGGCGTCACAGGCGGCTCTTCGGTGTTTCGGCGAACCCACTAAGGCGATCAATGAGAGCTCGACAGTAGCAGTCGGTGCGCTGAAGCGAGACGAAATCGGAACGTGATGAAAACGTAACTTGGTCCAGGGGCGCTATCGAGAGCTGGTGTGAGGCAGGCGTAGCATCGGAACCACGTGGTGAGGAAGACGACGGCGCGTTACCGGGAGAGAGCGAGAGTGGGCAGCGAGACAATGCGTCTGCATTGTCTTGTACATTTTCCAGACTAATACGTTATTGTAAAGTCATATCGCTGCAAGCGGAGTATCCAGCTTCCTAAGGGTCCTGACATGTTTTTCATTGATGACAGCCAACACAGAGCATGATGGTCGGTGACGATGCTAAAGTGGCGGCCGTAAAGGTATGGGCGAAATTTCTGAATCGACTGAACGATAGCGAGGCACTCTTGCTCTGTAATGGTGTAGTTCCGCTCAGCTGGAGAAAGTGTTCGGCTGGCATATGCTATGACTTGCTGTTTGGAGGCAGCATTACGTTGCAGAAGTACTGCGCCAATACCTTGTGCGCTTGCGTCAGTATGGAGTATGGTGGGAGCTCGATTATAGGAGTGGCGAAGCAGTGGTCTGGAAGTAAGATGTCGCTTAACAGATTGAAAACCCAAGTCACAGTCTCTAGTTCACGTGAAAGATGCACCATTAACCAGTAGAGTGTGTAGAGGAGCTGCTATTGCAGCAAAGTTGCGTAGTTGCGTATAAATCGACGAAAATATGACGCCAAGCCGAGGAAACTACGTAGATTTTTCTGTTGCGGGGGGCGAGGAAACTGGAGAACACTAATCTTTTCGGGGTCTGGGTGCATGCTATCTTTTGAGACGACGTGGCCCAATACGTTAATTGTCGTGCTTGCAAATTTGCATTTTTGTATTGATCTGGAGGCCTGCATTTGCAAGGAACTTGAGAACTTCGTCTAAGCGATGATATTTGGTGAAGTCAGATGAAGAGGTGACGGTATCGTTCAGACAACAGAGGCACGTCTTCCATTTTAAACCACGAAGTATATTGTCTGTCATGCGCTCAAATATGGCAGGAGCATTACAGAGGCCAAAAGGCATCACGTTAAATCCATGAAATCCGTCTGGTGTAGCGAATGCGGTCTTTTCTTTATTAATCGCATTCATCGGAATTTTGCCAATAACCTGATCGAAGTTCAAGGTTGGAGAAATACTCCGCCCCTTGTAGTGTCTCCAAAGCGTCGTCAATTCCAGGTATTTGATATACGTCCTTACGTGTGATCTCATTGATAAGCGAACGCATAAGCGACCGGAGCCATCGTTTTCATTGCCAGAACCACGGGAGAAGCCCATGGGCTAGATGAAGGTCGTATTAGCTTCCGCGCAAGCATGTCAGCAACATGTTTTTCAATGACCATTCGCTCAGACAGCGATACACGATAGGGGCCTGGTCGTACTATAGCGGAACCATTGGTTTCGATGCGGTGTGTAGCCGCAGAAATTTGGCTCAACACAGGAGAACATCTATCGAAACCGCCCATGTGCTTCGCCAAGACCACCAGTAAGGCTTCGGACTGCGCGGCTGTTAGGCCAGGACCAAGAACGCCTGGAGCAAGGAAAAAGTCACGCAAACCTGAGGTTGGTGCTGGCGATGAAGAAGGGCAAAGTGTGACTATAGAGATAGGTTGAGTGTCAGCGAGGGTTGCCAGTCATCCCTTTGGGCAGCATCACAGGATCTGCGGTCATGTGGCAAGCAGACAGATGGGCGCGGCCACGTGAAAACCGGACGAGACAGGTAGCAATGAGAATTCCGCGGGAAGTACCGCGTGAACAAGGGGCGACGAGGGCGTCCGCGTCGGCGATATGGCTAGATGTTATGGCTACAACGTCTTCGTTACCGGGACGCAGGACGTAGTCTGCAGTCATGGCGAAAGTCACGCATGAAAGTGAAAAGTGTGTAACAGGTACAAGCGCTGTATCCATGACAAGGACAACTTCCTCTCTACATGAAATGATGGCTGAAGCAGAATGTAGGAAGTTCCAACCCAGTATAAATTCATGGATACACGTCGGAAAGATGAGCTCAATATGGTGGCTTATGCCGTCGTTGAGAACACGAGCAGTACTGTCCGTCGGGGTGAATGAATGCATTATTAGCACCACGCAAAATAGGTCCAACATAAAACGTTTTCACTATCTGGAGCTGGGAACAGATCACTACGAAGAACAGAAACGGTGGCCCCAGGATCGATCAGAACTGACTCGGAAATACCTTCGACAGGTACAGAAAGCATGTTGGCGAGGCGAACAGGACGAATTTTCGAAGACCGATAGAAAGCAGTTTTCTCTCCAAACACTGCAACAGTTAGTTTTCTGAGTGCTGGTCAACAAGATGGGAAGTAGGGTGAAGCAGTGATGTAGAGCACCGGTAAGGTGATGGAGAACGCCGTCGGCCCGAACGGAGCTATGGGGTAGGTTGGGAGCAGTTGGAGGAGACGGAGAACGCTGTTCAGGGAACGAGTACAATCCGGGATAGTAGATGTCTGGTCGACGAGTGCGGTGTCTCTCGTGCTCAGCATAGCCTCGTCTTTCATCCTGCTGTGGACGGCGGCGGAAGCGGGATATATGGCCGCGTATACTACACTAAAAGCAAACCGGACGAGGTGAACGCCACTGAGGGTAGGATGGCGCAGCAAGTGCTCTTGTTCCCATCGAAGCCAAATGGTCATAGGAAACGTCAGTAGGCATGGAGGTCACGGTAGGGGTGGGTAGCGAAGCAACATACGCGTAGGTAGGTGTGGGGCGCGCTACTGGAGCGAGATGCGTCGTGGGTGTAGTCATCGCTGTCAACTCTTGCTTTACGACCTCGCGCAAGTCGATGGTAGGTTTGGGGCACAGGCAGCAGCTGCACGTCTTTGGTCTTGTATTTGAAGCTCTTCGCGGGTGATGGTGCGGATAAAAGCACGTAGATCTGGGGAATGGGGAACCCGACGATTGCTGCTGTCATGTTGAGAACGAATAGACTGCAGCTCCTCTAGGCGTTGACACGATGAAGGGATGTCTTGGACAGAAGCCGGATTTTGCACGTTAAAGGCATTGAACGCGACAGACCCAATGCCTCTTAATATGTGGCGAACGCGTTCGGCTTCCGTCATGCTAGGGTTGGCACAGCCGCACTGAGTGAAGACATCCTCTATGTATAAGGTGTAAGACTCTTGTGAAAGTTGGAGGCGCGTGACCAGCTTCTGTTTGGCGACTTCTGCACGACCAGACGAGGAAGCGAGGATTTGCCGCAGCTTGGAGGCAAACGTGGACCAATCCGTGATGTCGGATTCGTGGTTGATATGCCACGTCTTTGCAAGACCGGTCAAGAAGAATACGACGTGCCTCAATTTCTGGGTGTCGTTCTACTTCTTGCAAGAAGTCACGTGGTCGTAGTGGTCAATCCAATCATGGACGTCATCACCGCGGAGTCCCGCAAAGACGGAGATCGCATTGAGGGTTCGTCACAGTCCAAAAGGGCACCGCAAGCGGAGTCGTCCGTGTGGTAGGGCTAGAGGCGCCGGAAGGGCCGGTGTTGGAAGTGTCCATCGTTGTAGGGGTAGCCGGGCGCAGGCGGCGACCGGAACGTAGCGCCAGGGAGGACGGGAACACGAGAGGACGTCGGGATCTTGACGTACCTCCACCATTTTATAATATCGAGACCGACGAAGTTGTCCAGCGCTGTATTTTCCCAAAAAAGGCAACGCCCCAGCTTATTCGCGGAGAAGTTCAAGAACAGGGAAGATGATGATGGCTATGTACAAATGAAAACAAAGTACGTTAGTAGTGCTTACAATATTTAAAATTAGCAAACTGAAATATATAAACAAACTAAAATAAAGTTCTTAAGTGCACGGTCCCCCTGAAATTTTCAAGAGTTACTTATTGAGGCCTCTGACATATTGTTCTGTCTGTTTGTTCTGTTAGGCAGACTTCTGAGTTGGGCTCTGAGTTAAGCAAAAAGTGAGCGAGGAGGTGCGAGGTTTGCTGCTCAGAAGGAAGGAGCTTGGCATGCAATGTACTACAGTACGGCTACAGCACAGTACATTGCATATACTGCTGGGCTTGTCTCTCTTTGCCATGTGCCTTCAAGCTGTGCGTCGCTATACATGATCATGGCGATAGCGACCACGGATTTGTCAGCAGTGGTTACGGTGAGCAGTATTTGCGTTCGAAAGGTGCTAGGCATGTGCAATGTCACAATGACTTCAGAAGCCATTGAGGAATGATTGCGTTTCTGTGAAGCCCGCGCACGGGTGTCAAACATGCAGGCTACGTCGCGTTGACTGGATGAAAATTTTCAAGTTTATTTGAAAGTTTATTTCACATAATGAACGTATACAATGGCAAATAACACACTTTCGGGGCCCAACAAACTTGTTAAGGGGTGCCTACCAATTGTTATTAGGAAAAAACATTGCTATGGCAGGTGCTTTCTTTTGTACAGTAAAATAACATAAAACTAAGATAGCTGAATAAGTAAAACAAGAAAATACAGCAGTAAAAAATTTTCACAAATGACATAGTTTTCTAACATTCTTTCTTTTTACGTCATCGAAAACATCGGCACAGGAAAAGAAAAGTAAAAAAAAGAAACGTGAGGAGATGTGCAAGCATGCGCAGTGTTACGCATTGTTAATAATTCAGTGTTTTAATTGTTGAAGAAATGTGGGCAATGTTCTTAGAGTGGTTAGGTCACTCTCAAGCTTATTCCAAACGGAGGATCCTATAAAGTGTAGTGTATAGCGACGGCAATTAGAATTTACCTCAGCCAATAAAAAACGACAGCGAGATGGGTTCCCAACATTGCGAAGTGAGGGATGGAGCGAGACTGTTGTCAAGGCTAGTTTTTCATTAACTGTTCGATGCATCACGGAAGCGATGTTGTGTGTTCTCAAATCGTAAATGCGTAGGGTGTTCAGGGTTTTAAATAAATTTTCACTCTTATTATGCATATTGTTGGGTGCTCAAATGCGATGATCCCTTTTCTAAAATGTAAACACCGGTGACAGATGAGTTTTGTATGTGAACCCCAGATCGCTAAGCAGTAATTAATGTGAAAGTGAACAAATACGTATAGAAGAATTATAAGTATGTGGGGAGGGAAATAGTGTCGACATTTCGACAGCTCATGCAAGCCATATGAAGCCTTATGAGCTACAGAACGCACATGCAGGTGGAATTTTAAATATTTATCGATAACAGCAAGAAACTTTGTCTCACTAGATTGTTTTATCGGATGGTTATTGTAAAGGACATCTCAATGAATAGTCTTTTTTTTTTCTTTTTTTCAGAGTGAAATAAGATAAAAAAGCTCGTTGTTGCTTTCAGATGGAGGGAATTCAGTGTACACCAACGGTGCAATATTTGTAATTCAGAGTTAAGCTTATTAATTAGGTTACATTCTTCACGATCAGCTATAGTTAGGTTAGTATCGTCTGCATAGAGTACAGCGGCAGCACACACAAGCTGCGAAGGCAAGTCATTTATATATTGTGAAAAAAATGTCCAAATATGGATCGCTGGGGAACGCCAAGTTTAATAACGGTGCTGTTGGACATAAAATCACCTAGTTGAACAATTTGTTGCCGATTTTCTAAGTAACTGTGAATTAATGCCAAAGGTATTCCATTAATTCCGTAACAATTTATCGCTGAATATAAAAGGATTCAGAGAATCGAAAGCTTTCGCAATATCTATGAAGAATCCCGCGACTAAACACTGTCTGTTTATTTTGTAATTGAGTTTGTAAATGCTGAGGCTGCAGTTTGTGGGGAAGGGCCGTTTCTAAAACCAAATTGGTGCCGAGAAAGAACGTTGTACTTGTGCAGGTAGTCATTAAGGCGCCTCGTAACTATTTTTTTCGGGTATTTTGCTGAAGAACGGAAGCACTGAAATTGGAATGATCTCTTGCTAGCTAGTTCGTTGGTGAAAGAATATTCTGTTTGTGCGCATGGTAAAGAAAATGATGCCTACTCTGATGAAGATATTGGTCTCGTGCAACTGCCATGTGAAGAAAGTCGCTTGGCCCTTATCACTGCGAGTGCTAATATTTAATGGGATGATATGACTTGCAGCTTCCATGCTGATTTTATGTGAAATTGATGTGGTATTCAGGGATTTACAGTAAATTAAGGCGTATTGACCTAGTTATGTTTCGATACTCAGTGAATGTGGATACTTCGTCCTGCTCCTTGGAATCTGAATTATTTCTTTAAAGACGAGACAAATAAATACCTACAAAATGTTCATTTTCTATCGAAATGCGTAAAACTTAAGATTAAGCGTAATAAGCAAAGAAATATATTTTGCCGTAAGTTTGTTAGCAAAGTGCGGAACACCAGGCAAAAAATTGAAACTGGGCTTCACCTCAAGCCACCTATGGCTTCGATTGGAATTTCTAGACAGCTCTTGTCATATTTGAACCACGTGCATATAGCATAATTATACTCTTTAACCAGGATTACACACGTAACAATAATCGCACGAGAAATCAAGATGCATTATGCACTAAAAATTTACGAAACATTTGAATAATTCCTTAAGGGATATAGTGAAGTTGACAGATCTTAGCTGGTTAGTTTGAAAGCGATATATCCAGTTAACATAAATTTTGATGATAGCATTTGTACCGACATGTGTGCCATGAAACTTGAAGCAAAAAACGCACTATTGTACCTATTTCTTGCCAAGCGCCCATATTATGAAACCGAAATTTGTCCCAACTGAATACAACTTGCGACCTCGCCGGCAGCAGTTTGTAAATTGCAATATGCGCCGTCATGAGTTGCACTAATTAGATAGCTTCTGGTAATTAGTTTTACTTAAACCGGTGGTTACACTTTTAAGTAGTTGTTTGAACTAGAGGAAGATGTGAATGGAGTAAACTTACTAACGAAGCCCTTTTAGTGCCAGGCTTACAGCTGTTTGATTTATAAATTTAGCAGTGATTTTTCCCATATGTGCTACATTTGAAATGTTTGGTTCTGTAGAAGCGTTGTGTTTCTTGGACAAAATATGTACTCGTATTCCCTGTTTCCTTCTTAGTGAATTTGCAAGACCCAGCTCACGTTAA
Source organism: Dermacentor andersoni (assembly GCF_023375885.2). NCBI lineage: Eukaryota > Metazoa > Arthropoda > Arachnida > Ixodida > Ixodidae > Dermacentor > Dermacentor andersoni. Next base: position 159,493 of record NW_027314774.1, read on the forward strand.
TCTACCCTGCATAAACCCAACATAGAGGAGGCAGTATTTATGAATAAGTGGTCCGATTTCTTGTGAGAGTAGTGTCCGCCGCTTTTGTAATCCAATATGAAGACTACAATTAAGCTATCTATCGCCGCGAATTTTCGTAAGTCATGTATGATATAAGAAGACTCGGTATGGAATTCAGTAATTTATTACTGCGCTTATCACATAGTGCAATATGGTTGGGTAGGATAGGTGTATTAATTCTGGTTACCATGACAAAATAGTGGTTTTTTGTAGGTCTCGCAGAAAAAATTTCGCCACTACGAATAACATTCCCGCAAATATTGCAGCATAGCAACTTGCACAAAACGAAGTGCTCTTTCCAACAACACATGTTCAAACCAAAAAAAAGGAAATTATTAGATAACTTATTACAATTCTAAAAGTCGCCGTTTTTGTGGCCAGTTGATAAAAGCAATAAAGAAGGCATACCTACAAAAGCATTGGTAGCAAAGGAAATTCAGAATATACATTTGATAAATATATTACCTAGGAATAACGACTGAAAGAGTGCTTGGTACACTCTATTTGTCGGATACAAAAAATAAGACCACGAACAACTTCATTGCTCCTGCTATACGCTGAAGCAGTTTCTGGATATTCTGACGCATAGATGCACGTATAGTCGCACAATACGTTTTGTTTCAGCTTTGCGGCCCTCAACACATTTTACGCTTGCAACTTTTCGGCATCTTCTGATGCAAGTCCCATGAGAAGTTCAATAAGTATCACCAATTCATCAGAAGTTACCTCTTCCAAGAACCCAGCTTCTCAGCGTTGCTGAGCTACTCCAGAATATGCATCCAATCATATTTGTTTCTATTTATTCAAGTGGGTTTGTCTCCTCCGTAGTCAAGACCACAAAAAAGCCCCCGCCATTGTAAACTGTTCTGCGTTGCTCTGTAAAGCGGGGCTTAGCTGTACCTGGCGCTGCACTCTTGGTGTAAATTTGCTGCCGGTGGCAGCGCATCCTGACCAGTCGAAGTACGCACCCTGTATATAACCGTTATAACGCTCTGGTTCCACACAAGGATTGGCAGATAAGCGCGCACAATAAAGACCACTGAAGGCCATAAACGAATATCCCCGAATGAATAGCTGCGGAAGCACAGGGCTAACTTAAGACATTATGGCCGTCGGAGTTTGAATATGGTTTGCTGTTATCTTCAGACTGATTATTGGCGTGCTAACTAAATTCAACTACGCGTGTAGCATAGTTCCGTGTGGAACGCTTCTGTCGCTGCATAGTTGTGCCACACGCCGATGCCATGAAAGCAACTTTCGATACACGCATAGTAACACCGACAGCACCTGGGTTTTGCAGAAGCGAAATGAAAATTCCTTGAAACAAACCGAAAATGCCAAGTTCACATGTTGGAGCTGCGTAACAAATGCCTCCAACATGTCAAAATGTGAAATTTCACGTCACTGGTAATAAATCTGGACAGGTGTAACGAAAGTGTTCAGCCGACTGCATGAGGCATGAATGGGACAGCACTAACACTATCAAGTGATCCATTGCCAGTAGCGCAAAAGAGGCAGTTGCAAAAAAGTGTTCCTTCTCATGGGAAGGCATCGGCAACCAACTAGTATTCATCAACTTGAATGTTCATATTATCGACCGATATCAATTTCAATGTGAATGTTATTCTTTATGTATGATATTCCAAGGATGGCTTATGCTCATGCTACTGCACTTATTGAAGTGCATCCTTGTACCCAAATAAATTTCACCACATATTCTTGCCAACTCGCTCAGTCTTCTGTTCTAAAGCCGTTGGATATGGATTACTGAACATTTCTCTTGTTTTACTTGGTCGTGCTACATGTGTAAACTTTTTTTTTTCATCTGCAGCTGTTCCCAGCTATCTGCGCACCACCCAAGGGCCTGTTGCGCATTGGGCCATCGGGCAATGGCAAGATCATTGTGCCAAGGGTGCCACTGCACATGCCTCAACATCAGTGCAGCTTCGCTCACTTCTGAGTGCGTACCTTTTCGTGGATAATCTTGTGGCTGCGCTTCAGTAGGTAGGAATAGTTTGGCTAGGTAGAGTTGTGACAGGCGTTTCAAGGAGCGTTGCTGAAAGGTGCACTGTCACCTGCAATTTAATCAAAGGGGCTTTTGCACACAAGCATGTGCTGTTTGGAAGAATATGTGTATTGGTGGGCCACATTGTGAAGTGTGGTTAAGCAGAAAGGGAGGGGACAGAACTGCGAGGCAGTGCAACTGATTGGGCGGACAGTTCTACGTCCCATGTCTTTCCTGTTGTCAAAGATTGCTCTTGTCAACGCGAACCTGCCTTTTGTTCATGCACCCTTTTGATCTTCCCTTCCATCGACCATGCCAGCAGACGTTTAGCACTCTTTCCACCGTCTCTTGAGATCTGTTCTTCGTGTTGATCAATAAAATTTTTATTTTCCCTTAAATGGCAGCGCATACCGAACAGCGGCTGCCTAAAACAGCACTTCTCCACTTTACCTGCCATATAACAGGGAAATTAGCTAGGCCCCTATCTCAAAGCTTGATTTCCGATTGGCAGCATTCTCTTTGAAATAGCCAGTGATTGTGCTGTTCGTTGTTGGTGAGCCTCTTTTCTTTATCAATTCAGGTTGCCGATGGTGAGAAGCTGGTGCGAGCCCTATTTGCAGTTGGACGAGAACTGCAACCTACCGTAGCCTGTACACATAGGTAAGTGATCAACAGAGCCTCCTGAATGCTGCTCAAAAGCTTGCTTGGAGGGACGCACTCTCCGGCACTCCTGAACGCGCGCACCCACCAACACACTTGCACGCGACACTCGCGCCACGCATGTGGACTCGCATGAACACAACGGCATGCACACATTCGCCCACAAACACACTTGCGCGCGTTTGTGTGAATGTGGGCGTGTGCGCCCACATTAGCATGCGCGTACATACACTCGTGCACACTGCACAAACATTTAATTACCTTTCACCACTTTCCTTTCTATTTACGAGTCCTTTAATTGAGCTATGCAGGAAATACTTTTCCCTTTGTTCTCAATGATGTCATTGTTTGTTGACATATAATGATCCGACTAATAATCGGCCCCTCGGTTGGCTTTTTTCTTTCGTTGAGTAAAACTGTACATACAAGTAAACCTCGATATTACGTACGCCAAGGTGATGGATTCTGGATATAAAGAAGTATTTACCTTCTCACAACCTCTTGTCCATCGAACACCATGTATATATGACCTCAACATAACAAAATGTGGTGGTATGCGATTTCAATATAACGAAATCTCGATTCCACCGCAAAAGAATGCCGAGATAAGCAATGGAACCTTCCGCGGACGCAGATAGTCAAGTGATTGAATTACAAGCGGCTGCTTGCAAACACACCCCCAAATTGCGCGCAGCGTGACAGGAGCGACCGCCGAAGTGGAGTGCGACGAGATAATATTGCGGTCTGCGCGCTATGTGCTTTAGGTGCGAATGAATGTTTGCAAGGGTAAGACAAGAAGGTGGCTGCACATGCGTCTCCTTCCCGCACAAAGCGAAAGAAAGAAGGGGAGGTCAGCGAGCTCTCGGTAACCCGATCAAGCACGCGCGAGTGGCAGGGTGGTGAACTTGGCGCGATCGCGATTTCTGGCGCGTGCTCGGCCCTTGCTGCACATGGTTGTAAGCGCGGCTGAGCGCATGTGCAGCCACGCACTCTAATTTAGAGGTAATCTGCCACGTGTGCAAATAGTGGGCGTACCGAGACGGCGTATCCTTAGGTAAGCTGTCTTCCCGCGCGTTTAGTATTGGAGGATGCGGTGACCCGCTGGAACGAGAGGCACACGAAGCATCCGCTCCCTGTTGCCCGCGCTTTTCATAATAGCGTTGTCCCATAGTGGGTGACGTTACCTGCTGGGGGTGCGGAGCGCATGTGAAAGTGTGGCTGTTTTGCTTAATTCGTAACGCCGATTGAAGACATCGCAGACGTGGAATGAAACCGCATCATTTGTCGCCGACTCGCTTATTCATTAAAATGAATTGTTTTCTTATTCGAATTTGCTTTTTTCAATTGCCTGATAATTCGAAAAATTAGGGGCTTCTTTCTGTATATGGAAAATCGATAAGCGGCTGTACTTAATTTTTAAATAGGTCGAATTTCTATACGGCGAAATTTCAATATAACGAAGCAGATTGCTGACTTCACGCACTTCGTTAAAAGACTTCTAACATTATATCCGCACACGCAAAGTTACTACCAATTTGCTTGGTTGCTGCAGTTAAGGTATGCCGTCTGCTCTGTACACAGATGAGGTTGACTCTGTGCTCAGCGAGCGGAAGGACAATGATCACGAGGAAACGCGGAGACTCAAGACTGAACTCCTTGTTTGGTGGGGTGAGTGGGCGTTGAACAGTATCCATTGAATTTCATTTGCTTGTTTGACAACATTGGTTTGGTAACTGCAGGAACAAAAACACTGCTCTACTTTTCTGTGAAGCTTGTGGCTGGGCTACTAATTGGGTGGATAATTATTAGTTGGTATGTCTCGTGTAATACTTCTGACGATAAAGAAATTGATAATTAATGCGTATGTTAAAGGGACACTAGAAGGTTCATTCGAGGTGAAGCAAATTATTTCGAACACTGATCAGACCATCAGTTCTGAGGACAGTGTGAAGGCGAGAGAATGGGGTAAACTGAGAACAGGATTGGGGTTGTCACTGTGAGTGTGCGATGCCTGCTCCTCTGACATATCTCCTGTTTATGATTAGTTAATTGCAGCCAACTATGGGTTGCCAGGGTACTTATTCTCACATCAGTGCGAGACAGTGTTCAGTATGGCCGGTCCAATTCTTTATTGAGGCATAAAACATTCTTGGCTTGTTTGCAAATGTAACAATTTTACCTAAACTCCACTTCCAATGTGTGTTCTGCCCTTAATTTCAATCCTCACAATCTCCTTGGTGCATACGGAACTCCGAAATGATTTTCTTGTCAATGTACTTCTAAACTCTGATTGCAGGAATACATATGTAGCTGCTGCATTTACCCTAACGGCTTCTTTGCTCTCTAGACTTCTTTGAGCCTTTGAAAGGATGGCTTAGCTCAGAGTCCAAATCCAATTTGCCTATTCAAATGCATGTAAAACGCAGGAAATCATTTTTTAGATAACGTGTTGGGTGATCTTATTGAAATTTGTTACATACGATAAACAAATTTAAATCCCAGCGACTGCTGCAAGTGGAATATTGATGTAGGACCGGAATTGATTTTACGAGAAAACTTGAAAGTTCGTAAGTTTGAAGACAAGACGGAATTACCCGGTTGACATACCCTGAACTATGTACGAACAGATATCAGAGTTCTGTAAATTGCATCTATGAGAATATGGAAAGTCGACAAGTTTGACGTAATAGATAGATATCACCTTGCGCGAATTTTTTAGTCTTTACAATGGTTTCTTAGTCTTAATCACTTATTAGTGGTGTATATTGGGGCACAGAAGATGCATATTTGCGACTCTTTATGCAAAGGCGCAGCAACCGGGAACGGCGAGACAGCCCGAAGCACTGTCCAAAAAGACGCCAGCAGTTCAACAGAGCGAGCCGAGCCGCGCTTTTGCTAGGCAGCTGTGCCGCTAGACACGACTTCGTCTTCTCAATTTTCCCCCGGATGAAAAGAACCATGCTGGCGCCTTAAGAATCGGGAGGCAGAAGGTCGTGGTAGGCCTTGAGCCATGGACAATGTCACGTCCATGCCGGCGCCGCAGCCATCGCGCCCTGCCCGTAACCTGAACACAAGTCGAGGGGCGATAATTCTGCTCCCTGAAGACTTGTGGGCGTCGTCGATGCACGGCAAAGGATACAATATTTCCGCGTTACCTTATTTAACCGACGGCAGTCGGCGTAAAATCGAATACACCCATACTTCTTGCGAACGAGAATGACAGGAGATGCCCAGGGACTGTGCGTATGTTGAATAACGTCACGGCGCAGCATCTCTTCGGCTTGGGTGGTAATAACACAGCGTTCTCCGGCAGAGATGCGGTACGGTCGTTGGCGTAACGGCTGTTGCATATGGGTCGCAAGCCCCAAGGGTAGCGTTGGCCTGGCGACCTGGGGCACAACTGGAAGCATCCGAAGGTCCTGGCAAAGCATGAGTCGACTGATAACAGAACAACTTGTTTATTCTTGCATCGCAAAAGAGCGGCCGGTCAAGTCGACCGAAGTGGAGAAACGGGAGAGCACGTTACTCGACGGAAGAAATCGGAGCTTCTCTCGGCGGCCGGGGGGGGGCAGCTGCTTTTATACTCTCGGAGTTGAGGGCAAGAGGGAACGCCTCGATAGAGGCGCACGTGACGGCACCGCTCGGGCACGTTGGGACGAGTAGGTGACGCATCCGCCGGGCCGGCGCCGGTCAGACCTCCTCGCTTCACAGTTGGGGGAGCTCCTCTCCCCGGCTGCCGCGCTTTGACAAGCGTCGGCACCAACATGCACACACACACGCGCGCGCACACGAAGACACATGGCATTGAAACATGCCTGGACGCGCTTGGCGGGGAGGCGTTGCGGCAGTGCTGAACGCGCCAAAATGTCCGCGGCTTTGAATGAAGCCCCGGCGTCCGTTGCATCCGCGCCGGCTATACCGCGCGTCATAGGCGAAACGTAACACGGCTGATGAGAACCGGTGTCAATGAAGGGCTGCACTTCCGATGTGCGGTCGAGTTGAGGTAGTGAAACGCCAAATGAATTTATAAAGTGGTGCAGAACATCAAGAAGGTCGGCGCGTTCGCAAGGTGTGAGGGTATCGGCGATGACACTCGAAACGCGTACCTGGACATCAGAAGAGTCTCCAGGGACGTCAACCAAGTGCGAAGAATCGAGGAGTTCCACAAAGCCAAGGCATTCCCCGACGAGTAACGTAACAGGCGCACATAGTTCTTTGGAGAAGTATATGTTGCTGCAGCTGCCGGCGACGTAAAGCGTTGCGAACTGTAGTGGGAGACTTGCGGCTCATGAAAACGTCGGATGGTGTGAAGAGGACCGTTGCATCATTGATGGTATCGAAAGAAACGGACACGAGGGCGAAGGAGCCAGGTGGAATATATGTCGTCGCGCACGGTAAGTTTAAAAGGGAGATCACGATCTTCGTGGAGTGGTGCGTCACACAAAGGGGAAAATTCAGCTTCGGCGTGTGCGCTGTCGATCACGGTTTATGACAGGTTCAGAAGTCCTATCCGAGGATGACGTCATGCGACAAGGTGGGAAGAACAATATAATCAGTGATGTAAACAATGCCGTGAATAAGCAGACGTACAATACAGGCTAATGCAGGATAAGGCAATCAATAAGCGTAAGACACCTGACATAAGGAAGTATAATATGGACAGAATTGAACGTGCTCTCAGGAACGGAGAAGCAACTGCCCAACGGAGAAGCAACAGTGAAGGAGAAACTAGGAATACGCAAGAATCAGACGTATGCGTTAAGAGACAAAGCCGGCAATATCATTAGTAATATGGATGAAATCGTTCAAGTAACTGAGGAATTCTATATATTTATACAGTACCAGTGGCACCCACGCCGATAATGGAAGAGAGAATAGTCTAGAGGAACTTGAAATCCCACAAGTAACGCCGGAAGATGTAAAGGAAGCCTTCGGAGCTATCCAAAGGGCGAAAGCAGCTGGGGAGGATCAGGTAACAGAAGATTTGTTGAAGGATGGTGGGCAGATTCTAGGAAAAAGTGAACACCCTGTATACGCACTAGTTCATGGCTTCGAGCGTACCGGAATCTTGGAAGAACGCTAACATAATCCTAATCCATAAGAAAGGGGACGCCAAAGACTTGAAAAATAATAGACCGATCAGCTTACTGTCCGTTGCCAACAAAGTATTTACTAAGGTAATTGCAAATACAATCAGAAACACCTTAGACTTCCGTCAACCAAAGGAGCAGGCAGGATTCCGTAAACGCTACCCAACAATAGACAATATTCACACTATGAATCAGGTGTTAGAGAAATGGCGGAATATAACCGACCATTTTATATATAACTTTCAATGATTACGAGAAAGCGTTTGATTCAGCGGAAACCTCAGCAGTCATGGAGGCATTACGGAATCAGCCGTATGTAAAAATACTGAAAGACTTCTATGGCGGCTCCACAGCCATCGTAGTCCTCCATAAAGAAAGCAACAAAATCCCATTAAAGAAAGGAGATACGATCTCTCCAATGCACGTCACAGCGTGTTTACAGGAGGTATTCAGAGACCTGGATTGGGAAGAATTGGAGATAAGAGTTAATGGAGAATACCTTAGTAACTTGCGATTCGCTGATGATATTGCCTTGCTTAATAACTCAGGGGACCAATTGCAATGCATGCTCACTGACCTGGAGAGGCAAAGCAGAAGAGTGGGTCGAAAGTTAATCTGCAGAAAACTAAAGTACTGTTTAACACTCTCGGAAGAGAACAGCAGTTTACGATAGGTAGCGAGACAGTGGAAGTGGTAAGGGAATTCATCTACTTAGGACAGGTAGTGACTGCGGATCCGGATCATGAGACTGAAATAATCACAAGAATAAGAATGGGCTGGGGTGCGTTTGGCAGGCATTCTCAGATCATGAACAGCAGGTTGCCGTTATCCTTCAACAGAAAAGTGTATAACAGCTTTGTCTTACCAGTACTCACGTACGGGACTGAAACCTGGAGGCTTACGAAAAGGGTTCTACCTAAATTGAGGACGACGTAGCGAGCTATGGAGAGAAGCATGATGGGTGTAAGAAAAGAGCAGATTGGGTGAGGGAACAAACGCGTGTTAATGACATCTTAGTTGAAATCAAGAAAAAGAAATGGGCATGGGCAGGACATGTAAAGAGGAGGGAAGATAACAGATGGTCATTAAATGTTACGGACTGGATTCCAAGGGAAGGGAAGCGCAGCAGGGGGCGGCATAAAGTTAGGTGGGCGGGTTAGATTAAGAAGTTTGCAGGGAAAACATGGCCACAATTAGTACATGACCGGGGTAGTTGGAGAAGTATGGGAGAGGCCTTTGTCCCTGCAGTGGGCGCAACCAGGTTGCTGCTGCTCATGATGATGATGACAATACAGGCTGCTTGCGGAGTGACGTGTGGCGCACTTGCCATACGAAGCTACAGTGCAGATAGTGGCGTGGTCACCTTGGGCAGTGAATGACACTGTTTGGCGTTCATCACAGAAACGGCTGCGCCCGTATCCACAAGAATGAAAGCACAAATTTCGACCACGTTAGCAGGACAGGCCCAAGGACTTAGACCATTCGAATGGGACGCAGTTCTTGCCTCTTGAACTGCGACATTCAGTTTTCCTTGTCAGGCGGTGCGGTTCGCCGACGTATTGGGGAGAGCGAGCGTCGGCAATCGGATGGTGAGCGACGCTACGGAAATTCTGGGAGGTCAGCACGAGCATACGGTTGGGGGGAAGGAGCGGCGTATTGGCGAAAGGGCTGGCTGCCATACTGGAAGGGCCGAGAGGCGTCGCCGAAAGCTTGAGGGAGGCGGCGGCAATATCGGGTGACGTGTCCGGGAAAGCAGCAAGAATAACAGGTGGGAGGATTGTCAGGCGTCGTCCAAGAACTAGCTGTCGGTGCGGTCCAAGATGCAACATAGGCTTCCGGTGGCACGGGTTGGGACTGGGCCGAGAAAGACTCCGTCGGAGGCCTGCGTAAGTAAGAGTCGCGGCCACAGGCAATACTGGCTGCGCATAGCTGAGAGGCGTGGCGACAGGCTGCACTTCGGCTGGAGAGTTGAGATTCGAGGTTCCAGGCGGCTGTTGCTATGCGGAAAGGACAACTTCAGCAGCCTTTTCGGAAACGAGGATGCGGAGCGTGTTTGGAAGACCGGATGTGGACTCCTGAGTAAAGGGGCTAAAGAAGGTTGGCGGGCAACTTCCTCACCCACGAAGTCCTTCACCCGCTGAACGAGTGAGGAAGGGTTGTACATGCTGTTAAGGCTCGCCAACGAGTCGAGTCGTCGCTTCCCGGAACACGCAAAGTGGAAGCGCATTGGTTCCTTAACTCATCATAATTTTGGCATCGGCTGACGACTTTGGAGACGTTGTGCGGATTCCTGGCTAGGAGCATCTGGAATGCGCCGTCATCGATGCTTTTGAGTAAACGGGGAATTCGCTCAGCTTTGGGCATAGCGGCGTTGACCAGTTTATAAAAGTCCACGATTTCTTCAATGTAGCTTGTGAACGTTTCTGCCGTCTGCTGTGCTCGGGCGCGCAAGCGTTGTTCAGCGCGTCGCGTGGGGTCCCGTTGTCGTGGAATGCCGGTGTACATGACGGACTGTGGGGTCAGCGCCGTTTGGGATGAGCTGTCGCTCATGGCGCGCAGTAGCGTTCTAGATCGCAGCTCCAGGGCTTGAAGCGACGGGATTTTGGTTCCCGCACCTCGACCAATTGAGAAGAGCTTCTTTTGTGGCTCGTTATGCAAAGGCACAGCGAGCGCTAACGGCGAGACCTCCCGAAGCACTGTCCAAAAAGACTCCAGCTATGAAGAGCGCGTGCCGAGCCGCGCGTCGGCGATGCGACGGTACCACAAGGCGCGTCTTCTTCACAGGTCCATTTATATTTCATCAATTATGTCCGCTTTAGATGTACCATTAGCGACAAATAACAAAATTGGATTGTTTCTCATTGTTCAGTTGCAAAGCTGTAGGCTTGGCCGTTTTATTGTCTGAAAAATGGCAAATTTCACCATTTATTATGAAATCGAATCGGCAGCCTAAATATGAAATCTGCTTCAAATGGCCACTAGATCTAAACTTCCTTAAATGCAGCAAATATCGTGATGTGTGGTGCAGTGGTTGTCACGAAAACCAATTCCTCTTTTGCCATGTGTTTAGGTAGGAGCCCCTGTGCTAAAGCTTTCTCTTAGAGCACTGAGTCTTGGATGAGTTCGTAATTCGTGCAGCGCATTGATGCACTAAACGGCATAGACTATAAGGCAGTAATTTTAATGAGTTGGGTCGGGTAGATTGGAAACTGTGCTACATCAACATAGTCGTGGCACTGGAATCATAGCCTCAGAAACATGGCGCTGCAAACACTGGCTAACTACAATCAGGTAACCGAAGACGCAGCCTCATTGGTTAGCACGCAGTGAACAATTTCTCAGCCCTTGTCGTCGCTTTGGGCAATAAGCTGTTAGGGCTGCTGGTTTTGGCCAGCGATAGTGAATGGTTACGCACATAAACACTCCTTTCATCGGCCTTCTTGTGACGATCTAGAAAGTTCTTGTACACTACCTTTTCTTGTCATTGTTTTGGCTCCGCACATCTTTACTCGTTTCTTATACGCCGAAACATGTCCTTGTCTAAATTTCAACTAGCCCAACCGCCTTACATGTGAACCTTATTTATTGTAAGGCTCCTTCAGTGTTAGCCATGCACTGTATTTTTGAGTCTTATGAATTCTACTGCAATACTGTCTAACAATGCTCTCTAACCAAGCTTGTGTCCCAGTACAAGGTTTAGAAACATAACGAGGTTGTCTACTCGCAGGAAAACACACTGACACTTTCTTACGCGATTTATGTAGGCAACATTCTTTTTCATAGTTTTGCACGCACAGCGTTCAAGCAAATATTACTAAGTGCCTTTCTCAGCTTCTCCTTTTTCATCACGACGGGATGTCGTGTTGCAGAGACGCCCTCCAGACAGTTGAAGGCGTGTTACATTGCTGTGGCTCAAAGTGGTCTTAGCTGTCAACGTAGACTACCTACAGTACTGGCAAGAACTGGAGCACGCCCGTACTATCCACGCAGACATTGTAGCTTGCACATGTAGCTTGCTCACGTAATTTACTTCAGTTTGGCTGAGTGTAGTGCTCTCTTTTGCAGCTCCACACAAGGAGTGAAGAGCGGATTCTCGTGATGGGTGCCACAAACAGGCCTCAAGAGTTGACGCTGCTGCACTAAGGTGAGTACATCAATGCCTTATCAGTGACGTCAGCACAGGCTGCTTGAGGAATGCAGGTCTCCAGTTATGTTCAGTACATGAAACCAGGTGGATTCAAAATTAAATGATTGCTGCTAGACAAGACCAGCGCCGATCATACATTGCGCGATAACGATCGTGTTTGCAAAGTATTACATCGCTACGCGCCGCGAAAAGGTCTGAAATTTCAAACCGAACGCCTTTTTTCCTTCTCCTTTCGACCTCCGCGCTCCAAGCCGGATAATGACGTATTCGAGTCTTCAATGTGACGTCACTCGTGGTGACACAAGACTTCGAGAATTATTGAAGGCGCTTCTTGTTATTTCTGTCATCTGTTGCTTGAATTGACAAATCGAAGTTTAGAGAAATAATAATACAGACAAAGGGAATATCTGCGTGTTTTCTGCTTTACTTCGCATAGAAGCAAGAGAGATGTATTTCGGCTTCGTCTGCTTGTTCCCACGCTTGTGCGGTGACGCACACAGGTATAGACACTATGCCATTTTCTAGGCTGTTACAGCACATGATCATGCTCTTCGATCCGTTTGTTCTGACTCAATATTTGTGCAGCGCTGAATTATACCGCTAGTCATGTTTCTAGTCACACACTTGTAGAGGCTGTAAATGCTAACACTAGGCTGCATTGTGAGGCTGCCCAGATAATACTTTTTCTCAGTGTATTGCGACGCCACCTACCCCCAGCACACAACAGCTGGATCCTCCTGCGTCTAACCGTGCGTGGCGCAGTCGTTTCCGGAGTAAAGGGTGTCGAGAGGTTGAGCCAATGTCGGGCGCTTGGACTTCCACGGGCCTTAGGAGGCGGCAACCATTATCGCACCAGAAAAGACTGTCGCTACTCTTCACAGCGGTGACATACTCGAGGTCATCAGGAATGTCATGTCCTGATTCGTTTTGCGTAGCCACCTCGGCCGCCTCATCTTCCGATATAACGGTCCTAGAGAGTCCCATTATATGTCCAAAGTCCACACCAAAAGTGTACTCCTTTTGCATCTCCGCGATCCTAAGCAGGCTTACCTCGTGGAACAGCTTGATCGCGTTGCCGGCCAGGACATTCACCTCCAGTCAAAATCGAATAAACGGGAGCACATGTTCCTCCTTATAATCGAACACTCTGTGAAGAATAGCTGCTATAACGAACTATCATAATATCTCTAGCCACCTAAGTCTTTGAGGGGGTATTATAACGATATTTCGCTACGAATTCTGGCAAATCGTGTCACCCATGTAACGAGGCCAAGCTTCATATTTCTGAAGGAACATAAGTATACACTACATGCACTGGAGTGGAGAAAGAATTAACGACAGCGATTGTCATATAAATCAACTGCTTATGAGCAAGCGAACTGAACATTTGAAATTAATAAGGATGACGTTTTAGCCTTGAAGGCTAGACTATCCCACGCTTGATGCCATTTAGCGGACCGTGCCCTCGTGGAGTCTCTGACGTTAAGCTGCGTTCTTGGCGTCATCGGCTCTTGCTCATCCTTTACGCGTCTTCGCAGGTATGCTCTGCTTCTAGGGCTGCCGAGTTGGCAAGACGTCGACGTTTCGCCTGTCGCTGCTGCTTTCCACATTGCACATCGTATAGGTGCTGGTCTTTAGGTGTACGGATCATGCGCGGCTTTCTTATAGGGAACGGCTGAGCAAGATGGTACCCAAATTCCCCTTGGTCGTCGTATCAGGCGCGCGCTACATCACGCACTAGGTCATACATACACAGAGCTACCGCTGAAGGGCTTTTACGCTGCCGTTCTAAAGACACAGTTGTTGTAGACGCAGCTGCGATGGAGCGCCATTTAGACACAGGTGGCCACTAAACCGAGCCTCGACGTGAGCGATGATATGATTGGACGTGGGCGCAGTCCAAAGTAGTGCATGAAACATTTCTTTGCAATTTGCAATGGAGCATACTACCTAGATAATTAGCAGAATGAAATGTGGAAGGACTAGTTTTATTGTAGCAGACAAATATGGGGCAGCCTATTTTCTTCCTTAAGGAAGCCCATGTATTGAAAAGAAACGGGAATTCCAAAATATTTAGAAATCCACTGTCAACTGCGTAATTATGAAAAGTAAATTAAACTAGGTGTACTGTTAGTCGTGTTCACGGCAATTTCTTCCATAATTTGTGTGGAGATAGTTTACATAAAACAAGAATTGCAGCCATGTTCTGCAACCATACTCCCTCCATAATTCCGCAACGTTTGCAACTTCGCTGTGAACTAATTATAACATGTAAATGAAACAGTAATGATAGTCTTCATAGGGGCCAATATCGTAACAATTTTTATCCGAGATGCCTGCATTAGATTGAGAGCTGCAGAGTATTCCCGATAAAGTTGGCTCTGCTGCAAGGCTGTTTATGTTTATGCCACAATTTCATTGGAGGGTAGGAATAGACAGCTTCGCTGTAAGAGTTTATTTTGCCACCAACTGAATAGTGGAGGGCGGACTGCGCGGTGCTGCATTACAAGCATGAAGATGCACGCTCGTTTGGTCGCTGTGCTTTTAGGCTGAACAAAAGAATGAAAAGGCATATGCCCATGCAAACCAACACTGAACCAACAATTTCATGCTTGCACATTCTTTTTTCGAGAATCGACTTTCCCAGGAATTTAGTATCTTATACATGGCTAGCTGGAGCGCCAAAATGCACAGGTCCGACTGCACGGGGGTGACACGTTGTCTTCCTCTCATTAGTTTATTTTTGCCCAGAGTGCATTATGCGCCATAGTGATTGTGAGGTCGTTGCTATTGGATCAAGTGGCAGCGACATTGCTCTGTGACTACGCTGGTTGTTCACAGTTGCTCCATGGGTTCGGCGGTAGTGTTACCGCTTTTACCACGCACACACACACACACACCGAGGGGTCATCGCATTGAACTTATACGGGTAAAAACAGTGACGCTGACGAACCTTGGTCCGCGGCAAAAACCTGCGCATTCACACGAAGTCTCCTTCACTGAACGTAGCCACTCGATGCCAATGGCGAATGGGTTCCTGGAACTCCTTTCGTGCGGTCTGCTCTACAACAGAAGGCGTGACCAGGTCCAGCCTTGTCCTGAGGCATCTCTCTCAGAGCAAAAGCAGAGGGTGCCTCTGCAGTAGTTGCTTGTGAAGTGTTGCCGTGCAATACGAAGAAGCCCGAAAGGTGCGAAGGTGATGTGGATCCATTGGACTTCCAAAGCGTAGCCTTGAGTATCTGTACAAACCGTTCTGCCACACTATTGCTTCTTGGATGGTACGGAACCGTTCCCACGCTCTTGGTTCCGACTCACTACAGGTGCTCCTAGTAATCTGTGGAGGTGAATTGAGTGCTGCTGCCAGACTCTAAGGGGTTGGGAAATGTTAATTTGCAAAACAGTTTGTGCAGGCATGAAATGGCTGTTTCACTAGTGAAAGTTTGTATTGGCAATGCTTCTGACCAATTGGAAGGTGCATCGACCACCACGAAGTACGTCACACCGTTTGCAGGGCAGTCAAAATTGACATGTAAGCGTTCACAAGGGCTTATAGGTCATACCCAAGTATGTAAAGGAACTTCAGTGCTAATTTGCGGTTAGATTCACTAATTGTACTAGAGGTTAAGTGCTGAATGTCAGTGTCGATGTTAGGCCACCACATGTAGGTGCCTGTTAGTTTCGCGGTGCAAACTGCCCCTGGATGCGCTTGATCCAATTTGGCCAAATTTCCTAACATTTTCCAGGACAACAGACATGCCTATAAAAGTGTATCCTCGATGTACGGACAGTTGTAGTCTCCTGCAATTAAAAGATTTATCTCATCTGGGACACTGTGGCCAGCCTGGCAGAATATCCTGAGTCACTTAACACAAAACTGCATCACGTGAGGTCCCTTGAGCAATATCATTCAGTTTGAAGTCGCAGTGTATCGAAACGTAGATAACCAAAAATTATTCATGCTCGTCGACAGCCGGCTCGTTTATCATAAGCTTGAACTAGTACTTTTCGTCAGCATACTTGCCGCTAACCAGAACTTTAATGAAAACGAATAGGAGGATGATCGGAATATTGCGGAAGCAATTGCCACTATCCAGTTTTGGCATGTAAGATTGTAGCCAAAGTCTTGTGGTTCCTAAGCAAAACAAAATGTTTTGCCTTCAGACAGTGGAACGTTCACAGCTCCGAAAACAAGCGCTAAGGCTTCATTTTCTATTGACTGCACCCCTTCTCAACATGATAATGTGCCTGAAGCATACGCTAATGGCTTATACAGGCAGACGCAACGCAAGACAGTTGCAGCGGCAGGCTTTGGTCACCAGCATGGGGACAGACGAAAGCAGTTGGTTAATACGGTGAGAGGTATAGCCGCCAGCTGCAAGCCAAACTGACGCATCATGTTTACGCAGGAGCATGTTAAAAGGAGAATGAACAGTCGACAAGTTTCACATCAGCTTTCGCTTGTAGTCAAGACCTAATAGCGACTGAAGGTGTGCTTATCAGCAGGTGCCGGGGCACTGGCTATCGCGGGCAGTTTCAGCACGACATCGTTGACCTCGTGTCGCAGAAATGCCGGAATGCAATTCATAAATAAAAACAACTTGCAAGATGGGCTGGGTGGGAATCAAACCAGGGTCTCCGGAGTTTGAGGCGAACACGCTACCACTCAGCCATGAGTTCGACGGTGCAAAGCGGCACAAAAGCGTCTCTAGTGAATGCAGTGTTGCCTTAGGAACGTGCTGTAGAAAGTTATACTGCGGCGTATATCGGTAATTATGAGCATGTAAATTACAGAAGTCGCCGGTAAACGCGTAGCGAAGTACTTTTCCGCTACATTTCTTCTGCGCTTGGCGCACACGCAAAGCCATCTTCCGGCTAACACCGAAGACCCCCTCCTAGCAATGTACGGCGCTGCCCCGACAGGTGGCGCGCCACTCGCCCGCTTGTCCTGTCGTTTGTGTTCTTCTTCCTAAGTCCTGGTCGTCTGCGCCTTGCCTTTACTACTTCAAGCATGAACCAACTAGCCAAAGCAAGAGTTTTACTTGTCCCCTTCGTCTCGTTTGAACGCATCGTGGCCGTGTTGGGACCGGTGCGAGGATGCCTCAATACCTTTCCGTTTAATAAATTTTCTCGCCCTCTCCCCTTCCAACTTCCACCGTGCATCACTCGAGCCCGCATGTTTAGGCGACGCGGCTCATTTTTCCCCTCACAGCGTGATTCCTAGGTGCAGCGTTCGATGCGGGACCGCTCTATTGTGGTCTCTCCGCCATAGCGCGCCTGGTGGGAAAGCGTCCCCTGCGATGTGTGCCGTGCTGCTGTCGAGGACTCATGCGTCTGCGTGGTGCTCCCAAGCGACATAGAGGACGAACCCGTCGAGGCGTCAGCCCCATGATCGTGCCCGCCTTCATGGCGCTTCGCGGCCCGGCTCTTGAAGGCGAAGCTTAATCGTCCTTCAAGTTTTTTCAACCTTTGGGTGGATGCCGTACCGGTTATTCACATGGCCAAATACTGAAGCTCGTTGGGAAAACATTCGCATTTGAACGGCTTTGTATGAATCCCACGTTCCGAGCCTTCTCAAAGCTAGGTCGAGGTTGTGCAAATGCTCTGCCCTTGAACCTGTCAGTCAGGATGTCATTGATATAGCAAAACAGAAATTTCACCTCCTTCAAAACATTGTCCTATATATTTGTTTAGTTTTGTGGGCACTCAAAAAATACCGATGGGCAGGCGATTCACAGCGTCAAGGCACCTGTGCTCGTTTAGCCTGAGGCGCTGCTGCAACTCAGGGTTTAATTGTTTTGTTGTTATGCCCTGTTGAGGTTGATTTCAGAAAAGTACTGTCCGCCAGCGAGGACCGCAAGCACCTATGTCATGTCTGACGGAAAGACAACTTATCGGTCGAGCATAAGGTGAAGGCTTTATTTAGCCACCAATTTAACATTTACGAGCAGACTGGCTGGTTCTGCGTTACAAGCGAGAGCCGCGCAAGCTTCGCCGCCAGTGCCTCTAAGCACATGATCATTAGGCATGCTCCACGCCGGCGTCGCGTGCCCTGATGGAGTGCCATAAACCATGGGCATGGCATATACCTACCCTGGTTTAATCACTCTTACGATGATGTGACAAATCGTTCCCAAGGTGCGAAGGAGAGGGGTTTCTGTACACACCTGTAGCATGACGAACGAAGTCCTATCAACCACGGTGGTCACCATGCTGCACTTATGCCCACTGAAGCGGTCAAATTTATGCCAGCACATAAATAATGGCGCATCGCTAACAGCCTATCACTATTGCTTTTCAGCAGTCTTAAGAGGCCAGTTGCATATTCATGGCAGCGCACTGTAGTTGCCGAAAAGAGCTAACTTACCGGCAGCCAGCAACCCCGGGAATCCTTAGCCAGAACGTCAGTTATGGCAGCGCTTCAATGATGAATGCCTTTTGTCAGCGGCGGGAGCAGGACGCAGACACTTCACAGCTGCTGCATGCAATCTGAAGCATTGTTGTAAGCAGCTTCATTTGTCACTCCAGTCCAACAAGACTGGCAATTGAAGTGAATAACGTAGTCGCCTTGAGCCGTTGAATTCGTCGCAAAGCTGGCAGCAGCTGCGCTGTCTCGGTCCGTATATCTGGCGTTGCAACCCTACAAAACTCCAGAAGTCGCTCCAGGTTTGATGTACTCGTGAAGTTCTGAAAATCATAGACCCCCAAGGCAAACTCTAAGAATTGAGCGCATTGACATAGTTCAGGGGCCACTATGAAGCCTCCGCGACGACGAGGACAGCGAGTAACTATAACTGGCAGTGGCGCGAGTGGTGGCGTGAGCGGACTTGAGCGAGAGAGGACAAGGCTACGCCAAGATGCAGTACTTGTCCATACACGAGGGCGAACACTCAGGGTCTTCGCCAAGACACGTCAGCTCCTGCCCAGCTGACTCGGTTTCAAATACATGGTCCCTTCCTTCCTTGTATTCCCGTTTTTTGGAGAGGAGAGGGTTGCATCGACTTTGGGAGAGGGGTGGAGGCAATACCTTTCCAGGGCGACGGGGAATGTGGGAACATGACACGGCTTCCCCGCAGGGGCGTCTGCGTCAGCAGGCGTTTGGTGTGTTGCGACACCACGTACCCGAGCACACGAGGGTTGGACCCTCCCGCGTGTAGCCGTGCGCGGCTTAGCCGTGTCCGGGGAAAGGGGGATCCTGGGGGTTGAGCCGATGCCGGGTGTTTGGACCTTTAAGGCCCCCCGGCGGAGGCAACACACCTCTTTGGCCTCTGCTTCACGTAGACGGCACCCCCGGACTGACCCACCCGGGGGAAATCGGCAGTCGCCTTTTCCTGTCTCTCTCTCCTGAAACCTTCATCTTTCTCTTCCACTTTTAGTACTTTCCTGTCTCCTTCTCTCTTCTATTTACTTCCTTCTTCTTGGTGGCAAGGGTTAACCCTGTGTGGCTATCCAACCTTGGGTACACCATATTTGGTTATAGTGGCGGCGTACGACTGGCGTCGTGCAGACTTGCATGCAAGCTCTGCCGCGTCCCCTCGTTGGGCTCCGTGGTGGGCGGTCGGCGCTGTTGCCGAATTTTTATATATTTCATGGAAACTTCTTTTCCCAAACTGCCTGATCGCCCTCAGAAACGAGGGCGCACCGAAGATGTCTTTAAGTTTTTTGGCAATCGTACACAGAACTTTCCCCGCTTTCATGTCATCCACTCCGATAAGCCTGAGAAGACTGTAAGAATGATCTCACCTTTCGTTGTCTCGAAATCTCTGACAGAAGTTTTTGGTCCCGGATACAAAGCATCGAAAATGGCTAGCGGTGATCTTCTCCTAGAGCTCCGCGATCAGAAACAATTTGAAAAACTGTCAAAACTTGTATCTTTCGGGGGTGTTCCAGTCACAGTGACCCCACACCGTACCATGAATACTACCCGTGGCGTTGTATCGGATGCTGATCTGCTTGAATTGTCTGAAGCTGAACTTCTAGAGGGTTGGAATGATCAGAACGTGATCAATGTTAAGAGAATTAAAATAAGACGTGACGGAAAAGAAATCAATACCATGCACCTATTACTTACATTTGGCTCAAGCAACCTACCAGACACTATCGAGACAGGCTATGTGAAAATCCGAGTGAGACCATACATTCCAAATCCCCTACGATGCTTTAAGTGCCAGCGATTCGGCCACAGCTCGCAGAACTGCCGAGGCCGCCAGACATGTGCAAAATGTAGTTCCCGTGACCATGCCTCTGAAACGTGCGAAAACGCTCCACACTGCGTGAACTGTGATGGCGAGCATGCCGCATACTCGCGGTCATGCCCGTCTTGGAAAAAAGAAAAAGAAATAGTCACTATCAAAGTAAAAGAAAACATATCATTCAAAGAGGCACGCAGGCGGGTTGCATACCTTCCTAAGGCCAGCTTTGCCGAAGTGGCGCGTCAGGGGGCAGCGTCACAACGGCCTCCGGCGGCTGTCCGACCCACAAGCAGTGAGTCGGCAGTCACGCCATCTGCCCCCGCGGCGGTTGAAGCTAGCGCTGCTCCGTCAACCGAGGAGAAGGGACCATCCACCCCGAAGGTGGGTGCAGCCGAGGCTGCCCCAACCTCCGAGGCCCCTTCCAGCGCTGGCAACGGCCAGCGCAGCCAAATCCCTCAGGGAGTCCCATCGACCTCCGGGCTGGTGGGCGCAGGGGTCTTGCCCTCCAAGGCGGGACTCCCTCTGAAAACCTCTCGCTCGCAAGAGCTCTTGTCCGGCGTCTCACACGAGGCAATGGACAGTACACCTATCCCCAAGGCGCACCAAGCGCCTAAGGAGCGTCGAGAATCGCTTGAACGCTTCAAAAAGAACAAAACACCTATTACAGGGCCTCGAAAGGGCTCTGTAATCTAAGGCATCTTTCCGTTTCCGTACACACAGCACTAATTTACATTAAATATGGATACACAAATCATACAATGGAACGTCAGAGGTCTCGTTAGAAACCTTGATGATTTGCAAGAACTCATCCACACACATAATCCAAAAGTGCTGTGTTTACAGGAAACACACTTAAAATCAAAATACACAAACTTTCTTCGACAATATGTTACTTTTCGGAAAGATCGCGATGATGCTGTCGCATCATCGGGCGGTGTCGCAATTATAATTCAAAAAAGCGTAGCGTGCCAACGTTTACAGCTACGAACGGCCCTTGAGGCAGTGGCGGTTCGAGCTGTTCTTTCAAATAAACTCGTCACCATTTGCTCGCTTTATTTACCCCCACACTTCAAATTAAACAAGCATGAATTTCAGTCATTTATAGACGAATTGCCAGAACCTTATGTTCTTCTTGGCGATTTCAATGCGCACAGCTCCCTGTGGGTCGACTCTCGTACAGACGCGCGAGGTCGTCTTGTTGAACAGCTCCTCTTTTCTTCCGGTGCGTGCTTGCTGAATAAAAAGGAACCCACATATTACTCTCTAGCAAACAGAACATTTTCTTCAATAGATCTTACTATAGTTTCCCCGTCTATACTGCTCGAACTTGAATGGGAAGTTACGAAGAATCCTTACGGGAGCGATCACTTTCCCATACTGATAAGAACATCAAAAGAAAACGAATATTCTCCGCAAGCTCCTAGGTGGAAGATAGACACAGCCGACTGGGAGAAATTTCGAAGTCTCACTAACATCTCATGGGCCGACATGTCTTCTCTAGAAATTGATGCAGCTGTAGAGTATCTTACATCATTCATAATAGATGCCGCGTCAAAATGCATATCCGAAGTGAGTGGTCTGTCATGCAAACGACGTGTACCGTGGTGGAACAGCGAATGTAGGATCGCCCGTAAGAATCAGAACAAGGCGTGGGCGTTGTTACGCGCTTCTCCCACTGCAGAGAATCTTATAAACTTTAAGAAAATAAAGTCCCAAGGCAGGCGAACCCGCCGACAGGCCAGAAGAGAAAGCTGGCACAAGTTTTTATCGAGTATTAACTCGTTTAGGGATGAGGCCAAAGCCTGGAACAGAGTTAATAGGATTAGAGGGCGGCAAACACATTCACTCCCCCTGGTAAGCACACAGGGCGATACACTACAAGACCAGGCAGACTCGCTTGGGGAGTATTTTGAGAACGTGTCAAGTTCATCAAATTATTCACAATCCTTCCTCAAATACAAACAAATAGAAGAACGTAAGCCTTTCAACAGAAAATGTCGTCAAAATCAACCATACAACCGTCCTTTTAGTATTGCAGAGTTGAGAGCTGCCTTGAGCGCATGCAAGAGCTCTGCACCGGGATCTGACAGAATCATGTATGAAATGCTGATAAACTTACACAATGACACGCAAGTTACACTACTTACACTTTTCAACACTATCTGGGACGCAGGGTACCTTCCGACTGCATGGAAAGAAGCCATTGTGGTCCCTGTTTTAAAACAAGGCAAAGATCCTTCCTCAGTGGCAAGCTACCGCCCGATAGCCCTCACAAGTTGCACGTGTAAGGTATTTGAAAAAATGATAAATCGGCGCCTCAATCATTTCCTTGAACAGAACAAAATACTTGATCCTTATCAGTGTGGCTTCAGGGAAGGGCGCTCCACAACTGATCACCTTGTACGTATTGAAGCAAACATCCGTGACGCATTTGTACACAAACAGTTTTTCCTATCCATATTCCTCGATATGGAGAAGGCATACGACACAACGTGGCGATACGGAATCTTAAGAGACTTGTCAGAAATGGGCATTTATGGTAATATGCTAAACCTCATAGAAAGCTATTTGTCCAATCGCACATTCCGTGTAAAAGTCGGCAATGTACTGTCACGTCCTTTTACACAGGAAACTGGGGTACCCCAGGGTGGAGTACTAAGCTGCACGCTCTTTCTCGTAAAGATGAACACGCTTCGGGCATCATTACCACCAGCTATTTTTTATTCCGTCTACGTAGACGATATACAAATAGGTTTCAAATCCTGCAATCTCACAGTCTGCGAGAGACAGGTACAGCAGGCCCTAAACAAGGTGTCCATGTGGGCAGATCAAAATGGATTTAAAATCAACCCCCACAAAAGTTCCTGTGTTCTCTTCACAAGAAAGAGAGGCCTGGTCCCAGATCCTTGTGTAGAACTGGGCGGACAACAAATTCCTTTTAACAAAGAGCACAAATTTCTAGGCGTTATACTTGACTCCAAGCTTACATTCATTTCACACATAAAATGTCTAAAAACAAAATGTCTAAAAACAATGAACCTGCTTAAAATCCTATCCCACACTTCATGGGGTAGTGACAGGAGGTGCCTGTTGAATCTTTACAAGAGCCTAGTTAGATCACGGTTAGATTACGGTGCCGTAGTATATCACTCTGCTGCACCTAGTGCGCTAAAAATTTTAGACCCCGTTCATCATCTGGGTATCCGCCTCGCCACTGGCGCATTTAGAACAAGCCCTGTTGAAAGTCTATATGCAGAGTCAGACGAATGGTCACTACATTTTCAGAGAACGTACATAAGCTTTACCTATTTTCTCAATGTGCGTTCCAATAAAGAACATCCGTGTTTCAAAACTGTTATTGACTTAACGTGTCAAACACTTTTTAATAATAAACCCTCCATGAGACTTCCTTTCTCACTGCGTGCAAGAGAACTTAGCACGGAAATGGATGTCCCTGTTCTTGAACATCACCTAATGCCTCCAACTAAGCTATTACCGCCCTGGGAGTGGCAGGTGATAGACTGTGACGTATCCTTTGCAGAGGTCACAAAACACGCACCTGATATCGAAATCGCTATGCATTTCCGCGAACTTCAATCGAAGTACAAGTGCTCTGAATTGTATACAGACGCGTCTAAATCACATGCTGGTGTATCTTATGCTGCTGTTGGTCCCTCTCTTTCTATATCTGACTTACTGAACCCGCAAACAAGTATCTTCACTGCAGAAGCTTATGCAGTACTGTCTGCAGTAAGACATATACAGAAATTAAAACTCGACAGAGCAATTGTATACACAGACTCGCTAAGTCTCGTAAAGGCGTTAATTTCATTACAAAAGCCTAAAAATCCTGTATTCATTGAACTTTACTCCCTCTTATGCAGTATTTATATATCACATATACATATAGTAATATGCTGGGTACCTGGCCATAGAGGTATCGAGGGCAATGTACTGGCTGATAGAATGGCCACATCACTCACATCACTAAACACTTCTTCTGCAGCTGCTGTCCCGGTCACAGATCTGAGGCCTTTCTTGCGTAAGAAACTGCGACAACACTGGCAACGCATGTGGAACGCAGAAATAAACAATAAACTGCACATTATAAAGCCACAGCTAGGTTTTTGGCCCTCGCCATCAAAATCACGGCGAACAGATGTCCTATTCTGCCGCCTCAGAATAGGTCACACATTTGGTACACACAGTTTTCTCCTTACTGGAAATGAACCGCCAACCTGTGGTCGATGTGGTGAGAGGCTGACCGTCCTCCACGTCCTCTTGGAGTGTCGCGAAGCCGAACCTGAAAGAAAGAAGCATTTTCCTCTAGCATATCGTTATTGCATACCTCTTCACCCAGCTATGTTTCTTGGCAAAGAACCATTTTTCAACACCAAAGTAGTCCTCAATTTTTTAAATGAGGTTGTCCTACATGTTATGAGCCCAATAAATTCGTAGCGCATCCTCTCTCCAGAGGATGCCGCTGTGATAGTTGTTTTATATAGCACATGCCTCCAGGCCCTTGTGTCTCAAGGGCTCTAACGAGGCCATGATGCTCTAGTTAATTTTAGAAACCTACGCATTTCTTTATATCATATCATTATTTTGCAATGCACCTTAATGCACATAGTACACGTCATTTGTCATCGCCATAATTTTATTACACGTACATTTTACGCACTTTACAGTGACTATATTTTAGGCCCCTTTACAGCCACGTCACCTCAACTTCACAGAATTCATAACTCCACTGCGAAATCACTAACACTTGCATGGCGCTCTTTGGCCATACCTGGCCCTTGCGCCACTAAAAACCACACATTCATTCATTCATGACACGGCTTACGTAGGTACGTCTTGTTTGCAGTCGCGTAACTGCCTATATTTATTTCTTTGTGCAGGAACATAGGTGAAGCACACTATCCTACACTACTGCCATGAAGGAACAGGAATATCGGTGTACATTCAGGGCTGCTCTTACTGACAATACTGTTTGCACGCATAACTATCAATTTTTGCTCTACCAAATTACCCATTAATTGCAGAGGGTGCTACTGCATTGCGGTAGAGTATAGAACGTTGCCTGTGGGCACTGCACCGTTCGTGTTCAGTCCTGGGAGACTACGAGTTGGCGATAATGGGTGGACAGAATGTTGCTTCCCTGGCAAACCACCCTTCTACCTAATACTGCTCACAAGTACTGTGGCTTGGCATACAGCGTCTGCTGCTACTGCGGCATCGGCACTTGCTGGCAGTGTTTTGTGTCCCTTTTTTTGCGGTGGTCCACGATGCCTTGCTGGCAGTTGCATCCAGCCGGGTTCACTGTGGCAATGTCTAGAGTTACATTTGCCACATTCCTGTTCTTTTCCTATCCCGTGAATGACTGCACGAATTAGTGCTTATTCTGTGCGCAGTAATTTGCACGCAGAATAAGTAGTATATTTACAAGCAGTGGACATTTAATTAAAATGCACCAAGACTGTACTGTGTGACCTCTTTACCATCGGGCATTTTCTTGGATCTTTTGTTTGGTGGCCCTTGGATGCATTCTTCAGTTTCTGTCGGTGTTCTTCATGAGCCTTCTGGAGAACAAAAGTCAAGGTCTACAACCAATGTGACATGCATTGCAGAGTAGCCTTACAGGTTCTTTGAATGCGGCTTTTCCAGGGCATGACGGCACATGAGCCCTTGTGCAGCAGATTAGTTGTAAAGTCTTGTGTTTGAGTCTCGGCGGCAAGTGCAGCTTCGCCCCCCCCCCTAAAAAGGATGTGCACGCATGCACATTGCTGCATTTAGTTGTGCCGTGCATCATGTTGCAACTCCACCGGTAGCTCGATGCTAGTGCAATGCTGAGAAAAGGTGCGCAATATACGACTGCAACTTCATGTTTAAAACGGAAACCGCCCATGGCTTTGTCCAGACTGTACCGTAAACCACATACAGCTTGCTTTTATTGATGGCTAGCAAAATTCATGAAAAAATCCCAGTAATGCACTACGGTGACACCTCAAAAACATCACATTGCTTACTTCTGGCAGTGTCGGATCTCCCTTGCAGGTGGTCGCAGCGTGTGCCTGACTTCACATTTTCACAGAGGGGGCCGGAGAAGCATTGCGGTAAAAATGAGACTTGGGCAGGAAAGACGATCGCTTGCAACTCAGTAAATTTTCAGAGGGAAACCACCAGCAACGTCATTGCGCATGCGCTGCCATCGAGAAATGTGAAGAAAAAATTGTCATTTTTTCATATAGAACATCTCCTGACAACGGGGCTTGTGCTGGTGATCGGAAGAACAGCGTGCGCAGATTACGTGACAAAAATCATTCCAAAAAAAATAAGAAATTTTCGGCGGAGGTTACAGAGGAGCGTTGCCTAGAAATTTCATCCAAGGGCAAGGAACAAATTTTTTGCATCAGACGCACTGCCGACGCACTACTACGTAATCATACTTGTTTAAAATCTGCGGTAACACTGGGTCGGTTGAAGTGGTCCACTCCAGGGACTGTTCGCATATTCAGCACAGTGTGTCGCTCAGAGCATTTCATCATTCCAGGATGACACCATACAAGGATGGCAAATGAAGGTTAAGCAGGATTTGGTAATCTTTAGCGAAGGTTAGGGAGTCCTCTAGTTCGTGCACCTGCTACCAACAGAACTAAACTGGAATAAAAACGTAAGCAGTTAGGACGTAGGTAACTGCTTTTATAGTTCAGATGTGGCCTTTGTGGTTTTTCTCCGCACGCAATTAGCGGGAGACGGAGATACAGTTCTGTGCCAACATCTGTATGTCACAGTTCCCGAAGGCTGCCAAGTCGCACTCGTTACTTAGATGGGTGGATCTGTACGTAATGTTATGCTGAGACATTTCTTGAATTCCGGAGATGCTTTTCTTTACCTCTTTGTCCATCTCGAAGCCAGAGACTGTGCATGCTGTACAGCACCCTAAATAAACGCCTCGCTCAGTTAGCCATTGGGTCAGTAATTGCATCCGCATTTTCTCAAGAGAACAGCACGGCCTGTAAGTGAGCGCTTACGCAAGCACAGCTTTATCCAACAATACTGTCCCAACAATGCACAAGTGAGCCAGAGAACGTGGTGTAGCGGTGCGAGAGCATGTATGTACTCCGCGCCAGTTGATCATTTTTGGAGCTTACTCCTGGACCTCGTTTCACTCTGTAAGTAAACATCTTTTGTAAGGACTTTGGTGGAGGGTCAGGGTACAGCGCAGCTCACGCTCCCCCATTCTTGTTGCTCGGGCTCAACATTATATATGGCCTGATTTTTCTTGAGAACAATAAATGGCTGTCGGTCGTTTTGGGCTGTATCCAGCAACTTGGCCTTACTTTAAACTGGAAATAGCGCGTTTCGGTGAGAGTCGACCACTTGTACTAGGTTTTCTGGTCGACAGAGACTGCATACGACCAGTCCCCGCAAATAAGGCGGCGGTTGAGGACTTTCAAAAGCCACAGGCGGCAAGTACAACAGGGCAAGTACAGGCAAGTACAACAGGGCTTGAACAAAGTATCTAAATGGGCAGACGAAAACGGATTTAAAGTGAACCCGAACAAAAGTTCTTGTGTGCTTTTCACAAGAAAGAGAGGCCTCGTTGCAGATCCCAATATTGAAATCTATGGCCAGCAAATCCCTGTGAACAAAGAGCACAAGTTCTTAGGTATCATACTTGACTCTAAACTAACATTTATTCCACACATAAAGTACCTCAAGGTGAAATGCTTAAAAACAATGAACTTACTGAAAATTTTATCCCATACAACATGGGGTAGCGACAGAAAATGTTTGATGAATCTTCACAAAAGCCTCATTCGATCACGATTGGACTACGGTGCCGTGATTTATCATTCTGCAGCCCCGAGCGCGCTAAAGATGCTAGATCCGGTTCACCATTTAGGAATTCGACTGGCCACTGGCGCTTTTAGGACAAGTCCCATTGAAAGTTTGTATGTCGAATCAAATGAGTGGTCACTCCATCTCCAGAGAACATACATCAGCCAAACATATTTCCTGAAAATCCACTCTAACCCTGAACATCCGTGTTTTAATACCCTTAACGATATGACATATGATACACTCTTTCGTAATCGTTCCTCTGTAAGACAGCCCTTCTCACTTCGTGTGAGGGAGCTTAGTGTTGAAATGGATGTCCCAATCCTCAAACATCGCCTAATGCCTCCAGCTAAGCTGCTGCCTCCTTGGGAGTGGCAGATGATAGAATGCGACATATCTTTCATGCAAGTTACAAAACACGCTGCAGAGATTGAAATCCATATGCATTTCCGGGAACTCCAATACAAACACTCCTGCACGGAGTTTTACACAGACGCATCGAAGTCACGCGAGGGAGTGTCCTATGCAGCCGTCGGCCCATCCTTCTCGGTATCCGATGTACTGCATCCGGAAACAAGCATCTTTATGGCTGAGGCCTACGCACTACTGTCGGCTGTAAAGCATATAAGGAAAACAAAACTCAAAAAATCTGTTATATATATGGACTCCCTAAGCGCTGTGAAGGCATTGATGTCATTTTGTAAGCACAAAAACCCAGTAATCAATGAACTATATTCCGTCCTATGTAAAGCGTATATATGTAGCCAGCATGTCATCATATGCTGGGTGCCGGGTCATAGAGGCATCGAAGGTAACGTTCTGGCGGACCAGATGGCCACATCAATTGCATCGTATTCTGTTCATCCTACTGCTGCAGTCCCTGTCGCAGATCTAAGGCCCTTCTTGCGCAGGAAACTGCGAAACTACTGGCAACGCTTGTGGGACAGGGAAACAAATAATAAGCTGCACGTAATAAAACCACAATTAGGGTTCTGGCCTTCTGCAATAAAATCACGCCGGACAGACGTCCTATTCTGTCGTCTTAGAATAGGACACACATTTGGCACCCATAACTTTTTACTCACCGGAAATGACCCTCCAACCTGTGGCAGATGCGGGGACAGGCTGACCGTGCTCCACGTCCTCCTGGAGTGTCGGAAAGCCGAATCTGAGAGAAGGAGACATTTTTCCTTAGCATACCGCCAACACATTCCTCTTCATCCTGTAATGTTTCTCGGTCCAGAACCGCTTTTTAATACAAACAGTGTCCTAGGTTTCCTCAGAGATGTTGTCCTACACGTTATTAGTCCTATACATTCGTAGCGCTTCCTCTCTTGAGAGGATGCCGCTGTGATAGTCATACTGTATAGCATATGCCTCCAGGCCCTTGTGTTTCAAGGGCTCTGGCGAGGCAGTAGTGCTTCAGGTAATTTTACTATCTCACATATCTTTTATAATGCATCATTCTCTCACGATAGACTTTATTGCTCATAGAACATGTCATTATCATCTACATAATCTTATAACAGATAGATTTTACGCACTCTAGAGCGACTATTTTTAAGGCTCCTTTACAGCCGCGTCTCATCAACCTAATTGAACTCATAACTACATTGCGAATTCATCAACACTGGCTTGGCGCTCTTTGGCCACACCTGGCCCTTGCGCCAATAAAAACCAAACATTCATTCATTCATTCAAATAAGGCGGCGGTTGAGGACTTTCAAAAGCCACAGGCGGCGAAGGACCTGCAATTTTTAATCCTTTGATATTCCGACAGTTTCTCAAGAATTTCGCACAGCTTGCCTCTCCACTCTCGCCTCACCTTTACGAAGACACCTGATATTTGTGGACTGCTGACTGCCAGTCTGCATTTCAACAGCTGATATTTTTGTTGACTGCTGGACTGGGTATGCTGCATTCCGATCTGGAGGCTTCAACAGAGCTCCATACAAACGCCAGCGCTGGGGGTGTCGGCCCTGTGCTTGTTTAGAGCTGCGGTGGTTCTATCATGCCATTGCCTATGCCCGTCGGACAATTACCAAAGCGGAGAGAAAATATACCGTTACTGAACCCAAGTGTTTAACAGTCATACCTGACATTCAGAAATTCTCTCCGTATCTGCACGGTGGCACATTCACGATAGCGACGGACCATCATTCACTATGTTGGCTCATTGGGCTGTACGACCCGTCTGGGCAGGGTGGCCCGCTGGGCGTTGCGCCTTCAAAAGGACAGCTTTTCCTTCAACTACAACAGCGGACAATCTCATATGAATGTTTGGTATCTCCTATATCTTCCCCGCACAATAAGGTTGACGATAATAACTATGATAATCTAGTTTCCATCCGCGCCACATTTTCAGACACAAGAACGAGCAATGGTGTGATCCTACCTTGAAATCACTACGCGCAGCTGTACGTGAGTCAGCAGGAAGAACACGATTTACTTTTCGTGATGGAGTGCTGTACAAAAATTTTCAGACACTAGACGCCCTGCAGGACCAACAGACCTGCATGGCGTCTAGTTGTGTCTGAAAACCTGCGACCTTCTGTTCTTCATTTCATGCACTGCAACTTCCGCGCACACTGGCTTCACACGCGCACTATACCAACTTCGCAAGAAAGAAAAATGGCTGTGGCTTAGCTAAGGTTAAGCCCAGGATGCGAACCATACTAGCCTTTATTTCAGTTGTTGAACCACTGTTTAGCCTGGTGAACTGCTGTTGCTTGGCTATATTTGGTTCGGCTAGACGAAGAAACAACTCATGCGTTACTCTGCTTCGCCTTCAAGAGTGGAACGCGACAGCGTTCCCGTCGACCCGCCAAGCGGTGTAAGACAAAGGGCTACGTTGCAGCGACTACGCGCCCCGCATTGGACGCGGTGAGCGTCGAGCAACGCAGCGTTCGGCGCGGCAACGAAATGTGCGCCTGAGCAAGCGACGCACGCCTGAGCCTTAGAAACAGCTCGTTTCTGAGGCAACACTGCATTCACTAGAGGCGTTTTGTACCGCTTTGAAGCATCGTACTCGTGGCTCAGTGGTAGGGTCTCCGTCTCACACTCCGGAGACCCTGGTTCGATTCCCACCCAGCCCATCTTGCAAGAGTTGAGCCAAAGCCACCTAGAAACAAGCGCAGCTGTTTATATACCGCCGCGACGGCGCGAGTTGGAGCCCCGTTTCTCCTCTGTCGTAACGTCACGGTATCACGTGGTCAGCCTTGAAGGCGACGCCGCGAGCGACGGCGCGAGTTGGAGCCCCGTTTCTCCTCTGTCGTGACGTCACGGTGTCACGTGGTATGGCATGGGGTCAAAGGTCGTTGAAGGCGACACCGCCGCGCCTGAGGAGCTTGGTTGAGCTCTAGTAATATGCTTCGCATAAAATAACATTTATTTCCACCAATCAATAACACCTCAGAAGATGCGCTTCCCCGGCAGTGCCTCCATCCGTCGGCCGGCTTTCCAAAGGACTGAGAGGCATCTACACTTGGCTGATGATTTCTCGTTGAGTCTTGCTCTACTGGTTGCGTTGTAAGTCCTCCCAGGATTCTATCGTGTTTCAGCTATCGTATATTCCTTCGGACCTAGATACCATGCGGACCATATTCGCTGCATTGCAGAGCCTGCAATGTAGTTTGGAGACTTCGCGATCGATTTTGCTATATAGCGTGGGGTTTGGGAAGACCCCTGTCCGCAGCTTCTGCCATGCTACTTCTCCCTCACTGAGCGTGCAGTCTGTCGCCGGAATAGCCTCTCTGCTTAAGCTGTAATGCGTTAATATAATTATTTCCTGATACATTATTAGTCCCTCATTTCTGTCTACGTGCTCAACTGGTTGAAGTGCCCCGGGGGCTGAATGGAATGTGGGACCGCAGGTGACCCTGCGGGTTTCATTGTGAACGGACGCCCACACGAGCAGCAGTCGTTCCTTGGCCACCCTCGCTTATTTTTAATATGTGGGCGGGAGCTGCCGTAAGTCGTCCTGATTCGTAACATTTTATCGCAGTTTTGGGTTCGCTGACAACCTCCAGCCTACGGTGACTAGTTTCAAGGGCTATGGACATCTCTTCAGCCTCTAGGGTGGTGACCCCACAGAGCGTACGGCACACTGGAGCTCCATCTTCCATGTCTGCTACCGCCACGTGGATATTCCTATATTTATTCCGCCGAGTCAACGTACATGACGTCATTCCTGCCTTGGTATTTGTCCTGTAAGGTCTCTGCTTTATTCTTCCTTATACCTTTGTGCGAGGCTGTATTCATGTTTTTGGGCAGTGCAAAAACATTAAATTTGTCCCGGATGCGCTGATCTGTATCCCACGGTCTCCCTTGCTGTGGGGCTGAAATCCCAGTCTCTCCAGTACCCTCGTTTCCATTTGTCTCCCATGCAGTCAGTGATGCTAGGCCGTAAGAGCAGCCTCAACAAGCTCCTCGACTGTGTTAGACTCTACTAGTTGCACTAACCACCACGGACGTGTTATGGAGGGAGGCGGAGCGCAACGTCGATGCCTTTCAGCATTATGGTATCAATTTCCATGCGTTCGTCTACCTGAAGTCTGAGATAGGCAACGACATATACACTGCTGGTGATGAAAGCTTGGGCTATTCGCAGCAGGTTGGCCACCTATATGCCCGCTTTTCTGCTATCAATCTCTCATATGAGGCGACACGTTTGGGTCAGACTGGTTTCCCGTCGCAAAGACATCTTGGAGTCTTGACATTCGCCTGAATACAAAGGGGTTAAACCCGAATCTTGTCTGCGACGGGGAACTTTTCCCATAAAGGTGCAGGTGGATGATCTCCTTATCGTTCAGCCCATGTCGCCTCTTTCCAGTCAGTCTTCGAAGCAGAACTGCCGATTTCTCTGCTGAGAAACTAAGCCCCTTCAGTTTTAGTTACTCTATGATTTCTGTCACAGCTTGCAGCGATTCCTCACACTGTCCGTCACAATCTTTACACGCCCATAATCTAAGGTAATCGGGATATATGCTGTGATCGATTCCTTCTATTGCCCTGAGTTTCGCCGGGAGTCCCGTCATCGCCAAATATAAAGGGGACAGCGACAGCACAGACGTTTGGTGCGTCCATCAGTTTTCTAGTTTTGAACTTTTAAATGACTATTCCCCCAGCGTTAGAGTCGTTTTCCTATCCCTAAGGAAATCCCTGAGATAGTCGTACACTTTCTTGCCCACATGAAAGGAACTACGGTTCTCATATACAGAGGCGTGTCTTACATTGTCAAAAGCTTTGGCAAAATCCCAGCCCAGGATCACTCTCGTGTCCCTTGTGCTTTTTTCTTCTAGTTGCAGCATTACATCGCGGGCCGACTGCCTTGACATAAAGCCAAACATGATATACGTTAAACTCTTCTTTCCCCCGCAGGGTCGTCTGCGTCAGCGGGTGTTTGGTTTGTTGCGACACCATGTACCCGAGCACACGAGGGTTGTACACTCCCGCGTGTAACCATGCGCGGCATAGCCGTGTCCGGGGAAAAGGCAATCCTTGCACTTGAGCCGACGCCGGGTGTTCGGACCGTTAAGGCACCCCCGGTGGAGGCAGCACGCATCCTCTGCCTCTGCTTCACGTCGACAGGACCTCCAGGCTCCCCCACCTGGGGAAATAGGTAGTTGCCTTTTACTGTCGCTCTCCCCCTCCAGCCTTCGTCTTTTTCTCACTTCATCTTTCCTGTCTTCTCCTAGCGTCCGCCTACCTCCAATTTTTCAAGGCAGAAAGGGTTAACCTTGTGTGAATAGCCAACCTAGGTTATATCATATTTGGTAATAGTAGTAATGTACAGCTGGCGTTTCCAGACCGTGTTTCACAGGTCCTGCAGTGTCCCCTTGTAGGAAACCACAGTGGGTGGGTGGCGTTATTGCCGAAATTTCATATCTTTATGGCTACCTCCTTCCCCCCCACTCCCTGATCACCTTGAAAAAAAAGGGCGCACCGACGAAGTATTCCGATTTTTTTGGTCGGCAAAAGGAATCTGTACCGCGTTTCCACGCGATCCGTTCTGAAAAACCAGCTAAACCAGTGCGAGCAATCTCACCATTCCTTGTATCGAAGTCCCTTACCGAAGTTTTTGGTCCAGTTTGTAAGGCGTCGAGGAAGGCTACCGGTGACCTCTTCTTGGAGCTCCGCGATCAGAAGCAATTTGACAAACTGCCCAAACTAGTATCATTTGCGAAGACCCAAGTAGTAGAAACCACTCACCGCATGATGAATACCACCTGCGGCGTTGCCTTGCACGATGATTTGCTGGAGCTCACTGAGGCTGAACTCTTGGAGAGCTTCAGTGAACAAAAATGTTATCCATGTCAAAAGAATTAACAAGAGGCGGGATGGCAAAGAAATCGAAACCAAACTCTTGATAATCACCTTTGGTTTGAGTGCCCTGCCCGAGTCAATCGCGGCAGGGTACATCAAGCTCCCTATTAGGCCATATGTGCCAAGCTCCTTTGGATGTTTTCATATGGCAATGTTTCGGCCGCAGTTCGCAGAGCTGCCGAGGCCGCCAAACCTGTGTGAAATGCAGTGCCCATGAACATTCCTCTGAAGTTTGCGAGAACACTCTCCATTGTGTAAACTGTGATGGGGAGCACGGCGGGTACTTGCGGTCGTGCCCATCCTGTAAAAAAGAAAAGGAAATTGTTACAAAGTCAAGGAAAACGTAAGTTTCAAGGAGGCACGCAGGAGGGTTTCATACCTGCCCAAGAACACCTTTGCCGATATGACGCGTCCGGGGGCAGCGACACAACGGCTTCCGGCTGCTGTCCGACCCACATGTAGTGAGTCGGCAGTTACGCCACCTGCCCCCGCGGCGGTTGCAGCTAGCGCTGCTTTGCCAACCCAGAAGGGGCCATGCACCTCCGGGCAGGTGGCCTCGAAGCTCTCGTCTAACGTGCCGAGGCCTTCACGTCAAACAAAGCGCGCGGAAAAGCGCGTGTCCAGCGCCCCGCAAGAGGCGATCTACACAACGACCAGCCAGACGGCGCCACCAGCGCCTAAGGAGCGGCGACCCTCTCTCGATCGCTCCAAAAAAAGACAAGACTCCCGTCACGGCGCCTGCAAAGGGCCCCCGAACAAATATCACTCTTTTAAAAACACAGCACCAAACACATTTATTACAATGGACACACAAATGCTAAGTGGAATGTACGGGGACTTATACGCAACCTCAACGACATTAAAGAACTACACCAACACAATCCCAAGTTCCTGTCTCTTCAAGAGACACATCTAAAACGCACAAACTTTCTTCGGTAGTACACCATCTTCCCCAAGGACCGTGATGAGGCTAACACCTCGTCCGGCGGTGTAGCAATCCTTGCAGGCAAGTCCGTAGCTTGTCGCCAGGTAACATTACAGACACCCTTCGAGGCAGTATCAATTAGATGGATTATTTTCAATAACTTGGTAGCCGTCTGTTCCATATAAATACATCCAAGCTATCACCACCAAAAAACAGATTTCTATAACCTCACAAATAAGCTACCGGTACCCTACATACTTGTGAGCGTCGAAATCACCCACAACACGTTGTGGGGAGACGCGCGTTGCCACGCACGAGGCCTACTTATTGAAAATTTTATTCTGACCTCTAGTGTCTGCCTGTTTAATAAGGAGCCAACTTACTACAGCATCCAACCCAATTCTTATTCATACATAGACCTAGCCATAGGCTCTGCTTCTTTTTTCTGCCTCATCTGGAATGGAATGTGATCAAGAATCTTTTTGGAAGTGACCACTTCCCTATAACAATAAACATAATAACGCAGCATGACAGCCCTCCCCGTCTTGCCATACGGAAATTAGCATCAGCTGACTGGGAGCATTTTAAAGAATCAACTCAATTATCCCCCGATTTTATAAACAATTTTAGCATCGATGATGGTGACGTATATTTTACCGCTTCTATTATTGATGCTGCTGAAAAGCTTATCCCACAAACAAATGGTGGCTCACATAAAAGACGCGTTCCCTGGTGAAGTGAAAACTATAGAGATGCACGAAGAGGCAGAATAAGGCATGGGGCATATTGTGCAGAACGCCGAATAATGAAAATCTCATTGATTTTATTTGACATAAAAATTGTAACAGCGCAAACACATGCAACCACAAAGTACAATTGTACAATTTTACAATTTGTTGTAAAGTATGCACCAACTCACCCAGGAAGAAATTTTAGTGAAGTACCTCATTGAATTTAAGCATATAAAATCACAGGGAAGGGGAATACGACGTCAGGCGAAGAAAGAAAGCTGGGCGAGGTTCCTTTCAGGTATAACTTCGTACACACAAGAGGCAAAAGTTTGGAATGGCGTAAGGAAGCTAATAGGGCAGCAAATAAATCCGTTGCCTCTGGTGAACGAACAAGGGGATACCTTATAAAACAGGCAGACACCCTAGGGGAGCACTCTGAGCATGTGTCAAGCTCAATACACTACACAATTTCCTTCAAGTGCAGACAAAAAGAACAACGTAAGGCATTTGAGCGCCAATACCCTCCCAACGCACCATACAACCGTCCTTTCTGCATTACCGAGCTGAGAGCTGCCTTGATCGCATGCAACAGCTCTGCACCGGGACCCGATAGAATAATGTACGACATGGTTAGGAACGCAAACACTGACACACAACTGTCACTACTTGCACTTTTTAATACTATTTGGGCTTCTCAATATCTTCCACCTGCATGGAAAGAAGCGATCGTGGTCCCCGTTTTGAAGCAAGGTAAAGATCTTTCGTCAGCGGCAAGCTACCGCCTGTTAGCTCTGATGAGTTACCTTTGTAACCTGTTTGAGAAAATGATTAACCGGCGACTCATACTTATCTTTGAAATGAACAATATAGTTGATCCCTATCAGAGTGGCTTCAGAAAGGGTCAGTCCACCACCGACAATCTTCTGCGTATTGAGGGGAATATGCGCGACGCGTTAGTGCGCAAACAGTTTTTCTTATCAATATTCCTCGCTATGGAGAAGGCGTACGGCACAATGTGGCGGTACGTGATCTTGCGACACTTGTCGGGAATGGGCATCCGTGGCAATATGCTAAACCTGATAGAAAGTTATCTGTCCTATCGTACCTTCCGCGTGAAAGTCGGGAATGTACTTTTGCGTCCATTTATACAGGAGACAGGTGTACCCCAGGGAGGTATGCTCAGCTCCACATTCTTTATAGTTAAGATGAACACACTCCACGCTTCATTACCACGAGCTATATTTTATTCCGTGTACGTAGATGACATACAAATAGGTTTTAAATCCTCTAACCTTGCAGTGAGCGAGAGACAAGTACAGCAAGGTTTTAACAAGATATCTAAGTGGGCAGACGAAAATGGGTTCAAAGTTAACGCCAACAAACGTTCATGTGTTCTCTTCACTAGAAAGAGGGGCCTGGTTACAGACTCGTGCATGGAACTGTGTGGACAACAAATACCTGTCAAGAAAGAGCACAAATTTCTGGATGTAATACTTGACTATAAGCTTACTTTAATCTCGCACATAAATTATCTCAAAACTAAATGTCTAAAAACAATGAACTTCCTGAAAATTCTATCTCACACAACGTGTGGTAGCGACAGAAAATGTCCAATGAATATTTACAAGAGCCTCATTCAATCACGGCCACACTATGGTGCCATAGTTTGCAACCCTACCGCCTCGAGCGCACTTAAGATGCTGGCTGCCGTCCACCACCTCGGTATCCGTCTGGCGACAGGCGCATTCAGAACTAGCCCGATTGAAAGCTTATTTGTAGAATCGAATGAGTGGTCGCTCCATATGCAGAGATCATACATCAGCTTCACATATTTTCTTAAAATGCACTCTAACCTTGAACATACGTGTTCTAAAAGCATTAGCGATTTGACGTGCATTGCACTTTACCATAATCGACGCTCTTTGAGACGGCCTTTTTCATTGCGTGTGAAGGAGCTTAGCGTGGAAATGAATGTCCCACTCTTCGAACATCGCCTAATGCCTCCAGCGAAGCAGCTACCTACGTGGGAGTGGCAGGTCATTGAATGCGATATATTCTTTGTAAGACTTGCAAAATATCCACCAGAGTTCGAAATTCGGATGCATTTCCATGCACTGCAATGCATCAAAATCGAATGCATCAAAATCGAATGTTGGCGTGCCTTACGCGGCTGTTGGCTCCTCTTTTCCTGAATTAGGTGTATTGAACCCCTATACAAGCACTTTTACCGCAGAAGCCAATGAAGTACTGTCTGCGGTAGAACACAAAGAAAAAAAACTAGACAAAGCGATAATATTCACTGACTCGTTAAGTGTCGTAAAAGCAATGATGTCTTTGAGAAAACACAAATATCCTGTTTTTATCCAGCTGTACTCGTACTTGTGCAATAATGTTTCAGCTCGCAGACGTGTACTAATATGCGGGGTTCCTGGCCATAGATGCATCGAGGGTAATGTGCTGGCAGACCAATTGACCGCATCAATTATATCGCAAGCTATCAATTCTGCAACTTCTATTCCTACCACAGATCTCAAGCCTTTCTTGCGAACTAGAGTGCGAAGCCGCTGGCAACACTTGTGCGACAGCGAAACAAATATGCTTCACCTGATTAAGCGAAAGTAAGGTTTCTTGCACTCCGTTACAAAATCACGAAGAACTGACGTCCTATTCTGTAGACTCAGAATAGGGCACACATAAGGCACTCACAATTTTCTGCGTACTGGCAACGAACCTCCTACCAGTGGTAGATGAGGTGAAAGACTCACCGTCCTCCACTTCCTCGTGGAGTGTCGGAAACTGAGAGAGAAAGAAGGAAACATTTTCCTCTAGAAAACCGTTATTGGCTCCCTCTC
The DNA here is from genome assembly GCF_023375885.2 of Dermacentor andersoni. NCBI lineage: Eukaryota > Metazoa > Arthropoda > Arachnida > Ixodida > Ixodidae > Dermacentor > Dermacentor andersoni. Next base: position 198,321 of record NW_027314774.1, read on the forward strand.
CATCCTGCTATGTTTATAGGTAAAGAACCCCTGTTTACCACCAAAGCTGTCCTGGATTTCTTGAAAGATAGGGTCTTGCATGTTAAGAGCCCAAATGCTTCATAGCGCATCCTCTCTACAGCGGATGGTGCTGTGATATTAGTCCTTGTATAGCACGCGCCTTCACGTCCTTGCGCTACTAGGGCTCTGTTACGGCAGCAGTGCTTTTAGGAATTTTTTGCCTGTGATCAATTTTAGCGCATTGCAATTGTTTCACAATGCATCTTTCGCGTCCTTGGCACGCTTCATAGTCATTGGCAAACACTTTATTACACGTGTTCTATCGTCTTTTAGGCACCTTTACAGCCCTGTCGCATCCTTGCTCGTACTTTCTAGCTTCACATTGAACACATTCACCTTGGCTTGGCGCTCTTTGGTCATAGTTGGCCCTTGTGCTACAAAACACTATATTCAGCATCATCCACTCATGGCAGCCCTGGTGATAAACGGAGTTGTAGACGTGGATCCAATCTGTGGAGACGTGCGTTCGTGAATTCACTGGTGTTGCACAGATTCTGCGTAAGCTCGCGGGTGAGGGCGCGAAGACTATGGCTGCATCTGTTCGTTGCAGTGGTATTGGTATAACATTGGCACCATCGTGGGCCGATCAGGCCGCGTCAACTGCACTGTGATTTCCCGAAATTCCGCAGCGACCCGGTATCCACTGGTAGATGTTTTGCCCCTTGTTGATTGCGTGATGGTGGAGTAGTCGGATGTCTGCGATTAGTTGCGCGTTTGGTCCGTGGTTGAAAGGGGACATCAGACACTGGAGAGCTGCCTTTCAGTCCCATAAGATAGGTAACCATATAGGTAACCCACCCAGTATAGGTAACGTATAGCGCAGGAGACCGAGGAACAGTGCGTTATAGAGTTGGAGCATCGCACTCACAGACACACCCCATGACTTTCCCGCAAGATATTGTTACGGTTAACTGAAGGAAGAAGTTGAATTGGACTACAGGAAGACGAAGTCTGGCAGTTGCCTGAGCGCCATATACCTCAGTTGTAACTATACATTATTTTACACTCGTGGGCCTGCTTTCTTCCTGCAACATTTTGGTGGAAGGTGCGGGGTACAATCACGGAACTGTCCACTTCTCACTCAAAAGAGGCCTACAGGTTGACCCCACCCTACATCTAAATCAAACCGTACTCCCAGTAAAGAATGAACAAAAATTTCTAGGTGTAACTTTCGATAAAAAGCTCACATTCTTACCACACATAACCACTCTCAAAAAGAAAGCTTCCCAGTCACTAAATATACTCAAAGTACTGTCATATAAACATTGGGGATCTGATAGAACATGCCTTCTACACATTTACCGTTACTTAGTACGCTCCTCCTTAGATTATGGCTGCATAGTGTATGGTTCAGCAAGACCGACATACCTAAAAAAATTAGACCCAGTACATAACTCAGGCTTGCGTATTTCATGCGGTGCATACCGAACGTCCCCTATAACTAGCCTTTACGTAGAAACAAACGAACCTCCACTAGAAACTAGAAGAGCCGCTCTAACCTGTGCATATATCCTTAAGGTACAATCTCTACCAAAACACATTTGCTATCCCCTCGTAACAAAATGCCCTTCACGAGTAATTTTCAACAATAAACCACAAACTACAAGACCACTGCTCCTGCGATTTGAAGAGATGTGTCGGAATCTTGGCATAGTGGACACATTACCTGGCATTACCCACAGACAAAATCCACTACCCCCATGGTTCATCTTTCCCACAGTTTGCGATCTCACTTTAACACAGTTCCGGAAAGCACAAACTCCGCCACAACACATAATTCAGGAATCCCTTGCACTAGAAGAAAAATACAGCAGCTTCACAGACTTTTATACTGATGGTTCGAAAACGAATGAACATGTTGGAAGTGCAGTTGTACAAGGGAACTGGGAAGAAACGGTAAGACTTCCGCAGTGCACATCCATTTTCACTGCTGAATGTTACGCCATTTCTATAGCCATAGACAAAATAATAAAGGAGAACCTCGCAAATAGTATCATATACACAGACTCCCTAAGTGCACTCACAGCTCTTCATGCCAGAAATGCAGTCACACCATTATTAGGAGGCATTATACACAATTTAATAAAAGCCACCACACAAGGACTGAACATTAAATTATGCTGGGTTCCGAGCCACGTCGGAATTAGTGGCAATGAGAGAGCAGATGCATGCGCGGCACAAGCCCGGCACAAAGAAATCTCAAAAGTAAAGATACCTCCTAACGACTGCATGAAGTTAATACATCATAAACTAAGAAAGAAATGGCAGTCTGCTTGGAACAATGAAGTAAACAACAAATTACACCTGCTAAAGCCCGTGTTAGGCGAATGGAAATCTTGCACACACCAGGAACGTTTCAAAGAAGTGATTCTGTGCCGTCTTCGCATAGGACACACACACCTAACACACAACTTCATTCTAACAAAGCAAGACAAACCCCAATGTGAACTATGTGGAGATGAACTAACAGTAAACCATATCCTATTTTCATGCAGAAAACTTGAACCACTGAGGAAGACGTTTTTTACCATATTTTACAAAGAACACATCCCTTTTCACCCAGCTTTGATTTTAGGAGAAGATGCGCTTATTGATATATCATGTGTTTTTAGATTTTTAAAAGAAGCAGGAGTTCTCATAAAACTTTAAAAATTCGCAGAGTGCTTAACTACATATTACAGAACACCTCATCCACCTTCTCATCCCTGAGAAGAAGGCCGAGGTCTTTAGTTAAATTGTTGGGACTCTCCGGGCTCTTGCCCAGACAAGGACTCACTGAGGTGTCCCAATTTTTAAAAAGAATCTATACCTAGTGTTTGGCGCATGATAGCCTAAGCTGCTTATGTGCCACTAAACCCAACTCAACTCAACTCAACAATCACGGAACTTCGCAGCGGACGTCATCTACCTGCCGCCACAATGGCAAATCAACATATACAAGCGACAATGCTTCAGCAGCACGTGCCAACGGTCATCCTCACTCATCCGCAGGACGCAGGGACATCTTGTGGCACGGACAACGCCAACGTCGAGGACTGGCTTACGATGTACGAGCGAGTGTGCGACAACAGGTGGGATCCAACAAAGATGCTAGCAAACGTGATGTTTTATCCAAGAGGAACTGCGAAACAATGGTACGTCACACACGAAGCTGACCTAACGAGCTGGGATGTCTGCAAAGAAAAAATGCGAGACCTGTTTGGCAGACCTGTCGGTCGTCAGCTGGCAGCAAAAAAAGAACTTGCGTGCCGCGGTCAGACGTCCACAGAATCCTATGTCATGTACATACTGGATGTGCTGGCCCTCTGTCGTAAGGCTGATGACATGACCGAGGCAGACAAGATTGGTCACATACTGAAACGTATTGAAGACGATGCCTTCAATCTCCTGATGTGTAAGGATTGTGCCACTGTGGATGCAATTGTAAAGGAGTGCCGGCGCTTCGAACAAGCGAAGGGCCACCGCGTCGCTCAAAATTTCGACCGATTGCCCAATGCCACCGCGACATCTTCTTGGGAAGACCCGCCGCGGTTCATTCAGCCCACAGGACCGGCAGATATTACGCGCATCGTTCGCCGTGAGCTTGAGGCCATGGCTCCGGCTCCAGTTCATTCCGACTGTCGGGAAAGCGTGCCCCCTATCTCCCTTATATAAGCGGTCGTTCGGGAGGAAATAACAAGTTTGGGCATTCCATCTCTCTGCTTGGTCCGCCATACAAACACCTACCAGATTTCTCCGGCCACTCGCTCCCAGACGCGAAGCTTTCCGCCACTCTATCGCAACCCAGCTGACTGGCTCACAGCGGATGATAAACCCATCCGTTTTAATTGCTCCGGTATTGGACACATCGCCCGTCATTGCCGCAACCACTGGTCGTCGCCTCCTCGGTGGTCGTCTCCGAGTCACTTCCGCCAAGTACCAGAGAATCGTACTTTCTCGCCCTATACGCCGACTAGGAACATCAACACCGACAGTCCTCCACCAAGATCCAGCCGCTCCCCATCTCCGCAAGGTCGTAGTTCCCGTTCGCCTCTCGTTCACCGCTCTTCGTCCCCTTCAGCAACCGGTCGGTTTGCTTCGGGAAACTAGGCGGTGCACCTCCCGGAGGTGAAGCTGCGACACCGACCCGGCCCACAAATCCTGTATTGACCCTGCATTCATGTGCATACCCTACTAGACATTGGAGTTGATGCCGTTCCTGTCAGATCTCTCGTTGATACAATAGCGCAGCTTTCAGTTATGAGGTTCTGACACCTGCCGTACCGGGCACTGTGCAAGTGGCCGATGGGAGTACCTAATCTGTCCTTGAATGTGCACAGCACGTGTGAACATTGCGGGCGATTATACCACTGATCTATTGATCGTCCTTGAACATTGTCCACACGACCTAATTATCGGCCTCGTCATACACGCGGTTGGGGCAGGCCAGGCGACGCAAGCACATGCACAGGGCTTCCTGGCAGTGGAAGTTGCTTAGAGACGGAACATGTGGTTTGGGATGGCACCTATGTTGAGGAGCCGAATCCTGGCTGCATGCAACCTGGGTCTTGGTTCACGTTCGGGCGTCACAATTACTTCGATCTCATCCCAGCTTAAGTAGGCCAAGCAAAAAGGGTCTCAAAGAACACTTTGGCGCGCCATGAGTTTGCAAAAATGAACAGGACGTGTGACGCAAAACCTGCTGCTGAATCGTGGTCGCATCGTTTTCGCGCACACATAAACGGATTGGCCACTTCCTCGGCTACATGTGACTCACTTGCAGTAAAAACAGGAATTAATTGCGGACTTAAACAAAAGATCGCGCTACGTACGCTTATGTTTTATATGCCATTTGCGTTCCCGTGCGGTAAATTAGAAGACTTGAAAGGACGCTCACCTAACGTCCCTTAAGGGTGCTTACGTTTAACGTACGTAAGGCGACAAACGCTAAACTATAACTGTCTATTATCTACGCACTGACACGTTAAGCAGAAACTATTTACGTAATCGACAATAGCATATGCTGGCCCTACAGATCTGCCAAAGGGCATTAGATGGACATTGCCTGCGCAACGTTTGTTTCTATTGCGAAAAGGAACAAGACGAGCATACGATCTGGGCGCGCCTATCTACAGAACAAGATGAGTGAGCTAAATTACGGTCCGATGTGCGCAGTCACGGATTCCCGGCCTCGAACACGCCCCCCCCCCCTCTTCCCCCCTACGGCTCCGCTACGCTTATCAATGCGTCAGCGGCGTCTTCTCGTGATGCCATAGCCATTACATAACGTGAAGCCCAGTTACAAGCTTCCGCCGCTAGTAAAGTCGTGTTTCCGTGGGTATTCGCTTCGGAGCAGTTAAGTAGCGGCGCGCGAGCGCGTATCTATTTCGTATTTTGGATGGTTCCAGCGTTTTTTTTTTCTTGGAAAAACCAACGAAGCAAAGCTGAGTACGAAACAAATGCTTGATTCAGAGGTTATTTCAGGTGCCCTACAACTTCGTAATTGATACATTTGCGATTCAAGGAATATATAAAAACTTCACTAATTAACCGTAGTCATTTTCTTAATAATAAGTGATGAAAATAGTACTGGCTGTAAGTACACACGACTGCGGGTACTATGCAGTCGGTACGATTGCTCTACAGCCCTCGAGCTTTTTAATTATCTTAGTCCAAGTTCACTGGGACACCTAGTATAGCAACATATGCGAAACCTTTACACAGAATCGTTCGCATTTCCGTTCGAAACCATATATTCATATCCAACAGCTATCAGACAAGACAACATTGCACCACATTATAATTTACGAAACATTTGACTTGCTGACTATAGGAGAGTCGGAGCCTGTGCCACGCAGAGTAAACAAAAGTAACGCGACCTTTCTTCGCGGAGTGCTCCGCATTTATCGTTGCAGCTAGTGTCAGGACGCAGCGTGAACTTGCACGATAACAAAGACTGCACTCATACATTCCGCTCATAGGTGCCGTGCTCTAAGTCACTCAAAATTTCAAGTAAGGCACACGCCACATTTTGAACAAACGCGGAAGGAGAGAAAACAAAGCAAATCCAACTTGGACGAAAGTGCCGCGTTCAAGTGAGCACCGCCATTCCGCACGATATATTAGCTGGCTTGCACAGGTCAGGCATCTTTCTCGCCTGAATCGCTGGTTGGCAGTTGTCACCAAGAAAGAACTAACAATTTGCAAAATAGAAATAAATGTTACAGTTGTTTAGCACAGCCAAAATATTTGGAACAGAATATATATTTTCTCGTATGAGAGTATTAAAAAAAAAATCGAACATTACTTTTTACATGGTGTCCATTCAATGCATCCTACCGGTGTTAACATATGGCGCAGGAAATTCGAGACTTACAAAGAAGCTCGACAAGTTTAGGACCGCGCAAAGAGCGATTGAACGAAGAATGCATGGCATACCATTAGGAGACAGAAACATAGCAGTTTGGATAATAGAGCAAACGGGTATAGCCAGTATTCTAATTGCCATTAAGAGAAAAATATGGAGCTGGGCAGATCGTGAAATGCGCAGGTAAAATAGCCAGGGGACCATTAGGGTTACAGGATGGGTGCGAAGAGAAGGGAAGCGCCGTCGAGGACGGCAATAGGCTAGGTGGGGCGATGAAATTAGGAAATATTTGGGCGCTAGTTGGAATCGGTTGAGCGACAGGGGTAATTGGAGATCGCAGGCAGAGGCCTTTGTGCTGCAGCGGACATAAAACAAGCTGATGATGATGATTTTGGCATAGGTCTTGTAGCTTCAGTGTTTGTCGCCCACTCACCTTTAGTGGCGCTTCAGTCGTGCACCTCTGACACATCTGGCAATACATCTTGGCACGCGTTTCGTTCCCAGCTTCGCGACCTTTCTGCATGAATTATTTGTACGCTTCCGGAATAGCTCTTTTTCGCCGTTTCAAAGTGCACTGCATTTGGCACGCGCTTCGGTGTGCTTGCAGTAAACGGTAATATATAGGTGCATCGAGTAACTGAGGCTCGATAGCCTAGTTACTGGGTATATAGCAATCCAATAAAAAATTAAACCAAGACAAAACTGTTATCATAGTATTCCTTGAACCTAAATGCGGCGCAGGACGAACAAAAGGCCGTAAGGACGAACAAAACCTACGTTACAATAATAATGCGATTTGGGCACGTTGGCAATCCTTCATTTCGATATAGACTAGTGCAAAAGAACCAGCAGTGCACAACTTCTCATTTCCGCTACATCCTGTTTGTTTAGCGATGACGGTTTAGCTTAAGATCCGCGACAAACTGGATCGAGATCTTTCGTACTCGTTTTGGATTTCATTGGGCACAATACTAAATCTAGCTAGATGCGTGCCATGCATCTGTGTTCCTTCACCTGTCATCAGCACTCTTCCCTCGTCAAGCATGATATGTTGCCTGCGCCCTCGTAACGTCACTGCGTAGTTGCCTCGCACACTGCGTCCGCCTGATTTAGTGTTTGCATTCCTGTACAACTTGCCAAGTATGAAATGGTCCCCTCTGCGGTGAATAAACATCGCAATACCCTAGCGCGGCATAGGGTAAAAGTAAATAGAATTGTACTGATCGTATTTAGTTTAGGCATTTAATTATGTGCGTCACTAAAGCTACTGTTCACATTGATTCCAACATGCACTTTTGATCAGCATAATTATTTTTGTTTTCTATCGCGTCTTAGCAGCCGTTTAATATGATGTTGCATCACGAGCACGGCGCAGCTTTCTGGCATAACCAAATAGCGTAGAATACCGGGACAAGCACGAAGATTGCATATGCCGTAAACGGGCCAACGAAAGTTCCTTTTTTTTTTCTCTCTATCTCACTGTCTGTGTTTGCTTGTGAGCCAGTGTCTTACAGCATGCTGCCCTTGTTCAATTGGTACAATAGGGTCTCGAAACAGCATGAACTGCGCGCGCGGCGACGACAAGATGTAAGGCGAGAAAGATTCTTTCCCTCTTTCCTCAGCGTTATCTCCTGCTCTAAGAAATTCTGAGAGAGGGAAGTACGCCTGCGCAGTGTGCGCAGAAGTTGGTTGGGGCATGAAAGAGTGATTGACGGCTTCGAGCTTGGCCAGATGCGGCCGTTATCAGCATTGCACAAAGAAACAGTGCGGGCAGTGGCTTCTCTCTCCCCTTGTGAGCCACTCTCTCTGCCTCAGGTGAATCACGGCGCTCGCCCGACGTTCCACCATAGTTCCACAGCCGCTGGATGCCGGGAACGAGCGGACGTGTTGTGTTAGTACTGCGGCGCTTGGCAGCCGGCCTCGTGGTCTTGGTGACTGCAGGCTGTGAGCGCCGGACGCTCCGTATTGTGGGTGTACTTGTGGCACGCTCCGCTCCCAGAACCTACACGGCAGTTGCCGAGACCCGTGGCGGAGCTCCGTTGTGTCCCCGAACCACAACCTGCCCAAGCGTCACCAATCAGCGAAGTCAATGCTGCCCACTGTATATCTCGTGAGTAGGCACTAAAGCACATTCTAGCGCATTAGATCTAGAGGCATCATTCGGGATCGTTTGTCAGTGAACGAAACAGTACCGCCCCGGAGTGTAAGCTCCGGTGCGTTTCTCTTTTAGTACTTTGCTGACTATCCTAATGCAGCGCTAATATTGCAGCTTTACGGCTTGGCTCATGGATGCTGCAACACGTTCGCGACTATTCGCGTTCAGCAAAACGTCGTGGCATGTGAGATGCTTGAATGATACGGATACGGGCACGACCAATTTGGTTGTCACCACTGCTTTTGTTATTCCATGTATGGTGTAAACTAACGCAGAGTGATTGCATTTGCGCAAACGCAGCGACAATCGCAGTGACCGCACTCGTCTACGGTTCTCATTAGTCGTCCCAAGTTGTCGCACAGTTTGCTGAAGCTTGCATTTGAGCGGTTCACGCGAATGTCGAGGTGTTGTGTATACACTCGATGCACGCAAATCGACAACCTTACGGTTAGAAATGGCTTGTTGCTAGCATGTGGGCGCCTGCCTCCAATGTTGCTAATACCTCTAGTGCACTCATAGGACGTGGGCCAAAAACCAAATGAGAGCAAGACGTTTCGGCTCCCATACGGGGACCTCGTTCACAATGAAAGTAAACGAAATGGGAGATATTATTATGTAGTCTTGGCAAAAAAAAAAAAAAAAAAAAAACTTTAACCTGCTGTTAACGGCCGGGGAGCGGCTGCGCTCCGCTGTCGCGGCGCTGCCGCTGCTCGCTTCCACCGAGGATAAAGAGGGCGAGGGAAGCATGTCTCTCACTGCTAAGCACGCTTTGACAAAAGGGTTAATGAAAAACTAGTGGGACGTTCGTTCTGCGAGGTGCTCTTGCGGCCGCCTTGGTGCGGCGCTTCGTGCGAGCAAATGCGGTGGCCTGAGCGAAACCGTCCGCCTTGCATGCACCGCTATATAGTATAGAAATTGTCCTAATTATCGAAATTACCTATTAGTTCCATCCTATACATTCAAAGGCGAGATATGCTTTTATAGATAAGCCTTCGCAATATGCTCTTAGATAAACGTTTGAAATGCGTTTCTGAGAGCAATGAAAACAAAAGGTGAAAAATAGGCTAATTTGCCAGGGCTGTCTAGCGTTGTTCCAGGTTTTATTGAAATAGGCTGTCAATTCAATCCTTGCTCGTTCAGAAAAGATTAGAAGCAGAAATTTCGACTAGAAGGGCTCACTTCGGATAGGGCCTGTAACCACCGTTACAATATTTCAAACAGGTTGACCGCACTTAATTAAGGAACGACCAAACGAGTGCGTTTGGCGTTGAAGTTCTTTAAACTCATGGTGAGATATAAAAACTTTTCGGGACTAGAAGACGTTTGCTGTGCCTGAGTATCCGATTGAGTTAGACCCCTTCACTAGGCATTTTGGAATGCGCCCACTACCTCGCCTTTTTTGATATCTTCGTGCACACTGCCTTTGTCGTTGGGGCCCACTTTCATGTTCACATGAGGCCAGGATAAGTTCATCCCGTTTGCATTGGGTACAACGCATTTGAATCGCGTAACGTAAACCACGGCCACGAGATCATAGGATTCTCGCATAGTGAAGGCATCACACCGGCGGTGCTGTCGCTGTCACGGGTTCACTGGAAGAAGTATTTTAGATATAATTTACTGAGGTATCCTTCGTCTCTACGAGAAATGGCTCCACAGGCAGTAAAAAAAAAATGGGTTATACGCAACGTCTTTTAACCAGAGAGCTTGGCTAGTTTACAGTCCAGCACATGGGCAAGGTGGAATGGTTCGGGGCAACCACAGACCAAGCCACACTCAATACCTTGAAGGCATGCTCCCCCCTGTGAATTCGTTGAGAGATGCAAGTGCAACCCTGAAGCTTATGCTTGCTTTATTAATTTGCTACTTGTGACATTCATGATTACAAATACGAGATGCCATTGTGGCATGGTATTTAATATATAGCTAAGCTGCTGCTGTCAGGTCCTCGCCAAGTGCCCGTGTTCGAGCACGCGCAGGACTACCCATAGCGTTGTTCCTTTAATTTGGTCCCGGAAAACATGATTACGATACTCGGAATTGTGAAATTTCAGTGTATCGCAGTTGACAGCGGTCGCCAGAGACCCCAACCCACTTATCAAACATAGGCTGGAAGCGGCATGCTAGCCGATCGGGTGGCTTCCGCTTCGCCACTGTCGCGTTCGCGCCGTTGCGGTTTTTCACGAGCGATGTTATGAAACTACTCTTGAGAGTAAGAGAAATGCTTTTCTCGCCCTCTTTATCCTCGACGTAAGCGAGCAGCGGCGCTGTTTGCGCCCGTCCATGTCATTACTCGTCCGTGTCTTTTTTAGTGCAGTTCCCTTCCTTAAGAACGACAGTGGCAGCGCCGCGATAGCGGAGCGTAGCTGCTCCCCGGCCGTTCCCTGCGGGTTCAAGTTTTTTTTACCAAGACTGTATATATGAATAGATGGCGCAAACAGCGGGCATAAACGGAAGCCTGCCGTCATTGCGATTCAGCGTGGTATCAGTAGATTTTTAAGGAATGCAGATGCAAACGCGAGGTTAGATTACTTTCACTGGATAGCACATGCGCGTTACCCCAGTCAATACCATGTCCTTCTGATACAGAATGCTCGGTAAGAGTTTTACAAGAAACTGTGTGTTTTCACATCATGAGTGTTTCTTGATGCGTCTTTGGAAATTGCCCGTCTCGCCGATGTAGACGTAACTACAGTCTACACAGGGAAAGTTCTACACAATACCTAGGTACATTTATTTCGGAAGCTTGTCTTTGACATTTACAGGCACGTTTTTCAGCTTTTTCGCTGGCACATGTGCAACGTGCGCATCAAAAGAATGAAGTATGAGGGCTAGGGACTCGCTAGTACCGGGAGCATAAGGTATCGCAGCACGTTTACGAAGAAAAACGTGGCGTTGAGAAGCACTAGGCGGGCGGAATGGTATGTGAAGGCAGAAATTCACGGTCGGACACACGCATTTGAGCTCATGAACTTTATTCGCACCACAATAACCTGGCGAAGCTTTCAGATTTTCTTCATGAATCCCGGCCCCGGCGGCCGCATTTCGATGGGGGAGAAATGCGAAAACACCCTTGTACTTAGATTTATGTGCACGTTAAAGAACCCCAGGCGGTCAAAATTTCCGGAGTCCCCCACTACGGCGTGCCTCATAATCAGAAATTGGTTTTGGCACGTAAAACCCCATAATATAATTTATTTAGATATGCTTCATAAGAAGCTTACAGTACTATCCATATGCCGGCTCCTTTCAACTTCACCAAACTATTAAATCAATACAAATATTGGTCATTTTATCACTCGAGTTGAGAAATTGTGTGCGTAATTAAAGAAGCTACGTTGGATAGATTTTCAATAAATTACTTTAGGTAGCTAAGGGAAATCAGTAATTTGGAACCCGTCCTCGAGGTTATTTAGCCGAGCGACGAAATTTTTAAGAAACATGCTTCTGTAAGAGCTTCGCGAAAAAAAAAATCCAATTAAATGCTCTTGAAAAGCGTAACTGACGCAAAAAAAAGAAATATGTAAAGCCATACAATAGCACTTCATGACGGGACATAGAGGAACCACACACACTGCGCTAACTTGAAGCGCTGTTCTTTCTGTGATAGTGAACCAATGAGCCAGTCAGTCAATCCTTACGAACCGGTAGAGTCAACCTGACCGCACCTAGCCTTTTGCGATATCATCAATAGTGTGGCCCCGCAAGCATGTTCCTTGTGACCAGTCCGCTTTCGATTTTTATTCAGGATTTTTTTTTTATTCACGCTGTTTCATAGTAGTGAACGTGTGCCGCTGGAAGCTCGCTTGGTCGCTGAAGAGATGCGTGACGCAATGATGGCGTAGATTTAGTGCGTCGCTGGCATCAAGACAATTCGCTGCAGCGGTGGGAAAGAAGGTAACGAAAGTGAACAGCTTGGTCGCTGCTCACAGGGCCATGCCGATGGTGACGGTGCCATCGTGACGAAATCTGGGCCGGCAATATTGACAGATGATGCGTTTTTTTACATCGAAGCTCTTAAGGGCTGCTTTCCCCACTATCGTGTCCACGTGTAAAACAAAATTGCGACGATAGTGCAATGACAGGCCGACCCAAGGCCGAGGGGCCGTTCTCCATTAGGGGCCCTCATACACAGCTTCGCTGGACATATTTCTTCACAGAGGAAGGGAATTGTGTTCTTTTCGTACTGCTTTCGCTTTCACGTAGAGATAATGCTATAAATGCAGTCTCATTGGTTCTTGTCTCGTAGATTGAAATACGGGTTTAAACTCCAGATCGAATTCGTTCCCGAGAATAGGTATAAGCATGGAAATGCTCGCTCGCTCATACAAACACGCACGCTCACGCTCGCAAACAAATACACCTAAAGATAGGACACATGTTCGCCCGCATTCACATATACACGCACACAAAAAATGCACGCATTCACACAGAACTGCACGCACACACACAAGCACACATGGATGCTCGCACACGGATACACCCATATCAAATAGGTGGACACGAACACGCGCGCACACGCAAATGCAAGTACACACGCACGCACGTTGAAGGCCTGCAGACCCGTATACACTCTCCTTCCCTACTGCCTCACAAGGACATGCGCGTTTTGAATGACACTCACTGAAACTGAATGACCCTCGCTCTGCAATTACCGTTAAAACTCCAGCTGTAACCGCTTTACGGTTTAAATTTGGCGCTCCCTCAAGTCAATGTGCCCTCTGCTGAGAGGGTGCAAAACCGTTTGCTCTTGTGTGATACAACCGCCGATCCCCAAACAATACACTGCTTCAAGGCACCCGTATTGTTTCGCCTAATAGCCATAAATGCACATGTTACAAGGATTTGTTTAAAACAATGCTGATTCAGCTGCGTATCTGCATTGCCGTGATGTTCCACAGTATGGTGAAGGTGCAATGTCCAGAATTCCTTAGTATGCCCATGCTACAAGGCACAATATCTATATCTTAACATAACGCAAAGACATGCGCATGCTCGTTATGTTGTCCAAGTCTAATGTTGTCCAATAAGCGACCCATTGCTACGTTTTAGGAAATAACAATACAAAATATAATATTTAAAGAGCACTCCTGAAAAAGCCAAAACGAAATCTTGCGTTGTGCGTTTCGGCCCTGTGGTGGGAGACTGTCGAACATAGTACTGCGTGGCGTTAAAAAAAAGTTTCATGTTATTACTGCACAAAGGCTTCCCTTGCTTCGAGGAGCCCAGGACATTCCCAGAATGAAATAAAAGGTGCCCGCGGTTAACACTCTTCGCGACACCTCCCCCCTATGCAGAACAGACCCACTCATGACAAAGCATTACTTACAAATTAAAGGGGGCTCGAGAAATAAACCCGTGCATTAGGCATTGATATAAGAAAACTTAAGTACCCGTAAGGAAAATGGAACGTCATATAAAAACAAAACAAGCCCGTTTTAACAAAATGGAAAACAAAATGCACAAGAAAAGTAACATTGAAGTTCATTCGTGCGCGCTACACCACATAATCAACACTAAAGCTTATTCACTTGTACTGTATCGGTGCCCGTGTCGTTCGGAGCGATGGTTCCAGGTTCGTCCTCGCTATGAATTGTCCTCCAGTTAGAGTAAAGTTCAGTCCCGTCCGTGTTCTTGGCTTGTGGCACTCGAGTCGACGTCACACACACACACGATGACACGGCACATGCCTCCGGTCACCACGCGAACTACATTTGTGCACAACGCGAAGAACATAACACATTTTGTTTTTCTTTGGACGTTTATCAGCAGACTCGTCGTTTGCATCGTCATCATCAGAGCACTGTCTGACGTGGCATGGTTCTAACCGCGCAACTTTAGAAACGTCGGGTTTCGTGCCGGTTTGGTCGACTCCATTCTGTGGAGGCTCCGTTCGGTGGGCCACTTTCTTGGCGTTCTGGGTGCCGCATTGCGTGCCTTGGCCTTTACTAGCTGAAGTAGCGGCTCATTTTTGGAGGCCATAAAGGGGGCGACACTGGCTGGCTTGCTGAGGGCGAGCGGTTGTTTCTGGCAGTCAGAGCTGAAGTGGACGTATTTGCTGACACGACAGAACATCTTCGGACAGAAATGACGGCGGCGAATTTTCCTCCAGGTGCGCCAGACGTCGAGGGGGCCAGCCGAAATATCGACATAACAGGGCCATAACATCTCCAACCTCTAACATCCTGGGAGGACGAGTGTCGTGCGACCTTCATGAAAGCTTTTTGCTCTCACGTACAGCACACCGTCGATGAACCGAACGCTCCGTGCCGTTCTTTTCGTTTTCCTGACAACGAGCGCACTCGGCTGCTGTAGGTGCTGGATCACTTCTTTCATCCACGGATCCTCCCTCTGCTTTTACCCAATGTGCACGTGATTCAGGGCGAGCAACGGTAAGGGATTTTCTTCGCTTGCTAGTGTGGAATCATGCGGACATTAAGAAAACCTGACGGAGTTTCCCTGCTCAAAGTTGGAGCGCTGCCGTAGCTCTGTCAGTCCCCTTCACTTGGACAGGTAATGCGAGGGGCTGAGTTTTCGGCAAACTGTCAAATGGTAGGCCGGACGGTTCTCCTACGCCCGGTGGTCCAAGCCGCTCATCCCGAGCGTCGTGCTGCTCCCTTCATTGTGGTCCATCTTTTGGGAATGGTTGCCGGCACTGGGGCGCCATGTGGCCTATGTGGTCACACAACTGGCAGCGTGGTCGCCCGTCGTCGTCACGGGTACTCCTCGCTGGCCTAGCCACTGGACGACGACGAACATCTTGAATAGCCTTCAGGCAGTCAGATAATTAGGCTATAGGGTATTCGATCACCCTCAATTCCCTATCGCAGTGGGTGGCCTCCCACGGGCAATGACTCTGCCGCAGCGCAGGTAGCGATACATGTTGGAGGCGACTGCATTGTTGCTTCAGCGGGTGTCACTCCGGTGGGAGGTGCCGAGGCATATGGGTAACACGACTGCGGGTCGGCAGAGAAAAGGGTGCCGATCGGTTTTGGCCTGGACGCATGGACCATCAAAAAAGCTGCCTGATCAATGCTCTGTAAAATTTGCAGGAAGGCAGAGCAGCTGTCCGGGGGGTTTGCAATAAGTATTTCCTTCAGCACATCCGGACGCAAGCCGCGCATGAGGTGCCGCAACCGCTCCTCTTCCGTCATAGACGGATTGGCTCTGGCGATGTAATGCATCGGGAAACTAGTATCTTTACGGCTGAGGCCTACGCACTATTGTCGGCTGTGAAGCATATAGGGAAATCAAAACTAAAAAAATCAGTAATATGTACGCACTCCCTAAGTGTTGTGAAGTCTTTGATATCATTATGTAAGCATAAAAACCCGTAATAATTGAACTCTATTCCGTCTTGTGTAAAGTGTCTATATCTAACCGGCACCCTATTATAGGCTGGGTGCCTGGCCATAGGGGAATCCAGGGTAACGTTCTAGTGGACGAGACGGCCACATCAATTGCATCGCACGCTGTTAGTTCTAACGCTGCAGTCCCTGTTACAGATCTGAAGTCCTTGTTACCAAGGAAACTGCAAAACTACTGGCAACGCTTGTGGTACGTGGAAACAAATAAGCTGCACGTAATAAAGCCACAATTAGATTTCTGGCCTTCTGCAACAAAATTACGCCGAACAGATGTGATATTCTGTCGTCTAAGAATTGGACACACATTTGGTACCAATAACCTTTTACTCACTGGAAATGAGCCTCCCACCATCCGGGAGAAGCTGACCGTCCTCCACGTCCTCCTGGAGCGTCGAGAATCCGAATCTGAAACACTTTCCTTTAGCATACCGGCAGCACGTCCCCTTCATCCAGGAGTGCTACTTGGTGCAGAACCGCTGTTTGACTGCGACGCAGTCCTAGGTTTCCTGAAAGATGTTGTGTTACATGTTATTAGTCCCATACGTTCGTAGCGTCTCTTCTCTTTAGAGGTCTGTCCTACCCACAAATAGTGAGTCGGCAGTCACGTCATCTGCCCCCACGGTGGTCGCAGCTGGCGCTGCTCCACCAACCGAGCAGAAGGGACTACCAACTTCGAAGGTGGGTGCAGCCGAGACTGCCCCAACCTCCCCGGCCCCTTCCAGCGCTGGCAACAGCCGGCGCAGCCAAATCCTTCAGGGAGCCCCATCGACCCCCGGGCTGGTGGGCGCAGGGGTCTTGCCCTCCAAGGTGGGACTCTCTCGGGAAATATCTCGCTCGCAAGAGCACGTGTCCGGCGCCTCACAAGAGGCAATGGACACTACACCTGTTCTCAAGGCGCACCAAGCGCCTAAGGAGCGGCGAGGCTCCCTCGAACGCTCCAGAAAGGGCAGAACCCCCGTTACAGGGCCTCGAAAGAGCTCTGTAACCTAAGGCATCACCTCCTTTTCCATACCCACAGCACTTATTTACTTCCAATATGGCTACACAGATAATTCAATGGAACGTCAGAGGTCTTCTTAGAAACCTTGATGATGTGCAGGAACTCATCCACAAACACAATCCAAAAGTGCTGTGTCTACAGGAAACACACTTAAAATCGAAACACACAAATTTTCTCCTACAGTATGTTACGTTTCGCAGAGATCGCGATGATGCTCTCGCATCGTCGGGCGGTGTTGCCATTGTTATTCCGAAAGGCACAGCGTGTCAAAGTTTGCAGCTACAAACGCCCGTTGAAGCAGTGGCTGTTCGTGCTGTTCTCCTAAACAAACTTATCACTGTGTGCTCGCTCTACATACCCCCACATTACAAATTAACTAAATATGAATTTTAGTCCTTCATAGATGAATTACCAGAACCTTACATTGTTCTTGGCGATTTCAATTCACACAACTACCTGTGGGGAGACTCTCGTATCGATGCGTGCGGTCGTCTTGTTGAGCAGTTCCTTCTCTCATCTGGTGCGCGCCTGTTGAATAAGAAGGAACACACATATTACTCTCTTGCAAACAGAACCTATTCTTCAAGAGATCTTAGCATAGTCTCCCCCTCTGTACTGCTTGAACTTGAATGAAAAGTGGCCAACAACCCTTACGGCAGCGACCACTTCCCTATACTGCTAAGATCACCCAAAGAAAAGGAATATCCACCACAGGCTCCTAGGTGGAAGACTGACACAGCCGACTGGGAGAAATACCGAACTCTTTCTAGTATATCATGGGATGACATGTCCTCGTTAGAAATCGATGCTGCTGTGGAATATTTTACAGCCTTTATAATAGATGCCGCATATAAATGCATATCACAAGTAAATGGCTTGGCATGTAAACGGCGTGTCCCGTCGTGGAACGACGATTGTACGATCACTCGTAAGAAACAAAACAAAAAGCGTGGGGGTTGCTACGCGCCTCTCCCAGTGCGGAGAATCTTATTCACTTTAAGAAAGCAAAATCCGAAGGCAGGAGAACGCGCCGACACGCCAGAAGAGAGCGTTGGCAAAAGGTTTTATCGGGTATCAACACGTATACAGATGAGGCCAAAGTCTGGAACAGGGTAAATAGCATAAGAGGGCTACAAACGTACTGCCTCCCTTTGGTAAACACACAAGGCGATACCCTGCAAGACCAGGCGGATGCTCTCGCTGAACACTTCGAACGCGTGTCTAGCTCCACGCAGTATTCGGAGAACTTTCTGAAGCATAAAGCAATAGAAGAACTTAAACCACTGAATCGGAAATCCATCCAAACGATCCTTATAATCGTCCTTTTACGATTGCGGAACTTCAAGCTTCCTTGTCAGTATGTCGGAGCTCTGGAACGGGCCCCGATAGAATCATGTATCATATGCCTAAACACCTACACTCCGACACGCAAATCACGCTACTTACACTTCTCAATACTATCTGGGCTGCTGCTTATCTCCCATCAAAATGGAAGGAGGCTATTGTGATTCCTGTTTTGAAGCATGGTAAAGACATTACCATTACCATGCAGTAAAGCATTGCTCACTAGCTACCGTCCCATAGCGCTTACGAGCTCCCTCTGTAAGCTTTTTGAAAAAAATGATCAATCGCCGTCTCGTACATCTCTTAGAGTCCAGTAAAATGCTTGACCCATTTCAATGTGGTTTTCGGGAAGGGTGGTCTACTACTGACCATATCGTGCGCATCGAAGCGAGCATTCGCGATGCCTTCGTGCACAAACAATCTTCTGTATCTCTTTCTGGATATGGAAAACGCGTACGACACAACCTGGCGGTATGGTATCCTGCGCGACCTTTCGGCGCTGGGCATCCGCGGCAATATGTTAACTATTATAGAGAGCTACCTAGAGAACCGTACATTTCGGGTGAAAATCATTGTTGTACATCCCATACTTACATCATACCCTACTTCAGTCATTCCCATATTTTTTATTCCTTATGTATTTTAAGCAATTTATAGCTCTCAGTTTTAGGCCTCTCTACAGCCACGTCACATCTGCCATTAGTCAGTTCAGTGCTCATCACCACTGCCTTGGCGCTCTTTGACCACACTTGGCCCTTGCGCCAATAAACACTACATATCATCATCATCACATTTCGGGTGAAAATAGGTCCTGCACTGTCGCGTACATTCATACAGGAAACAGGGGTACCCCAGGGTGGTGTACTCAGCTGCACGCTCCTTGTCGTCTGAGCACGAGGTCGCGGGATCGAATCCCGGCCGCGGCGGCCGCATTTCGATGGGGGCGAAATGCGAAAACACCCGTGTACTTAGATTTAGGTGCACGTTAAAGAACCCCAGGTGGTCAAAATTTCCGGAGTCCTCCACTACGGCGTGCCTCATAATCAGAAAGTGGTTTTGGCACGTAAAACCCCATAATTTTTTTTTACGCTCCTTGTCGTAAAGATGAACACGCTTCGGGCATCATTACCACCAGCTATTTTTACTCCGTCTACGTAGATGATATACAAATAGGTTTGAAATCCTGCAACATCAGTCTGCGAGAGACTGGTACAGCAGGCCCTAAACGTGTTCATGTGGGCAGAACAAACTCGATTTAAAATTAACCCCCACAAAAGTTCCTGTGTTCTCTTCACAAGAAAGAGAGGCCTGGTCCGAGACCATTTTCTAGAACTGGGCGGACAACAAATTCCTTTTAACAAAGAACACAAATTACATTCATTTCATTCTTACATTCATTTCACACACAAAATGTCTAAAAACAATGAACCTACTTAAAATCCTATCCCACACAACATGGGGTAGCGACAGGAAGTGCCTGTTGAATCTTTACAGGAGCCTAGTTCGATCACAAATAGACGATGGTGCCGTAGTGTATCACTCTGCCGCCCCGAGCGCGCTAAAGATGCTAGACCCCGTTCACCATCTGGGAATCCGCCTGGCCACTGGCGCATTTAGAACAAGCCCCGTTGAAAGCTTGTATGTCGAATCCGATGAGTGGTCACTCCATTTTCGGAGAACATATATCAGCTTTAACTATTTTCTGAAAGTGCGCTCTAATAAGGAACATCCTTGTTTCACAACCGTTAACGACTTGACGTGTGAAACACTTTTTCGTAATAGGCACTTTATGAGATTACCTTTCTCACTGCATGTAAGAGAACTTGGCGAAGAAATGGACGTCCCATTTCTCGAACATCGCCTAATGCCTACAGTTAAGCTACTACCGCCCTGGCAGTGGCAGGTGATAGAATGTGACGTATCCTTTGTAAAGGTCACAAAGCCCGTTCGTGAGCTTGAAATTGCCATGCATTTCCGTGAGCTTCAATTGAAGTACTCCTGCTCCGAGTTTCACACAGACGCATCAAAATCAAATGCTGGCGTATCCTACGCTGCTGTTGGTCCCTCTTTTACTGAATCTGACGTGTTGAACCCTATAATAAGTATCTTCACTGCAGAAGTCTACGCAGTACTGTGTGCAGTAAAACATATAAAGAAACTTTAACTCGACAAAGCTATCATATTCACTGACTCGTTAAGTCTTGTAAAAGCACTCATTTGTTTTCAAAAGCATACGAATCCTGTCTTCAATGAACTCTACTCACTTTTATGTAACATGTAGCTATTACATAGGCATGTAGTAATAAGCTGGGTTCCTGGCCATAGAGGAATCGAGGGAAATGTGCTTGCCGACGAGATCGCCAAATCAATAGCATCGCAAGGTATTCGTTCTGCTGCTGTCCCTGCCACAGATATGAAGCCTTTCATAAGAAACAAACTGCGAAGCCACTGGCAACGCTTGTGGGACGCAGAAACAAATAATAAGCTTCACCTAATTAAGCCGAAGTTAGGTTCCTGGCACCCAACTACGAAAATACGTAGAACCGATGTCCTATTCACTAGACTGAGAATAGGACTCACATTTGGCACTCACAACTTTCTCTTAACCGGTAACGAGCCTCAGACCTGTGGTAGATAAGGCGACCGGTTGACCGTCCACCATGTCTTCCTGGAGTGCCGTGAAGCCGAAAGAGACAGGAGAAAACATTTTCCTTTTGCATATAGCCATTGTATTCCCCTGCATCCGGCTATATTCCTTGGCGCCGAACCACTTTTTAAGACCAAAGCAGTCCTCGGCTTTTTGGAAAGATGTTGTGCTCCATATCACAAGCCGGTTAATTTCGTAGCGCATCCTCTTTCCAGAGGATGCTGCTACGATAGTTTTCTTTGTAAAGCACATGCCTCTAAGCCCTTATCTTTCAAAGGCTATGGTGAGGCAGTAGTGCTCTAGACAATTTTAGCACCTCACAGACTTTATATATTGTATCATTCTCCTTTATGCATTTTAATCTTCATAGTACACGTCAATATTCATTCCCATAATTTTACTACGTGTATATTTCATGGAATATATATCAGCTCTTTTAGGCCTTTTACAGCCACGTCACATTTAGTTCACAGAACACATCAGTCCACTGCTAACTCATTACCATTAGCATGGCGCTCTTTGGCCACACCTGGCCCTTGCGCCATTACACATCATATATTCATTCATTCACTCGATTCTGCTTCGGCCCAGGTCTCCCTGCTGTCTGAAAAGCCATAAAAATGAAATTGTCTCGCGGCGACCTATCTTCAAGATCATCTAGACGTGACTGCAGGGAGGCATTCGGACGGGACAGTTGCTTAAGCGTATTTTGTATGAATGCCACTTCGTCAGTAAAACTGGCCAGCTTCTCGCACTTATCTTCCAAAGTTTTGAGTCTCTGCTGGATGCCAGTGATCTTTGAATCCAAGTTTTTCTGTGCATTTTTATCGCTTTGACGTCGGAAGCCGGATCATCCTGAACTTCGGAGCTTTGTACGGCCCGTTCATGCACGTCTTTGAACAAATGAAACAAAACGCTCATTTGCTCAGCAGGGTCATCCGGCAGGAATTCAAGCTCTTAGAGCGTGTACCGGGCCCCGGGTAGAGCGTGTACCAGGCCCCGGGTTCGCCTCAACATCTCCCGACCACAAGAGCAAGATTAACATAGAAAAACACTCAGAAACAGTCTCGCAGAGCACCCGTGGGCACGGGAGAAGCAGTAAACATCGATCATTCGATTTCTTAGCATGCAAGGAAAGCTTGTTACACAGCTGCATAGAGAAGAAACGCAGATTTGCAGTCATTCTGGCAGGACTCCCCGCAGGGGCGTCTGCGCAAGCAGGCGTTTGGTGTGTTGCGACACCACGTACCCGAGCACACGAGGGTCGGACCCTCCCGCGTGTAGCCGTGCGCGGCTTAGCCGTGTCTGGGGAAAAGGGGATCCTGGGGGTTGAGCCGATGCCGGGTGTTTGGACCTTTAAGGCCCCCCGGTGGAGGCAACACACCTCTTTGGCCTCTGCTTCACATAGACGGCACCCCCGGACTGACCCACCCGGGGGAAATCGGCAGTCGCCTTTTCCTGTCTCTCCCTCCTCAAATCTTTGTCTTTATCTCTCACTTTTTGACCTTTCCTGTCTCCTTCTCTCTTCTTTTTACTTCCTTTCTCCACGGCGGCAAGGGTTAACCTTGTGTGGATATCCTACCTTGGGTACACCATATGGGTTATAGTGATGGCGTACGGCTGGCGTCGTGCAGGCTTGTACACAAGCTGTGGAATGTGAGAATGTGGAATGGAATGTGAGAGGTCTCATCCATAATCTTGACGACGTAACCGAACTTCTACACAAACTTAATCCGAAAGTACTGTGTGTACAGGAAACGCACTTAAAAGCGACACAGACGAATTTTCTCCGGTCACATAATATTTTTCGTAAAGATCGTGACGAGGTCAACACCTCATCCGGCGGTGTGGCCATAGTTGTCAATAAGACTGTTGCTTGCCGACACTTGCCGCTTCGGACGTCCCTCGAGGCAGTGGCGGTTCGCGCAATTCTTTTTAATAAGTTAGTAGCCGTCTGCTCCATCTACATACCTCCAAACTATCATCTGAGCAAAATAGAATTCTACGAACGTATTATTCAACTTCCTGAGCCGTTTCTTATTGTTGGGGACTTCAATGCTCATAACAGTCTCTGGGGAGATTCCAGGACTGACTTGAGGGGACGACTGATTGAATCCTTTCTTGTCACGTCCAGTGTATGCCTATTTAATAGGAAAAAACCCACCTACTATAATATTGCGCATAATTCATACTCCTCGATAGATTTAGCGCTTGGATCTTCCATACTTTTTTCCTACTTAGAATGGAATGTCATAGAAAATCCGTTTGGGAGTGATCACTTTCCTATAACTTTAAGCTTACTAACACGACCCGACACTCGTCCACAGGTTCCTCGCTGGAAACTTGACTCCGCGGATTGGAAGCGTTTTAAGGAATGTACTTACTTATCACAAGATTTTATACGCGATTTTAGCATAGATGATGCTGTAGCATATTTTACCGCTTTTATTATTGATGCAGCTGAAACGTTCATTCCACAAACAAATGGTCACTCATCTAAGAAACGTGTTCCCTGGTGGAATGAAGACTGCAGAGACGCACGGAAAAGACAAAATAAGGCATGGGGCAGATTGCGCCAATACCCTACGGCGGAAAATTACATTGCATTTAAACATATCAAGTCGCAAGGACGGCGCACGAGACGGCAGGCTAGAAGAGCAAGCTGGGAGAGGTTTCTCTCAGGCATAACTTCCTATACCCAGGAGGCTAAAGTATGGGATGGTCTGAGAAGGCTAAAAGGGCAGCAGATCAACCCATTACCTTTGATTGATGAGCGAGGAAATACCTTGGAAAACCAGGCCGATGCACTTGGATTACACTTTGCGCGTATATCAAGTTCTATAAACTATTCACAAACATTCCTTAAATATAAGCAAATAGCAGAACTTAGGTCAATAAACCGCAAATGCAGACCTAATCTACCGTACAACTGCCCTTTTAATATTGCCGAGCTTAGAGCTGCGTTGAGCTCGTGTATGAACTCTGCACCTGGAGTTGACAGAATCATGTATGACATGATTAAAAACCTACACACTGATACACAAATGACACTTCTGGCACTCTTTAACTCTATTTGGGCTGCTGGATACCTCCCATCCTCCTGGAAAGAAGCTATCGTAGTACCGGTCTTGAAACAAGGCAAGGACCCATCCGACGTTTCAAGTTACCGTCCAATAGCACTCACAAGTTGCTTATGCAAACTCTTCGAGAAAATGATAAATCGTCGTCTTTTACATTTCCTTGAATCCAATAAAATGCTCGACCCTTATCAATGCGGCTTCAGAGAGGGTAGGTCGACTACTGACCAGCTCGTGCGCATTGAGGCAGGCATTCGCGACGCCTTTATCCATAAGCAGTTTTTTCTTTCTGTTTTCTTAGACATGGAAAAGGCATATGACACGACTTGGAGATACGGGATTTTGCAAGACCTCTCAGAAATGGGTATTCGAGGGAATATGCTTAATATAATTGAAAGTTACCTATCAAACCGCACATTTCGCGTTAGGGTGGGCAACGTTCTATCCAGGCCATTTACACAAGAAACTGGTGTGCCGCAAGGAGGGGTATTAAGCTGTACCCTTTTTATAATCAAAATGAATTCCTTGCGCTTATCTATACCGCAGAGCATGTTTTATTCGGTATACGTCGATGACGTTCAATTAGGCTTCAAGTCATGTAACCTTTCTATTTGTGAGCGACATGTCCAGCTTGGCTTGAACAAAGTATGTAAATGGGCAGAAGAAAACGGCTTTAAACTGAATCCTGTTAAAAGCTCATGTGTCCTTTTCACACAAAGAAGAGGATTATTTGCAGAGCCCAGTGTAGAACTACATGGAGAGCACATACCAGTTGTCAAACAACACAAATTTTTAGGAATCATATTAGATTCAAAACTGACTTTCATTCCACACTTAAAGCACCTAAAACAGAAATGTCTGAAAACAATGAACCTTCTTAAAGTTTTATCACATACAACATGGGGCAGCGACAGGAAGTGTTTGATGAACCTGTACAAAAGCCTTATACGCACACGGTTAGATTATGGGGCCATAGTATATCAATCTGCCAGCCCAAGTTCTTTGAAGATGCTTGACCCTGTTCACCACTTAGGTATCCGCTTGGCGACCGGTGCCTTCAGGACAAGTCCTGTAGAAAGTCTCTACGTTGAATCTAATGAGTGGTCGCTTCATCTTCAAAGGTCATACTCCAGTTTCATGTACTTTCTAAAAGTAAACGCAAACCGCGACCATCCCTCTTATGTAAGCATAAACGACGTGGCATCTGAAATGCTTTTTATCAACCGACCTGCAGCTACAGAACCATTCTCTCTGCGCATTAGAAAGCTTGCTGAGAGTATGCAAGTCCCAATTCTAGAGCAAAACCTGATGACCCCAGCTAAGCCATTGCCGCCATGGCAGTGGAAGCCCATAGAATGCGATATATCATTCGTAGAGGTGACAAAACACGCTCCAGAAGCACATATTCGAATGCATTTCTTGGAACTTCAATCTAAA
The DNA here is from genome assembly GCF_023375885.2 of Dermacentor andersoni. Classification (NCBI taxonomy): domain Eukaryota; kingdom Metazoa; phylum Arthropoda; class Arachnida; order Ixodida; family Ixodidae; genus Dermacentor; species Dermacentor andersoni. The sequence goes on from NW_027314774.1 coordinate 223,754, forward strand.
TACTCGTGCATAGAATTTTACACTGACGCTTCTAGGTCGCATGCCGGTGTGTTTTATGCGGCAATCGGACCATCCTTCTCCCAGTCCGGCGGACTACATCCGGAAACAAGCATATTCACTGCGGAAGCTTATGCAATTCTGTGTGCTCTTAAACAAATCAAGAAAGCAAAGTTGCACAAAGCCATTATATACACGGACTCTCTAAGCGTCGTAAAAACCCTAATGTTCCTCCGCAATGATCGAAACCCTGTACTTACCGAGCTTTATTCTGTCATTTGCACATCGTACATGTCTCAGCAGCAAGTCATAATATGTTGGGTACCTGGACATAGGGGCATTGAGGGTAATATGCTGGCTGACCAAATAGCCACATCAATTGCATCACACACTGTTAATGCTACCACTGCACTACCTGCCTTAGATCTAAAGCCTTTCATCCGAAAGAAACTTAGAAGCCACTGGCAGCGCTTATGGGATGCCGAAACAAATAATAAGCTTCACTTGATTAAGCCAAAACTGGGTTATTGGCCCCCCGCATCAAAAACACGACGAACAGAAGTCCTATTCTGTCGTCTCAGAATAGGACACACATATGCCACACACAGTTTTCTGCTAACTGGAAATGAACCACCATCCTGCGGTAGATGTGGTGAAAGGCTCACCGTCCTCCACGCTCTCCTGGAGTGTCGGAAAGCCGAAACAGAGAGAAAGAAACATTTTCCGCTAGCATACCGGCAATACATCCCCCTTCATCCTGTAATGTTTCTTGGTAAAGAACCGTTGTTTGGCTCCAGAGCAGTCCTAAATTTCCTAAACGATGTTGTCTTACATGTTGTTAGCCCTACGAATCTGTAGCACATCCTCTCTCCAGAGGATGCTGCTGCGATAATACACTTTTGTATAGCACATGTCTTCAGGCCCTTCTGTTCCAAGGGCTCTCTTAGGCAGTAGTGCTTCTTGCAAACGTTTACCTTCATGTATTTTTAAATATCATCATTCTATCACAATGTATCTTTTGTGTTTTTAGAAGTACTCACTAGTCATTGCCATAACTTTATTACATATAGCTTTTATGCGCTTGATTGTGCATCATTCTTCGATGGATTTTAATGTTCATAGTACTCGTCATTAGTCATTGCCATAATTTTATAGCACATAGATTTTACGCACTTTACAGCGACTATTTTTAGGCCACTTTACAGCCAAGTCACATCTTCCACAATACATCGTCAACATTACCACTTGTCATGGCGCTCTTTGGCCAAACCTGGCCCTTGCGCCATAAAACATCACACATCATCATCATCATCATCATCGAATCTTTGTCTTTATCTCTCACTTTTTGACCTTTCCTGTCTCCTTCTCTCTTCTTTTTACTTCCTTTCTCCACGGCGGCAAGGGTTAACCTTGTGTGGATATCCTACCTTGGGTACACCATATTGGGTTATAGTGATGGCGTACGGCTGGCGTCGTGCAGGCTTGTACACAAGCTGTGCCGCGTCCCCTCGTTGGGCTCCGTGGTGGGCGGTCGGCGCTGTTGCCGAACATACACATTTTCCTATGGCAGCGCAAGCCTCTGTTGTTTATGATCGGCGTCTGAAGAGATGCCGCACCGAAGTACCATTTCAATTTTCCTTTCAAAGCAACGCCCCAACATTTCCAAAGTACTATGTAGTGCATAGTGAAAGCAACACTCCGGTAAGAAAACTCTCTCCTTTCCTGGTAGCGAAGTGTCTGAAAGACAAAATCGGACCAACATACAAAGCATCCAAAATGTCTAGCGGGGACCTCCTCCTAGAACTGAATAACAAAGATCAAGCAGATAAGCTCTCTGAACTTACCAGTATTGGCGAAGCGACAGTGACTGTTTCAGCCCACAGAACACTTAATACAAGCAGGGGAGTAATATCTGAAGAAGACTTCATTGGTTTAGGCGACGAGGAACTCCTGGAAGGTTTTCAGGAGCAAAATGTAACCAAAGTACAAAGAATAGTAATCCGAAGAAACGATCAAGAAATCCCCACCAAACATGTTATACTCACCTTCGGAACAAGCGTAATGCCTACTTCACTCGATGCAGGTTATGTCAAAGTCAATGTGAGACCGTATATCCCGAATCCCAGACGGTGTCCAAAGATTTGGACATGCTTCACATGCATGCCGAGGACAAACAACTTGTGCTAAATGCAGCTCCAACGACCACCAATCAGAGAATTGCACTTCTTCGCCACATTGTGTTAACTGCAAGGGAGATCACCCAGCTTATTCGCGGTCCTGCCCTTGCTGGAAAAAAGAAAAAGAAGTCATTGCACTTACTGTTAAAGAAAAAATCTCGTTCTTCGAAGCCAGAAAAAGACTGTCGTACCTTCCCCGAAGAAGTTATGCCGAAGTGACGCAGGCGGGGGCAGCGTCACAGAGGCCTCCGGAGTCCTCCGAGCCCACGCGCAGTGGTGCCGCAGTGACTCCTCCCGCCCCCGTGGTGGAAGCAGTCAGTACTGCTCCACCCTCTTCGACGGCCCTGCAGACACCAGCCCCGCAGGGCCCTAAAATCAAACGAACCCCAAGGCCCGAGGCACGTGTCTCGGCGCCTAACTCTCGGTCCTCCAGCGCCTCAGAGAGAGCGATGGAGGTCGACACAAAAACTCCGGTGTCATTGACACCGAAGGATAAGCGCTCTCTCGAGCGCGGCAAGAGGGATAAAATCCCAATAACAACTCAAACTAAGAAAGCGTTAACCTAAAGGTTATCGCTCATTTGTACTAGCCTTTTTAAATCCATGTCACCTATACCACACCTCTTAATTTTTCCGTAATGCCATTTCTTATCTTCCCATTTTAATATGGCTTTTATTATCCACTGGAATTGTAGCGGGCTTTTACACAACTTAGGTGACATTAAAGACATATTAATAAACTTCTCTCCTGTAGCCCTGTGTTTACAGGAAACAAACCTAGGCGAAAAACACAAAAACATTTTGAAAGGTCTCACTGTTGTACAGCGCGACCGTACTCAGGCGAACCGGCTGTCAGGTGGTGTAGCCATTGTCCTGCCAGGTGGTATAGCAGCCAGAGAAGTTCCCATTAACACTCACATAGAAGCCGTTGCTGTCACCGTTTTAGCTCACAAAACCATCACCATTTGTTGAGTATACATTCCGCCGCATTTACATTTTACCGTAAGAGACCTTGAGTTAATTTTAAACCAGCTACCCGAACCATTTTTATTAGCCGGTGATTTTAATTCACATAACACGTTGTGGGGTAGTCAAACAACTGACACCATGGGTCAAACACTTGAAGATTTTATCCTAACAAATAACATATGCCTTTTAAACACCGGTGCGGCAACTTACTACTCCCCAAGCACAGGCGCTATGAGTTGCTTAGATCTGGCACTATGCTCTCCATCTCTCTTTGACGATTTTCAATGGAGTGTTATTGACAACCCCTATGGTAGTGACCATATGCCTGCTATTATTAAAAGAAAATCTCCTTCACCTACCATACCATTAAGACCACCCCGTTGGAAACTCCACCTAGCAGACTGGCCTCTCTTTACTGAAAAGGCCAGTCTGGATAACATATCAGATGAGCTTACCATAGATGAAATGAATGATAAGATCACCGCCTGTATACTTGCTGCAGCAGCAGAAACAATCCCACAATCCTCTGGCTTATTAAGAAAAAACCTGAAACCCTGGTGGACGAAGGAATGTACACAAAAAAACTACAAAACAAAGCGTGGGGTATCTTTCGGCGATACCCAACACAAGACAATCTACTCTCCTTCAAAAAAGCCAAAGCGAAAGCCAGGTACACACGCAGACAAGCCGAAAGACAGTCCTGGAAAAATTACGTCTCGTCTATAAATAGTTCAATAACATCCAAACGAATGTGGGATCAGCTTTGCAAGTTTAGAGGCGATTACGCTTCTTACACTATCCCCATACTGTCACCTCCAGGCACACAAACAAATATAGAAGAACAAGCAGACATATTAGGGCAACATTTCCATGATATATCAAGCTCGAAAAACTACTCTGCTGCATTCCTGAAACATAAGCAATTAGCAGAAAAACTAAAGCTTCCGACCACAGGAAGTTCAGAAAGACTGTATAACGGCCCTCTAACACTTCCAGAAATCAACAGAGTCCTTACTAGTGGCAAAAAAAACAACACCCGGTCCGGACAGGGTACACTATACAATGCTAGCCCACCTATCCCCTAAAGCAGTTGAGACCTTGCTTCATTTTTTCAACATAATCTGGGAAACGGGGAAAATGCCCAAAGAGTGGAAGAAAGCTATCATAATCCCGTTCTTGAAAGCCGGAAAGTCTCCCACAACAGCAACCAGTTATAGACCCATAGCACTCACAAGTTGTCTTGCAAAGTCCTATGAGGCCATCATCAACATAAGATTGACATACGTCCTTGACACAGAAAACATGCTAGATAACCATCAGTGTGGATACAAGAAAGGTTGCTCCACAACAGATCACCTAGTCCGGCTAGAAGACGAGATACGTGCAGCCTTCCTACACAAACAATATTGTCTCACTGTTTTCTTTGACTTAGAAAGGGCGTACGACACAACATGGAGGTTTGGTATATTAAGGGACTTAGCAGATTTAGGAATCCGAGGTAGAATGCTGAAATGTCTAGCCGATTTCATGTCGGACCGAACATTCCAGGTGCGTTTAGGAACGACATTGTCACGTGTATTCAATCAGGAAAATGGTGTGCCACAAGGATGCGTACTAAGCACAACACTCTTTATAGTAAAAATGAACTCCGCTAACAAAGTCATTCCCCCCTCTGTTATGCACTCCATATACGTCGATGATCTGCAAATAGCGTGCCGCGCCTCAAACTTACAAACATGTGAAAGGCAGCTCCAGATAACAATTAATAAACTAACCGAATGGGCTGAGAAAAATGGCTTCCGCTTCTCTACCCAAAAAACCGTTACAGTGCTATTCTCGCAAAAACGAGGGTTGTATTTAGACCCAGATTTAAAAATGAATAATGTCGCGCTGCCGGTGAAACAAGAATATAAATTCTTGGGAGTAACCTTTGACAAAAAACTAAACTTCCTATCCCACATTAAAGCACTAAAGATTAAGGCAAATAAAGCATTGTAAAGCATTGTTTAGGAAAAACATTCGAAAGAATGGTTAACAAACGGCTTGTACACCTTTTGGAAAGTAACTGGTTACTTGATCAGTACCAGTGTGGCTTTAGAGCCAATCGCAGCACAATCGACCAGTTAGTTCGGTTAGAAACAAAAATCCGTGAATCTTTCGTCCAAAGGCAGCATTGCGTCTCCGTTTTCTTTGACCTATCAAAAGCGTATGATACGACGTGGAGACATGGCATTTTAATGGACTTGCACAGACACGGAATAAAAGGGCACATGCTTTGTATAATCAAAAGCTATCTGGAGGACCGAACTTTTCAGGTAATGTTTGGACCAACTTTCTCCAACTGTTTTATACAGAAGAATGGAGTGCCGCAAGGTGGAGTATTGAGCGTTACACTATTTTTAGTGAAGCTGAATTCGATAACTACAGTTATTCCTTCTTCCTTAATGTATTCTTTATATGTCGATGACATTCAACTTTGTTTCTCCTCTTGTAATATGGCTACTTGCGAACGCCAACTCCAGTTGGGTGTAAACTCTATAGTGCGATGGGCAAACGAAAATGGTTTTAAATTTTGCGCAGAAAAAACAATATGCGTACCTTTCAGTCAATATCGAAGGCTCACACCGGACCCAACATTACATATTAAAGGACAGCAAATCACAGTAAAGAACGAACACAAATTTCTTGGTATGATCTTTGACAAAAAACTCAACTTCAAAGCGCACATCGCTTATGTAAAACAGAAATCTCTGAAATCCATAAATTTAATAAAGCTCCTATCCCACCGATCATGGGGTTCAGATAGAATATGTCTGCTTCGCATATACAATGCAGTTGTCCGATCACAATTAGACTACGGATGTTTTGTGTACGGCTCAGCTCGAAAGTCAGCATTAGAGGTTCTTGATCCGGTGCATCACCTCGGACTACGTCTGTGCTCCGGCGCGTTTCGTACGTCTCCTGTACAAAGCTTGTATGCAGAAACCAACCAGCTGTCTTTGGAACACAGAAGACTATTTCTTGGAAACATGTACATAATGAGAGTACTGTCCTGTTCAACGCATCCTTGTAGACGACTATTTACAAGGCCGTGCTTTGAAACACATTTTAGCAACAAACCGGCAATCATTCCTTCCTTTTTCATCAGGTACCAAAAGCTGAATGCGGACCTATGTTTCGACGTAAGAAAAAAATTCTTGCAAGATGAACCTTCTTTTGCTCCTTGGGAGATGAAACATGCGCAATGCGACTTTAGGTTAACAAAAAACAGAAAACAATTTTCACCAAGAGAGGCGTTACTAAGCGAATATTTAGAAATAGAATCGGAATATAATTTTTGCGTGAAATATTTTACAGATGGATCAAAAAGCAATGGCAATGTAGGCGCTGCAGTGACATCAAATCAATTTGAAAAACAAATGAGACTTCCAAGTCAGGCTACTGTCTTTACTGCAGAACTTCATGCCATTTCGTTAGCTCTTGAAGACATCCTGAAAAGAGGAAATAACCAATCTGTTATATTTAGCGACTCCTTGAGCTCTCTTCAAGCTCTCGCATCTAGGTTACCATCTAGAAATAATCTATTGAAGAAAATAAAAAAACAATACACAACATGTCACAAGAGAGCGTTAAATGTCACTTTCTGCTGGATTCCTAGTCATGTAGGAATTCCCGGTAATGAAAGAGCAGATTTTATGGCATTCAGTACCAAAGATTTGGAGCTACACGATGTTGGCCTACCTTGGCAAGATTATAAAGCCACTTTAAAAATAGCAGTTAAGAAACACCGGCAGAAAGTGTGGGATCAAGAAAAACTTAACAAGCTTCATTGCATAAAACCTATTCTACGAGAATGGCAGAGTTGTCGCCACAGACAAAGATTTTACGAGGTTATTTTATGTCGCTTAAGAATTGGTCACACAAGGCTGACACATAGTTACTTAATTAATAACAAACCACAACCAACATGCCAACACTGCGGTGAAATTTTAACCGTGCTACATATTTTAATAACATGTCTGGGTTTAGAAAAATGGAGGCAAAGATATTTTAAGATTTTTTACGAAAAAAGAATCCCTATCCATCCTATGTTGTTATTGAGCGATGAACCACTGGTCCCATATGAAGATACTTTTAACTTTTTAAAAGCCACAGGAATCCTACAAGAACTGTAGCACATTTCATGTTTTATATGTTTACTTGGCCATTTACACCATTTTACAGCATTTAAACAAATAAGCTAATACGAAAATCATGTTCTTGGCGCATTATAGTCTGCACGGCTGCTGCGCCATAAAAATTCCAAATCATCATCATCATCATCAATATTCTCAAAGTTTTATCTCATAAGCACTGGGGTTCCGGCCGAACCTGTCTTTTACGTATTTACCGGTCTCTTGTGCGTAGCCTTTTAGACTACGGCTCCGTGGTTTACGGTTCAGCCAGAATATCCTACATCCAACGACTTGACCCGGTGCATAACCTTGGACTGCGACTGGCAAGTGGTGCCTACCGAACTTCACCTATTCCAAGTTTATACGTCGAGTGTAATGAACCCTCCTTACAGCAGCGCAGAGCATTCCTCACATTTTCCTACGTACTCAAAATTCAGTCATCACCCCAACACATATGCTACAACATCCTCACACAATGCAACACACGCTTACACTACACAAATAAACCGAACATGATTAGGCCACTTGTCCTGCGGTATGAGCAATACTGTCGGGATTATGACATTCCCCACGAAGTCCTCCAGGTTGCCAAGAAACCACAACGGTTGGCCCCGTGGTACGATTTCACACAGTTGTGCGACTGGACAATGACACATTTAAAGAAGAAAGACACCCCACACGAACACATTATACAAGAATTCCGTGCACTTCAGGACAAATATCAAAATAACATGCAATATTACACTGATGGCTCTAAAACAAAAAATCACGTGGGTGTGGGGGCCGTAACAGAAAGTTGGGAAACAAGTATCCGATTGCCACAACACGCCTCTGTGTTCACGGCCGAAGTTTACGCTATATGGGTTGTTGTTAAAAAGATAATCACTGACAAACACAAACATGCACTCATATACACTGACTCTTTAAGCACACTGAAGGCCCTACAGCTGAAATATGAGTGTGAACCCCTGATAGGAGACATTTTAAATATGTTGGCGCTTAACGAATACGGGAGGTCAATTCGTTTCTGTTGGGTCCCAAGCCATGTTGGGATACCAGGTAACGAAGCAGCTGATAGATGTGCATTGATGGCAGCACACAAAGATATCACAAACACGAAACTCCCATATAATGATAGCATCCGTGCAATTAGAAAAGCCTTCACGGTAAAATGGCAACGCGAATGGGACCGTTGTGCCGACAACAAGCTACATCTCACGAAACCCATAGTTGGCCAGTGGAAGTCATGCTATCATCAGGAGCGGTTCATCGAAGTAGTTTTATGCCGACTGCGCATTGGGCACACACACCTCACGCACAATTACTTACTCACCAAAGAAGACACACCAACATGCGAGAAATGTCAACAGCCACTAACAGTTATGCACATATTACTCACATGTACGCAGACTGAAACACCCAGACGAACACTTTTGCACAAATTATACCAACTACACATACCTTTACACCCTGCTCTAATTTTAGGTGATGATCCGCTAGTCCCATGGAGTGACGTCCGTAAATTTCTACACGACACTGGATTTCTACATAAAATATAGATTAACAAAGCCTTTTCCTTCATAAACTTGATTTTAAAACACCTCGTGTTTGGCGCAGCATAGCCTCAGCCGCTTTTGCGCAATTAAACCCCATTCAACTAACTAACTTCTGGCAGGACTGCTCCCGTGCCCACTGAAGCTGAAGCGGACGTCCTGGTCATTTAAAAGCTTGGCGGAAGATGATGTCGTCTTCAACTGGGCTGGACGCTGACAGACGAGTTGCATCGACGGTAGCGTGTGCACATTCGGCGGGGCGATCCATCTGTGGTCACACGGTGTTGACAGGCGCATGTTCATAGGTTGCGCACAATGAAGGAATTGCGCTCGAGGCGCCCGTGACGCCGCCAGTACAGGCACCGTGTGACCCGGTGACAGAGATTGTCACATTGCGACTGTCGCTATCAGAACCCAAGCGGCACCTTCCTCGTACTCTCCGCATGACAATACACACTTTGCTTTGTATTCTCGTATGGATGGCATCATGCAGCCGGCGTTTCCGTGCGGTTGTGGTGTCAGTACGGGGTACGGATTCTTCCCCCGGTAGCGTTCGAAACCGCGCAGTCCGATGTCTTACCCGCTGCTGAAAGACTTTCCTAGGTTTTGCCTATCCGATGTATTGCACCATTAATGTCATTCATTTAGAAGTCAGCAAACATTCTGACCAGTATGTGATTACCGCAGGAAAAGTTGGTGCTTTCTTTTCTCTTTCCCGGCTACATAAACGACAAGCAAACTATTTTCATCCACGTTTAATTTTTTTGTATAAGACACTCTCGCACTTTAACAATATGTTTAATGTGTATGGGTAGGTTTTTAGCAGTCTCACCGTGCCTTCTTTCGCTTCTGCCCCCATCCATATCAGTTACTCCAACCAACCAGCATTTGTGAATCCGCTCGATACATTACATTAAGAGATATACACCAAAAATGTGTCCCAGCTTGTGACCCAGCTTTAGGAAGGCTGTTATTCACATTTTATATGAAGGCGTGAGATATTCAAGGCAAGTACAGAAAACTGCCCCCCCCCCTGACCTCGTTCGTGCTCTTTCAATATCGTCGCCGCTCCAGAGCAGCAAACATGTCAAATATGAAGTACGAACTAATCCAATCTCGGGTTGTTCTCAAGGATATTTCAAGACTACGGTTCCTTCCGGTGGTTTTCTGGCTTGTCGAGCTCACATGACCACCTTAACTAGGGCAAGGTTCGGTTTTAGCTGAAAAACGAGAATTTACTGGAGATATGCATGCAGTTATTTGCATTGGAACTGACGGCCGTAAGGGACCCTGAACCACCTCTCCCTCTGAACCCTCCCTTTTCAACAGCAGACCCTGCTATCACTATCTTCTGGACGTTTTTAGTGACCAAACGCCTCGCTAGCATCAAGTGCTGTCGGCCACCCGGCATAGATACCCTAGCCGCTGCGGGGTGCCGCCATGAGTCCACTGGCCTGCACCTTTCCTTCTTTCTACTCATCTCCTTATATTCTTTTTCCACTTTAATTACCTGGCGGCGAGCGTTAACCTTGTGTGGCTCACCATCCTTGGTTACACTATTTATGGTTATGTGGTGGCATACAGCTAGCGTGCGCAAGACTTGAGATACAAGCCTTGTGGCGTCCCCATGTTGGGCTCGGTGGTGGGCGGCTGGCGCTACTGCCGAAGAGAACTGCTTTTATGGCTACTCTTTTCATTTCCCTAACTGATCGCTTTCTAAAAAGGGGGCGCAACGAAGCAAGCACTCCATTTTTCTTCATGTGCTACAATTTGCGAAGTACCTTGTGACTGACAGTGGTGGCAACATAACAGCCAGAAAACGATCTCTCTTTAAATTTTCGAAGTGCTTAAGAGACACATTAGGCACAGGATTCAAAGCTACAAGGATGGCTAATGGCCACACCCTTTTCGAACTAAGACAGAGAAACTGAAAACGCTTTCAGTTCACAAATGCATTGGTGACACAGCAGTACCTGTCACGGCGCACCGTTCAATGAAGAGTGTTCGTGGGGTAACCTCTGATGAAGACACGCTTGACCTCAGTGATGAAGAATTGCTTGAAGGTTTTGCAGAACGAAACGTGACGAAAGTTCAAAGAATCATGATTCGTCGGAATGACACTGAAATTACCACAAAACCTGTAATCCTGACATTCGGCTCCACCACGCTACCACACTCAGTCGAAGCACGGTAGGTAAAAATCCGTGAGGCCTTATATCCCCAATCCTAGACGTTGTTTCAAATGCCACAGGTTCGGGCGCAGCTCTCAGACATGCAGAGGAAAGTTAACGTGTGCCAAATGCTGTTCTAACGATCATCCATCTTATAACTACAATGCCGAATTACATTGCACGAACTGTCAAGGGGATCATCCTGCCTTCTCACAGCCATGCCCAATCTGCAAGAAACAAAGAAATTATTGCCCTTAAGATCAATCAAAACATCCCATTCTCTGAAGCGAGCAGGCGACCTACATTCCCTCGCAAGGAAAGCTTTTCCCGCTGTGACGAGGCAGGGAGCGCTCTCACAACGGCCTAAAGAGCCCGCTCTCGTCACACAGAGTGAACCACGCGGGACTCTCGTAATAAAACTGTACTTAGTAGCCTCACAACACTCCTTTTTGTTTATTGCACTTCTTTATTGTTTTCCCCCTGTGCCTTGTCTTGTTTCAACTTCTATTTGCCGGCCGTCACAGGATTACTTCAGTCCCCCCAGCATTGTTTGCATCCCTACTAGGATGATGCTAGAATATATTCCTAATTGCAGCTGATTCCATGGTGTCATTGGGACCAATGTACCATATGGTTTTTAAGTGTCCTTGTTGACTTGCTGTCTTGATCACATGAAATGATCCGTTATAGGCCGCGTTCTGGCTTGGCCCTCTTTTTACCAGTAGGAAGTCGCCCACGTATAGTGTTAGTAACGTTATATTTTGCCTCTTGTCGATGTTTCTCTTGAAACACCGGCAGAAAGTGTGGGATCAAGAAAAACTTAACAAGCTTCATTGCATAAAACCTATTCTACGAGAATGGCAGAGTTGTCGCCACAGACAAAGATTTTACGAGGTTATTTTATGTCGCTTAAGAATTGGTCACCCCGCAGGGGCGTCTGCGTCAGCAGGCGTTTGGTGTGTTGCGACACCACGGACCCGAGCACACGAGGGTTGGACCCTCCCGCGTGTAGCCGTGCGCGGCTTAGCCGTGTCTGGGGAAAAGGGGATCCTGGGGGTTGAGCCGATGCTGGGTGTCTGGACCTTTAAGGCCCCCCGGCGGAGGCAACACACCTCTTCGGCCTCGGCTTCACATAGACGGCACCTCCAGGCTGACCCACCTGGAGGACATCGGCAGTCGCCTTTTCCTGTCTCTCCCTCCTCGTATCTTCGTCTTTATCTCTCACTTTTTGACCTTTCCTGTCTCCTTCTCTCTTCTTTTTACTTCCTTTCTCCTGGCGGCAAGGGTTAACCCTGTGTGGCTATCCAACCTTGGGTACACCATATTAGGTTATAGTGACGGCGTACGACTGGCGTCGTGCAGACTTGTACGCAAGCTCTGCCGCGTCCCCTCGTTGGGCTCCGTGGTGGGCGGTCGGCGCTGTTGCCGAATGCATACACTTTTCATGGAAACTTCTTTCCCCTCCCTTACTGATCGCCCTCAGAAACGAGGGCGCACCGAAGATGTCTTCAAGTTTTTTGGACGCCAAACCCAGAACTTTCCCCGCTTCCATGTTATTCATTCCGAAAAGCCAAACAAAGCAGTGCGAAACATCTCACCATTCCTTGTTTCAAAGTCCCTAACAGATATTTTTGGTCCAGGTTACAAAGTGTCGAGGATGGCAAGTGGCGACCTCCTCTTGGAGCTCCGCGATGCAAAACAGTATGAGAAACTACCGCAACTAGTGTCATTTGGAGAGACCCCCATAACAGTAACCCCGCACCGTACAATGAACACCACCCGTGGTGTTGTGTCAGATGATGATTTGCTTGAGCTGACTGAAGCGGAACTACTGGAGGGCTTCAGCGAACAAAATGTGATCAATGTCAGAAGAATTAAGATGAGGCGGGATGGAAAAGAGATTCAGACGAAACACCTAATAATTACTTTTGGATCAAGTATCTTGCCCGAATCAATCGAGGCCGGGTACATCAAGCTCCGTGTCAGGCCGTACGTGCCAAACCCACTCAGATGTTTCAAATGCCAGCGCTTCGGCCACAGCTCGCAGAGCTGCCGAGGCCGCCAAACATGTGCAAAATGCAGTGCCCACGAACACACATCTGAAGCTTGTGAGAATGCTCTCCACTGTGTAAACTGTGATGGGGAGCACGCCGCGTATTCGCGGGTGTGCCCATCCTGGAAAAAAGAAAAGGAAATTGTAACAGTTAAAGTAAAGGAAAATATAAGTTTCAAGGAGGCACGCAGGCGGGTATCGTACCTGCCCAAGAAAACCTTTGCCGATGTGGCGCGTCAGGGGGCAGCGTCACAACGGCCTCCGGCGGCTGTCCGACCCACAGGCAGTGAGTCGGCAGTTACGCCATCTGCCCCCGCGGCGGTTGCAGCTAGCGCTGCTCCGTCGACGCAGAATGAGGGACCACCGACCCCGAAGGTGGCCGCCGCCGAGGCTGTCCCAACCTCCCCGGCCCCTTCCAGCGCTGGCAACAGCCGGCGCATCCAGATCCCTCAGGGAGCCCCATCGACCTCCGGGCTGGTGGGCGCAGGGGTCTTGCCCTCCAAGGCGGGACTCTCTCGGGAAACATCTCGCTCGCAAGAGCACGTGTCCGGCGCCTCACAAGAGGCAATGGACACTACACCCATCCTCAAGGCGCACCAAGCGCCTAAGGAGCGTCGAGGTTCTCTCGAACGCTTCAAAAAGAGTAAAACCCCGGTTACAGGGCCTCGAAAGAGCTCTGGAACCTAAGCTCTGAAATCTCTGTAATTAACACATCTGTTTCCGTATACACAGCACTTATTTACTACCAATATGGATACACCAATAATTCAATGGAACGTCAGAGGACTTCTCAGGAACCTTGATGACGTGCAAGAGCTTATCCAAAAACACAATCCAGAAGTGCTGTGTCTACAGGAAACACACTTAAAACCACAACACACAAACTTTCTCCGACCGTATGTCACGTTTCGCAAAGATCGCGATGATGCTGTCGTATCATCAGGCGGTGTTGCCATTTTGGTTCATAAAAATATTTCCTGTCAGCGTTTACAGCTACAAACGCCCCTTGAAGCAGTGGTGGTTCGAGCTGTTCTTTTAAATAAACTCGTCACCATTTGCTCGCTTTATGTACCCCCACACTTCAAATTAAACAAGCATGAATTTCAGTCATTTATAGACGAATTGCCAGAACCTTATCTTGTTCTTGGCGATTTCAATGCGCACAGCTCCCTGTGGGTCGACTCTCGTACAGACGCGCGAGGTCGTCTTGTTGAACAGCTCCTCTTTTCTTCCGGTGCGTGCTTGCTGAATAAAAAGGAACCCACATATTACTCTCTAGCAAACAGAACATTTTCTTCAATAGATCTTACTATAGTTTCCCCGTCTATACTGCTCGAACTTGAATGGGAAGTTACGAAGAATCCTTACGGGAGCGATCACTTTCCCATACTGATAAGAACATCAAAAGAAAACGAATATTCTCCGCAAGCTCCTAGGTGGAAGATAGACACAGCCGACTGGGAGAAATATCGAACTCTCACTAACATCTCATGGGCCGACATGTCTTCTCTAGAAATTGATGCTGCTATAGAGTATCTTACATCATTCATAATAGATGCCGCATCAAAATGCATATCCGAAGCGAGTGGTCTGGCATGCAAACGACGTGTACCGTGGTGGAACAGCGAATGTAGGATCGCCCGTAAGAATCAGAACAAGGCGTGGGGGTTGCTACGCGCTTCTCCCACTGCAGAGAATCTTATCAACTTTAAAAAAATAAAGTCCCAAGGCAGGCGAACCCGCCGACAGGCCAGAAGAGAAAGCTGGCACAAGTTTTTATCGAGCATTAACTCGTTTAGGGATGAGGCCAAAGCCTGGAACAGAGTTAATAGGATTAGAGGGCGGCAAACACATTCACTCCCCCTGGTAAACACACAGGGCGATACACTACAAGACCAGGCAGACTCACTTGGGGAGCATTTTGAAAACGTGTCAAGCTCAACAAATTATTCACAATCGTTTCTCAAACACAAACAAATAGAAGAATGTAAGCCTCTAATCAGAAAATGTCGTCAGAACGAACCATACAACCGTACTTTTAGTATTGCAGAGTTGAGAGCTGCCTTGAATGCATGCAAGAGCTCTGCGCCAGGACCGGATAGAATAATGTATGAAATGATTAAAAACGTACACGGTGACACTCAAGTTACAATACTTGCACTATTTAACACTATCTGGGAAGCAGGGTACCTTCCGACTGCATGGAAAGAAGCCATTGTGGTTCCTGTTTTAAAACAAGGCAAAGATCCTTCCTCAGTGGCAAGCTACCGCCCGATAGCCCTCACAAGTTGCATGTGTAAGGTATTTGAAAAAATGATAAATCGGCGCCTCATCCATTTCCTTGAACAGAACAAAATACTTGATCCTTATCAGTGTGGCTTCAGGGAAGGGCGCTCCACAACTGATCACCTTGTACGTATTGAAGCAAACATCCGTGACGCATTTGTACACAAACAGTTTTTCCTATCCATATTCCTCGATATGGAGAAGGCATACGACACAACGTGGCGATACGGGATCTTAAGAGACTTGGCAGAAATGGACATTCATGGTAACATGCTAAACCTCATAGAAAGCTATTTGTCCAATCGCACATTCCGTGTAAAAGTCGGCAATGTGCTGTCACGTCCTTTTACACAAGAAACTGGTGTACCCCAGGGAGGCGTGCTCAGTTGCACGCTCTTTCTCGTAAAGATGAACACGCTTCGGGCATCATTACCACCAGCTATTTTTTATTCCGTCTACGTAGACGATATACAAATAGGTTTCAAATCCTGCAATCTCACAGTCTGCGAGAGACAGGTACAGCATGGTTTGAACAAGGTGTCAGGGTGGGCAGAGAAAAATGGTTTTAAAATCAATCCTCAAAAGAGTTCTTGTGTGCTGTTTACAAGAAAGAGAGGCCTAGTTCCGGATCCTTGCTTACAAATGTGTGGACAACAGATACCTGTAAACAAAGAGCACAAATTCCTAGGTGTTATACTTGACAATAGACTCACTCTCGTCCCACACATTAAACAACTCAACGAAAAGTGTCTGAAAACAATGAACCTAATGAAACTTCTATCCCACACTACGTGGGGTAGTGACAGAAAGTGCCTAATGAATCTGTATAAGAGCCTCATCCGGTCACGATTAGATTATGGTGCCGTGGTATATAACTCTGCCGCCCCGAGCGCGCTAAAGATGCTAGACCCTGTTCACCATCTGGGTATCCGTTTAGCCACAGGAGCTTTCAGAACGAGTCCCGTACAAAGCTTATATGCAGAATCGAATGAGTGGTCACTTCATATCCAGAGAACACACATCAGCCAAACATATTTTTTGAAAGTCCACTCTAATCCTGAACATCCCTGTTTTAACACCATTAACGACATGACAAATGCTACACTGTTTCGTAATCGTCCTTCCGTAAGACAGCCTTTCTCGCTGCGTGTGAGGGAGCTTAGTCATGAAATGCATGTTCCACTTCTCGAACTTCGCCTAATGCATCCAGCCAAGCTGCTACCTCCTTGGGAGTGGCAGTTGATACAATGCGATACATCTTTCATGGAAGTTACAAAAAACGCTCCAGAGATTGCAATCCAAATGCATTTCCGAGAACTCCAGCACCAATACTCCTGTACGGAGTGCTACACAGACGCATCGAAGTCACACGACGGGGTGTCCTATGCAGCCGTCGGTTCATCCTTCTCGGAATCCGACGTACTGCATCCGGAAACTAGTATCTTTACGGCTGAGGCCTACGCAATATTGTCGACCGTGAAGCATATAAGGAAAACAAAACTCAAAAAATCAGTTATTTTTACGGACTCCCTAAGTGTTGTGAAGGCTTTGATATCGTTCTGTAAGTGCAAAAATCCTGTTTTAATTGAACTCTATTCCGTGTTATGTAAAGCATATGTATCTAACCAGCATGTGATTATATGCTGGGTGCCTGGCCATAGGGGCATCCAGGGTAACGTTCTAGTGGACCAGATGGCTACATCAATTTCATTACATGCAGTTAGTCCTACTGCTTCGGTCCCTGTCAAAGACCTGAAGCCTTTCTTAAGAAGGAAACTACGAAACCACTGGCAACGCATGTGGGACGAAGAAATAAATAATAAACTGCATGTAATAAAGCCACAATTAGGTTTCTGGCCTCCTGTAACAAAATCCCGCCGGACAGATGTCCTCTTCTGCCGTCTAAGAATAGGACACACTTTTGGAACACATAACTTTTTTACTCACGGGAAACGAGCCTCCAACCTGTGGTAGATGCGGGGAGAGGCTGACAGTCCTCCACGTTCTACTGGAGTGTCGGGAAGCCGAATCTGAAAGAAGGAAACATTTTCTCTTAGCGTACCGGCAGCACATCCCCCTTCATCCTGTTATGTTACTTGGCCCAGAACCACTCTTTGACACCAATGCAGTCTTAAGTTACCTGAAAGATGTTGTATTGCATGTTGTTAGCCCCACATGTTCGTAGCGTCTCCTCTCTTCAGAGGATGGCGCTGTGATAGTTCTCTCGTATAGCACGTGCCTCTAGGCCCTTGTGTTTCAAGGGCTCCGGCGAGGCAACAGTGCTCCAGCTATTTTTACCATCTCATATATTTTCATTTCTATGTCATTCTTTTACGATGGATTTTAATGTCCATAGTATTCGTCATTAGTCATCGCCATAATTTTATATCACGTAGATTTTATGCACTTTACAGCAACTATTTTTAGGCCACTTTACAGCCAAGTCACATCTCCATAATACATCGTCAACATCACCACTTGTCATGGCGCTCTTTGGCCACACCTGGCCCTTGCGCCATTAAACACCACATATCATCATCATCATCAAGAATTGGTCACACAAGGCTGACACATAGTTACTTAATTAATAACAAACCACAACCAACATTCCAACACTGCGGTGAAATTTTAACCGTGCTACATATTTTAATAACATATCCGGGTTTAGAAAAATGGAGGCAAAGATATTTTAAGATTTTTTACGAAAAAAGAATCCCTATCCATCCTATGTTGTTATTGAGCGATGAACCACTGGTCCCATATGAAGATACTTTTAACTTTTTAAAAGCCACAGGAATCCTACAAGAACTGTAGCACATTTCATGTTTTATATGTTTACTTGGCCATTTACACCATTTTACAGCATTTAAACAAATAAGCTAATACGAAAATCATGTTCTTGGCGCATTATAGTCTGCACGGCTGCTGCGCCATAAAAATTCCAAATCATCATCATCATCATCGATGTTTCTCTTAATTTTTTCACGGCACCTTGATCTACTATTTTCAGGTGTTGCTGCTTCTGTGAGCTTCATATTCTTGTCAATGCCGAGGCTTATATCCGCAGACAGGTAATGTGTTCTCCCAGTTGCAGCGAATAGAGAAGTGCATCGCAGGTCAGTTGTATACGAGCGGCTGTGGTAGGCTACTGCCGCTTCCAGACATTGACAACCACCTGCGAATGCTGGATACATACTAATGTATTGTTCGATGTCCGTCATAGGCCTTTCAGCTAGCCCATTTGCTGCGGGATGATAGGGCGCAGTGAACCGTAACTTGATGTTAAGCTTTTCAGCCCATTACTATAGCTGATGACTTCGGAAAGCAGGTGCATTGTCGGATGCAATTGCTTTTACATTGTCAAACATTTTGCCGTTCAAAAACGAAATTATTCTGTTAGCATCTCTTTTACCAAGTCTTCCTGCAATCATCCTGGTGCACTCATCAATGCACAACAGGAAGGCTTGTCTTAACTCCTTCGGACTTTTTTCGCGAAGACTAGATGGACTAGAAGACCTAAAATGGCGTGTTTGAATACCATGTTATAGACATTTTCGCGTCAGTTGCTTAAATTTCACTTTGTCAATCTGGCATTTATGCGATGACAAAAGTCTTTTGGTTCTTGCTTCATACAAGGCCACGAGAACTTTGTGAATTTCATGTGGGTTCTCCAAGAGCCATCATGGTCTCCTGATTCGGGGCCATGGTGCTACAGTTCTAATATTTTTGGAATCAAGAAAGTAGGAACGGCAACTAGCCCATTCTTAGTACGTCACAAAACCTCGGTTCCTTGCCATGTCCTTGCGACATTTGCCTTTTCAAGATTGTCTGGAAGCATATTGGCTAATCGCGAAATTCCATCTGCGTCCTTCATAAAGCTCCCGGGCGATGGGCTACATCAAACTCACATTGATGCAGCACCAGAAACTATGGTGGCTTTGCTGGTGTCACTTCAAGAGATCACCTGCCAATGAATGGAGAGACCGAAAAAGCCGCGTTGGGATGTCCGAGGGGCAGAAGCATCCAGAGACGGAGTTTCATGAACGCTTACCACAGAATGGTTACCAAGAGGGAAGTCACCATCGGTCGTTGCATGCCGCAGGAAGAGTCGTTGCCTGAGGAACGCAGTTTGCTTAGATTGAAAACAAAACTAATTAATAAGGGCTCTCAATCTGACCCTATGACAAAAAACGAGACTTTTTCTTTGATTTCTGCGAGTTTATTACACACAGAAATTGAGGTTAATGGACAGCGTACGAGTACTTCATTAAAAAAGCAAAGCAAATCCGCAAGATGTATTCCGAGGGAGATCTAAAACTTGGTCACCCTGTTGGTAGTCAACTTGGCGGAGGCTGTGGTGTCGCGCGTCAGCACACAGTTGTTTTCGGATGTTCACGCGAGCCAGATGGCAAGCTTCCTTGGCAGATTGCTCGAAACGCTCGGTGCCTTCACTAGATTGTCAGAATTCTCACATGGTAGCATTGTTTGACATCGTCTTTACGACCGTAAAGAAGAGAAAACGGCGTGAAGCGAGTGGGCTCCTTATAGCGCAGCGGTATTGTGCGCAAACGTGACGTACGGTAGGACCTCGTCTCCGGGCTTATGCTGCACGTCTATGCGCATCGTTATTATCTCTGTCATCCTTTTATTAAGCCTTCCTGTCAAGCCTTTTGCTTGCTGATAATATGCAGTCGTCTTACGGTGCGCGGTGTAAATCAGTTGAAAAATTTCTTGAAGCAGCCTTGCCGCAAACGCCCCCTCCCCCTCTATCTATGATGAGACAGGTTGGGGCGCCGTCACGTAGTACGATGTTTTTTACGCAAAAGTGCAATCTCAGAAACTGTGCCTTTAGGGAGAGGCTTTGTTTCAGTATAGCTGGTTAAATGGTCTGTAGCGATGATGGTCCACTTGTTTCCGAAAGTAGCCAACGGGAACGGACCCAGGAGGTCCATGCCGACTTGATCGAAGTGGCTCTATAGGATTCAGCAGTCACACATGTTTAACATTGGGCGACATTCGGCGCAGGCATTCACGGAAGGCTTCGACATATCTTTTAACCACAATGGCAAATTACGGCGAGTAGTACGATTGCCGTATCCTAGCAAGGGTTCGAGTGATACCCAAGTGGCAAGGCGCAGGCTCGTCGGGGCACGCGAACAGGACTTCGTGACGAAGCTCTGCAGGTACGACAAAGGAATATGTTTTGTTGCTGGTAGCAAAATTCGTCTTGTATAAGGTGCCCCATTAACAAAGCGGCGACAATCCGCGAGCAATTTGCTGGGGCAGATATGGAATAGCCTGGAATAGCCAGCCGTAGAGGTAAGGTCCGAACTTTGCAAGTGCCCATACGACGGCAAGACACTCTTTCTCTGTGGTAGCTTAATTTGACTCGAGTCGTGATACCATGCTACTGCCGTAAGCTGTGACCCTTTCGCCGTTCCCCTGCGGCTGTACGAGCGCCGCAACCAGACCGTCGTTACTGGCGTCGGTATAAATTTTCTTTCGACTTCCTCGTCCCAATGCCCAAGAACAGGGGGCGTTACCAGGCGCTGTCGAAGCTCAGTGAAAGCCGCTTGTTCAGAGTTCCAGGTGAACGGCGTGTCATCTCTACCGAGACGACACGCCGACACGGTCCGAAAGCAACTACAAATAAACAGACGAATGTCCCACTTCCGCAACCGTGTTAAACTCCCTGTAAAAAAGGACGTCCTCACTGGTGACTAACCATCCTACAAAGGGGGGGGGGGAGGGAGCAACCTCCCCATTACCGAGTCGCGTCCATGCCATTATGAAGGGCACATTCCATCGGGGTTTGTTTTAGGCGAGAGACAAGACAGCTGTGGTTTTTCGCTTCTGGCGTTAAGCTGTCCACACTCCGCCTACTTACCATCAAAATTCTTTACTCCCCCTTCCTAACATTCACTTGAGAGACCAAGTGCGGCTACCTGAAATAAACAGTGTAAAAATTGTTGTGTAAGAAAAACGTGTCCTGTTTTCTTTGTCCGTTCGGTATCCCTGCCCGTGAGTGGCTTATCAAATTATAAATGAAGAAAGAGCAAAAATGAAAGAATATAATTCCGCAAGTGGTACGCTGATTTTGGGATCGATTCGATATGCAATACCTGTAGTAGTAGAAGGAAAACCAGTGAAACCAGTGAAAAATAAGAGGAAAGCTTCACACCACAACGGCTTGTCGTTTGTGTTTTTTGACCGGTTCTTCCTTCAACTATGCACCAACTGGCCCAGATTTCAGTCCATCTATACCTGTAGTAGCACGTCAGAACCAGGAATGCGTGATCGGGCTATTTCGCCTTTGTGTGATGACCTTTTGATCTTGGCTAGCGTTTGCTTTTGTTGTTCCTCAGAAAGATTTACTTCCTCAGTCGTGTACAAAGTATTTTTATTGCATGCACCGCATTAGAAAATGCATAAGTACATGTTTAATCATCAACCGCAGGGTCAACGTCTTTGTCAGCGGAGAAGATACTCAGATGCATAATCTCATGCGGGGAGTATCGGAAAGATACACTAAACCCCGATTATCCTTTCCCTGGCATAAGACTCAATCAAGCATTGATAGCCTTGCATACATCACCCACGGCGCTTCCTTAGGCCTAACATAAAGCAACTTAAAGGGCTATAATACCACCAAAGATTCTTATGCTACGTACGCCACAGCTGAAGTGACGTTCGTGAATAAGTGTGGTGCGAGTAACATTTTGTTCTTCTTGCATCTCCGTTCTTTGCTAGAGCGTGAAGTCTCTGAAGTTTGTGTGTGTGTGTGTGTCTTTGCTTGAGGTCATTCTGGATGGTGCCGCCCACATGGGTTAGGGTATAGGCGACGAAACGCATTCTCGTTCGCGGCGCTCGAAGTTGTTTTCTTTTTCACTGTCGGTACGCGTGCCTGCGAAATTCAGCTTTGTGCTTCTTCGGTCAGAAATCACCCCTTCTATGCTACAACCATAAGTCCCTTCTGGTCGAGTGCCGTGAGGGAAAAGACTGTCGACAGATTAGTCAGAAGCCGACCATGCATGGTCCTCTGGCTGTTTGCATCTGTATGGGTCCAGGCGACACACGGAATGCCTGGGGCACCGAGAACTAGAGCCGCTCACTGGCATATTTGGCGCGAAATACCAATAATTCTATTTTGCTCCAGCTGCAGCCCTAAACGCTTGTTGTTCGAGGAGGCTTTAAAACAGGAACTGAAACTGAAAAAAAAACATGAGTAACTACTATGTGCTTGAAGTAGGTAAAGGCAAGGCGCAGAAGACCAGGACTTAGGAAGAAAACAAACGAAAAGACGGGTTCTTCCTAAGTCCTGGTCTTCTGCGCCTTGCCTTTACCTACTTCAAGCATGAACCAACTAGCCCAAGCAAGAGTTTTACTATGTGCTTGTACACTAAGTCAACTAACGTCGCTGTTGAACCATAAAAACTTCGGCAACGCTTGTGGTCTCGCGGTGTCATCGCACAACCTTGCCACACGGTGCAAAGCCAGCCCACTAAAATGCTTACAGCTCAATGAAAGGTGCGGAAATCGTTTGTAAACGCCTGTACGACACTTTTTCCCTAGTTTGTTTAGTAATTACTACATCTTTCTTCTTATCCAAGAACACATTATTAGTCTGGCAAGTTTTATGAATGCCTCGCTAAACCACCTTGTCATTTTGTGTTTCTGCAAAATATTAGGTGCTCGATTCACTTCTTGAAGATTATTTCTAAAACAGTGAAATAGTGCAGTGCCCTCACCGCGTTTCTTAGTAAACGAAACTAATTTTAAATGGAACATACGATTTATCTTTTCCTGCGAGGTTTTGTTTATTAAAATTCTACGGTAATCTTAAACGTTACTTATCGATGATCCAATTAAAATGGGCTGTCAAGCAGCGTACAGATCAAGTCACTGGCCAGAAAGGAGACCTCGCTGACTGGACCCTTGACGGCGCGGACAACCAGCGCCTCTTCCTCCGTGCCGCCAGCCTCAACCTTACGGGGGCCGACGCACACAGTGCACAGCGCAGAGCCCTTTGCACCGAGGACAGCCTGGCGTCTGTTCTCTGGCACGAAGCTGAAAGGTGACAAGGACATGCTGTGTGGTGCACAAAAAGCACAAGGACGAGAAAATAAGTATACGGTAAACATAAGCACTCTCGTCACCGGCACGTTCCTTGGGGGGGTTACTGCAGTAGCAGCCCAGAGGGAACTCTGAGAACTGATACTATGACCCACAGTAATGACCAGGAACAAACTGTCCTTTGCTCTCAGACCATACATATGTACACAACACTGCCACCTGCCACCTTGTGGCACTGCCGATAATAACAGCAACCTGTCAAGTCTGTGTGTTGGTATAAATTCATATCCACAGTTTGAATCGGTAACAATGCGCCAAACTTTCCTTTACTCCGGGGCTTGGACAGACACGAAGCCATTTAAATATATGAGACGCACAATACATGCCCACACAAATCTTGGGGAGGGGGCAGGCAAAACACAACTGTCTCCCTGACTGGGCCACATCACCTAAACATTTATTTTACACCGTGCAATGGTGGTAGACAATTTCTAGGATGAGAAATCTCTGCAAAATGCAA
This sequence comes from Dermacentor andersoni, assembly GCF_023375885.2. Classification (NCBI taxonomy): domain Eukaryota; kingdom Metazoa; phylum Arthropoda; class Arachnida; order Ixodida; family Ixodidae; genus Dermacentor; species Dermacentor andersoni. The sequence goes on from NW_027314774.1 coordinate 247,727, forward strand.
GCGTTCCTTTTCCTTCTAATATACTGAGAGGGGCACAAATGAACATACAATGCGAAACAAGCGACAAAACTGTGCTTACAAATTACACTGCAGTCGAAAATGGATATTTCGAACCCACACATAACGAATTACTGTGTTTATCAAACCGCTGTAAGATCTCCTTGAAAATCACATACAACTGTGTATTACCAGCACATTCTGCATATAGAACACGGCGCCACGCCAAAGACCTGAAAGTGTAGTTCTTTGTGCACTTTGAAGTTTTCGGGCACCTGCAGATGGAGAAGACAATCGTGCACAGGGGAAATCAGAGAACCTGCTGAGGATTGATGTTATGAGCGTCCGGATTAAGGATCTATGGTCAGCGCTCTACGGTGGACAGTTTACCAAGCTCGACCGCAAACATGCTTACCAGCAGCTGGTGCTCCAGGATGCCACCTGGAAGTATGTCACAATATCGACAACTTTGGGGCTATTCCAGTACACGCGCTTATAGTTTGGCGTGGCCTCAGCCCCACTCATATTTCAGAGGGAGATGGGGAACCTCTTCAGGGGCATGAGGCGCGTGGCGGTGTACTTGGATGTCATTCTGGTTACTGGCAGCAATGATGGGGACCATCTGTAGAACTTGCACAATGTCCTGACACGACTCATAGTCTTCTCATAGTCTTCATGCTGCAGAGCAATGCTACAACCAGCTGGGCAAGGAAGGTGACATGTTCGGTGTCGAATGCTTCCACCAGTATCTGTGGGGCCACAAGCCACTGTTGGGGCTGCTGTGCCCGTGCAGGCATCACCTCGAGTGGTACGCTGGGCCTTGAGGCTGGCAGCTTAAAGTTGCCAGCTAGTTTTATATCCGGGAAAGGACCTGGGACCTGCTAACGCCCTGAGCCGCCTGCCCCTGCCAGAGGTGCCTGATGCTGTTCAAGAACCTGCTGAAGTGGTCACGCTGGAGCACGCGTACCCGGAGGTGCTTGCCAGATCTGCGGTATGGCATGCGACCAGCCTTGACTCAGTCCCTTCCCAGGTGGTCATGGCGGTATGCCGTGGGGAGGAATCAGCAGGCCTTAGCCATAAGGCCGCCCAGCTGAGCTTGCAGCACGGCTGCCTACTGTGGGGTTCCAGGGTAGTGATCCCACGAAGTCTCCAGTCCAGGGTCCTGCAGTTGCTGCAGAGGCCCCGCAGGGGCGTCTGCATAAGCAGGCGTTTGGTGCGTTACGACACCACGTACCTGAGCACGCGAAGATTGGACCCTCCCGCGTGTAGCCGTGCGCGGCTCAGCGGTGTCCGGGGAAAGGGGGATCCTGGAGGTTGAGCCGATGCCGGGTGTTTGGACCTTTAAGGCCCCCCGGCGGAGGCAACACACTTCTTCGGCCTCGGCTTCACATAGACGGCACCTCCAGACTGACCCACCTGGAGGAAATCGGTAGTTGCATTTTCCTGTCTCTCGCTCTCCCTCTAACCTTCGTCTTTCTCTTACTTTCCATCTTTCCTGTCTCCTTCTCATTTCTTTATTACTTCCGACCTTCCTGGCAGCAAGGGTTAACCTTGTGTGAGTACCCAACCTTGGTTATATCATATTGGGTTATAGCGGCAACGTACAGCTGGCGTTTGCAAGCCCTGCTTTTCAGGCCCTGCAGCGTCCCCTTGTTGGACACCATGGTGGGTGGCTAGCGTTGCTGCCGAAAACTACACATCCACACATGGCTACATCCTTCCCTCCACTACCTGATCGCCCTCAGAAAAGAGGGCGCACCGATGAAGTATTGAAGTTTTTTGGCCGCTAAAAAGAATGCTTCCCGCGTTTCCATGTCATTAATTCTGCAAAACCAGATAAACCAGTACGAACAATCTCACCCTTCCTTCTTTCCAAGTCATTGACTGAAGTCTTCGGTCCTGCTTATAAGGCGCCGAGGATGCCAAGCGGTTATCCTCTTGGAGCTCCGCGATCAAAAACAATACGAAAAAGTGTCAAAACTAGTGTCATTTGGGGAAACCCAAATAATTATAACCCCGCACCGCACGATGAACACCACCCGTGGTGTTGCCTCTGACGATGACTTGATGGAGCTCACTGAGGCTGAACTCTTAGAGGGCTTCAATGACCAGAATGTTACCAATGTTAAACGAATTAAGATGAGGCCAGATGGAATAGAGATCAAGACGAAACACCTGATACTCACCTTCGGCTCAAGTGTCCTTCCCGAGTCCATCAAGGCCGGTTATATCAAACTTCGTGTTCTACCATACGTTCCCAATCCTCTCAGATGCTTTAAGTGCCAACGTTTCGACCACAGTTCACAGAACTGTCGAGGCCAGCTGACTTGTGCCAAGTGCAGTGACAAAGAACATTCCTCCGAAGCGTGCCAGAACACTCCACATTGTGTTAATTGTGATGGCGAGCACGCCGCGTACTCGCGGTCGTGCCCTTCCTGAAAAAAGGAAAAGTAAATCGTTACCTCTAGGCCCTTGTGTTTCAAGGGCTCCGGTCAGGCAACAGTGCTCCAGGTATTTTTATTATCTCATATATTTTCTATTCTGTGTCACTCTTTTACGATGGATTTTATGGTTCATAGTATACGTCATTAGTCATCGCCATAATTTTATAGCAAGAAGATTTTACGCACTTTAAAGCGACTATTTTTTGGCCACATTACAGCCAAGTCACATCTTCCATAATACATCAACATTAACACTTGTCATGGCGCTCTTTGGCCAAACCTGGCCCTTGCGCCACTAAACACAACACATCATCATCCTACCTTTTGACGGGAAGCGAACCTCCGACATGTACCAAATGTGGCAAGAGGCTTACAGTTATTCATGTTCTTATCCAATGCACTGAAATAGAGGCAGAAAGAAAGAAGTACTTTCCGTCTGCTTATCTCCAACACATACCGTTACACCCAGCATTTTTTCTGAGCAATGAGCCCCTTTTTACTTTTCAATCCGTATTAAACTTTCTAACTGAAACGGACACCTTACAGGTGATTTGGCCAGGCCACTTGTAGCACGGCATCCACCTGGAGGTCGTAGCTGCAACGAACCGATATTTTAGCACACGTGTCTCCCAGTCCTTGCTTTCAAGGCCTTGCTGAGGCACTAGTGCTAGAGACATTACTTGTTTTACTGATCATCCCTCATCTCGTGAAACATCTGTTGTCATCGCAGACGCGATCAATCACTGTCATTTTTTATACTTATATTTTACGCATTTCAGAGCGAATAAATTTTAGGCCCTTTTACAGCCACATTGCACCACATGCCAATCTTGCACTTTTAATGAATATTTTAGGCCACTATACAGCCCTGTTTCATTAATCCCCGCAATTAACACCCACATATCATTGAGAAGCACGGACCATCGACTTGGCGCTCTTTGGCCACATCTGGCCCTTGCGCCAATAAACTCTACTAATCAAAAATGCTTAATGTAATCGAAAGCTATTTATCTAATCGCACATTCCGTGTCAGAATTGGTAATGTCCTCTCGAGACCATTTCTACAGGAAACTGGGGTACCGCAGGGTGGCGTGCTTAGCTGCACACTTTTTATCATAAAAATGAATTCCTTGCGCTCATCAATACCGCGTAGTATATTTTATTCAGTATATGTTGATGACGTTCAGATTGGATTTAAGTCATGTAATCTCGCTATCTGCGAGCGACAAGTACAGCTTTGTTTAAACAAGGTGTCTAAGTGGGCTGATGAAAATGGCTTTACGCTCAATGTCAGCAAGAGTACCTGTCTTCTTTTCACTCAAAAAAGAGGTCTTATAGCAAATCCTGAAGTCGAACTTCAGGGACAGCACATACCTGTGAGCACAGAACACAAATTTCTACGCGTTATTTTAGACACGAAATTAACCTTTATTTCACACCTGAAGCACCTCAGAAACAAATGCCTAAAAACCATGAACATTCTTAAAATTTTGTCACACACAACGTGGGGTAGTGATAAGAAATGCATCCTGAACCTTTACAAGAGCCTCATTCGAACACGCTTAGATTATGGGGCAATAGTTTATCATTCGGCTAGCCCTAGTGCATTGAAGATGCTGGATCCTGTCCATCACCAAGGTATCCGCCTGGCGACCGGTGCCTTCAGGACAAGTCCTGTGGAGAGTTTTTACGTTGAAGCTAATGAGTGGTCGCTTCATCTTCAGAGGTCGTACTCAAGTTTTATGTATTTTCTGAAGGTAAATGCAAACCGTGAGCATCCCTCTTACGCAAGCGTAAACAACATGACATCTGCAACTTTATTTAATAATCGACCGGCAGTTAGAGAACCCTTCTCACGGCGTGTACGGAAACTCAGTCAAGAAATGGATGTTCCACTTTTTGAAAATCCTCTTATGGCTCCTGTCTTGCTATGTCCGCCGTGGCAATGGCAGCTCATTGAGTGCGATACTTCGTTCGTTGAAATAACAAAGAACGCTCCCCAGGCACACATTGAAATGCACTTTCTTGAACTTCAGTCGAAGTACTCTTGCCAGGAATTTTACACAGATGCCTCAAAGTCGCATGCCGGCGTTTCGTATGCAGCCATCGGTCCATCATTTTCAGACTCCAACGTCCTGCACCCAGAAACAAGCATATTCACTGCTGAGGCATATGCAGTACTGACAGCTGTTAAACATATCAAGAAAATGAAATTGCAAAAGGCTATTATATTCACAGACTCCCTTAGTGTCGTAAAATCTCTAATGTCACTCCAGAAACGCAACAGTCCTGTACTCAATGATTTATATTCGCTCCTGTGCACAGCATATACATCTAATCAGCACGTCATAATATGTTGGGTACCTGGGCACAGAGACATTAAGGGCAACATGCTTGCAGATGAAATTGCCACATCCATTGCAACGAAAGCTGGCAGCTGTTCCGTAGGTATCCCTGCCTCAGACTTAAAGCCATTTCTGCGCAAAAAACTTCGAAGGCATTGGCAACACAAGTGGGACACAGAAACCTCGAATAAACTCCATTTGATCGAGCCACAATTACGAAATTTCCCACTGATAACAAAAATACGGCGAATCGAGGTCCTTTTCTGCCGCCTTCGGATAGGACATACGTATGGCACGCACTCTTATCTCTTGACCGGTAGCGAACCTCCCATATGCTGTAGATGTGGCAAGACACTAACCGTCCTCCATGTCTTGCTGGAGTGTAGAGAAATGGAAACTGAAAGGAAAAAACACTTCCCTCTAGCCTACCGACAAAACATTCCTTTTCATCCTGCAATGTTGCTTGGTGCTGACCCATTTTTTCACAGAAAGTCAGTTTTTAACTTTCTGGAAGATGTTAATTCATTGCAAGTTATAGGCCGAAGAGATTCGTAGCACAGCATCTTGCCAGACCCTGCTGCTGCGATAGTAGCAATTTGTAGAGCACGTGCCTACAGGCCCTTGCACCTAAGGGCCTCTTGAGGCAATAGTGCTATTGGCATTAACATATTTTATTCCATCCCTCCATGAGAACATATCTTTTAAATTCATAGTACACCTTAAAAGTCACTGTGACAATTTTAATAGATATATATTAATTTTACTACTGTTTTGAGGCCCCTATACAGCCAGGTTCCATTATTATAGCCAACCACGACGCCATTGATCATTACTTGCATCACTGACTCCATTAAAACATTGCCTGGCGCTCTTTGGCCATGAGTGGCCCTTGCGCCATAAAACCCCACATATCATCATCATCAATAAAATAAGGCCAACGGCCTGTTGTTGTTGAAGTGGAACTTATGTATGTTCGGGCGCATGCTGACATACTCCAAGTATGCACAAGACTGCGTATGCAATATCACAAAGAACTGGCGGCGCACTACGTACCAGTCCACCATGCAATGCCTTGCGTAGAGCGCGCACGCGATATAAAACAATACGCGCCGCTGACAGGCAACAAGAAAGCAAGTGTAACGACGAGCGGGGCATCGCGAATGGTGGAAATGGTGCAAAAGAACAAAACGGAGCGCTAGGGTGACGAAGCGCCTCCGGGTAAGCGTTCCTCATGCCATGACTACGTAAACAATCACGTGCGCCGCCATTTTACCAAAGCATCGCCCTGCTGCTAAGGCCGTAACTGAAGGGGCCCATGGCACTAGCATCAAAAGTGATGCATCGAAGATTCAGCCCTTGAGGCACAGAACCGAGACGCGCTACAGGACCGCGAGTAAGCCGACAGAAAGAGACGTGCATAGGGGAGCCAACTTATACCGCAGTGTTTATCAAAGCGCGAGCAAAGTGTCCCGCTAAAGGCAAGCCCTAGGCGCGTACGTGACCGTTTGCCTTCCGAAGGGCAGCTTGCTCGCAGGTCAGCACAAAGCACGCTAGCAGCCTTTTCAGACTCACCGCCATTCTCCTCGTCGTATGCGATGGCATTTCGCAGGAAGTGCAAGGCTCGCTTGAGGTGCTTGTTCAGTCTGGTCAGCAGCTCGACGTCGGGCTCCTCAGTGGACGCCAACAGCTGGCCTTCGGCTCGCACGTTAAAGGGGTCGCTGCGGCCGCCGCGCTACACGAACAGCAGCGCAGCGACAACGGCGGCGAAAAGCCATCGAAGGAGCCCGACAACCATGGCAACCACGAAGCCCATGTGCAAATCGCCAGAACAATCGACTTGTCTGCTGCGCTCGTGCGTCCTTTTTGTTAAAACCCCTCGATCTGTAAAAGTAGCGCCAACTAAAACCCCTTAAACTTCGTAAGGTAGCGCCACTACTTCAAGAATTCTGCCTCATCATCGCACGCTTTGGCCGAGGCCGACGCCGCTATTGGCATCACGTGGGCCCTCGCGCCAGCTTCCTTCGTTTACAGTCGCGCTTCAGAGCCGTCTTCGCTTGAGAAGCTTCTGCGAAGTGGTGAGAAGCACATGAAGGGCCCGTTGCTGTTCCGTGTTGTTTTGCTTGACGCAACTGCAACGTCACTTCACAACATTATCTATCACCGTAACCGACTGCGCCTTCGTATACCAAAATAGTTTGTCCAAGAACAGGAAGCTGCTCTCGATACTTTCTGGTGCGCTGCGGGTTGGGAAGAAGGACATGGAATAACCGAATTGGGAGGGAGAACTTCAGACCAACTGTCTCCACACTATTATACCAAGTAGTTTTAAGTCGCTCATAGTACAGGATGTATCACGCTTGCGTAATTTGTAGCGGGCAATAATGTAGTAGATATCTCAGAGTTCACTTAGGATGCTGTCATTTGTCTGCACCCTTAGGAAGATTCCTAGGTGACGTGTACTTTATTCAAGCAGTACGTGGTTTCATTTGGTGAGAATAATCGTATAGTATACCAGCAGGCTTGACTTCGAGGGCAAGCTAGGTTGCGTGCGTAAAGGTGATCATCAAACGCTTAGGCTTCAGCGCATTCCTATCGGTAAAATTTGACGCTCGAGCGTCCCCCGCAGGGGCGTCTGCGTAAGCAGGCGTTTGGTGTGTTGCGCCACCACGTACCCCAGCAGACGAGGGTTGGAGCCTCCCGCGTGTAGCCGTGCGCGGCTTAGCCGTGTCCGGGGAAAGGGGGATCCTGGAGGTTGAGCCGATGCCGGGTGTTCGGACCTTTAAGGCCCCCCGGCGGAGGCAACACACCTGTTTGGCCTCTGCTTCACGTAGACGGCACCCCCGGACTGACCCACCCGGGGGAAATCGGTAGTTGCCTTTTCCTGTCTCTCTCTCCCTCCAACCTTCGTCTTTCTCTCACTTTCCATCTTTCCTGTCTTCTCCTCGCTTCTCTTTACTTCCAAATTTTCCTGGCAGCGAGGGTTAACCTTGTGTGGGTGGCCAACCTTGGGTACTCCAGATTGGGTTATAGTAGCACCGTACAACTGGCGAGGGCTTGTCTTACTCGTAAGACTTGCTCCGTCCCCATGTTGGGCTCGGTGGTGGGCGGTTGGCGCTGCTGCCGAAGTCGACTTCTATATGGCTTCTAGCAAACCACTTTCCCTTGATCGCCCTCTAAAAAGAGGGCGCACCGATGCAACGTTTCAATTCTTTTTGAAGAACAATCAAGAACACTTCCCTAAGTACCAAGTAATCCACAGTGAAGGCAACAAGAGCGTGCGTAAATTCTCCCCCTTCTTGGTGGCGAAATGCTTCGCAAACACTATAGGATCTGGCTACAAAGCTACAAAGATGACGAATGGAGACCTGCTCCTTGAATTGAAGGATAAAACACAACACGATAAAATTAATGACTTGAAATGCATTGGCGATGTAGCAGTCACTGTGTCAGCACATCGAACCATGAACACCAGCCGTGGAGTAATCTCTGAAGATGACTTCTTAGACCTTAGTAACGAAGAGCTGCTTGAAGGTTTCCAGGACCAAAATGTGATCAGAGTAGAAAGAATCCTAATCCGCAGGAACAATGAACAACTTCCAACAAAGCACATAGTATTAACCTTTGGTACCAGTCTACTGCCTAGTACATTGGATGCAGGCTATATCAAAGTACGTGTTAGGCCGTACATCCCGAATCTTCGACGGTGCTTTAAGTGCCAGAGGTATGGACATGGACCCCAGACATGCCGAGGAAGGCAAACTTGCGCGAAATGCAGCTCAAATGAACATCAATCAGATACTTGCGACTCATCTCCACATTGTGTGAACTGTGAAGGAAGCCATCCAGCCTACTCCAGGACATGCCCTAAATGGAAGAAAGAAAAAGAAATCATTGCACTAGAGGTCAAAGAAAATATTACATTTCACGAAGCAAGGAAACGTCTTTCGTACTTAGATCACACAAGCTTTTCCGAGGTGGCGCGACGGGGGGCAGCGTCACAAATCCCTCGGGAGTCTACCGCGGTCACTGACAGTGGCCCGGTAATCACTCCGCCGGCCCCCCTGGTGGCTGCAGCAAGTGCTGCTCCATCAACATCGAAGGTGGAGCTGCCGACTCCGGTCCCGCAGGTCCCAAAACTAATCCGAACTCCACGGCCTGGGACGCGAGTTTCAGCGCCTAGTTCACGATCCTCCAGCGCCTCCGAGAAGGCTATGGAGGTGGATCAGAAATCACCGGCGTCATCGACGCCGAAAGATCAGCGCTCTCAAGAGCGCGCTAGAAGAGATAAAATACCTATAACTCCTCAAAGGAAGGGACCGGTAACCTAAACGGTTACCGTCCTTGTATACATATTACCTATCTTTAACATTTTCTCTTGAACACAGACAACAAAAACCTTCCTCAATATGGCTACACAAATAATTCAGTGGAATGCCAGGGGCCTATTTCGCAATCTAGATGATATCAAAGATCTACTTGCGGAATATCAGCCACGACTGTTCTGTGTTCAAGAAACACATTTAAACTCTACACACCAGAACTTCTTAAAACAGTACAAAGTTTTCCGTAAAGATAGAAATAATGGTAATTCTTCTTCAGGTGGTGTGGCAATCATAGTCCAAAAATCAGTAGCATGCCAGCATGTATCACTCCAGAGTTCATTTGAAGCAGTGGCTGTTCGGGCTATATTGTTCAATCATCTTATAACGATTTGCTCCATATATATATCGCCTAATGAACGGTTTGACACAACAGAATTTGAAAAACTGATTGACCAACTTCCCGAACCCTATGTAGTAATCGGAGACTTCAATGCTCACAGCACGTTCTGGGGTGACTCAAGATGTGATGCGATAGGACGGGCAATAGAAAACTTCCTTCTTTCTTCTGGAGCCTGTATATTTAACAAGGCAGATCCAACCTTTTACAGTTCCACACACAACACATATTCATGCATAGATTTAGCAATAGGGTCAGCGTCACTTCTTCCATACCTGGAATGGAGAGTTATCAGTAATCCATACGGGAGCGATCATTTCCCTACACTCCTAGAAACAACAAAGTGGCACGATGGACCAGCGTACCCCAAAAAGTGGAAACTTCAAAGTGCAGACTGGTCGAAATTCAGAAACATATGCAAACTGTGCCTGGAAGATGTGGACCACCTAGGTGTAGAGGAACTGGCCAGCTACATTACTGAACATATTCTCTGTTCTGCTGAAAACTGCATCCCTCAGTCCTGTACATATAAAATCAATCCAAAGCCGTGGTGGAACAAAGACTGCGAAACTGCAAAGAAACGCCAGAACAAAGCATGGAGTAGATTTTCACGCTACCCAACCACAGAAAATCTAATAGAATTTAAGCGGTGCAAGGCAAATGGCTGCCGTATTCGCCGAGTATCGAAAAGAGAAAGCTGGACACGCTACGTATCCTCCATCAACTCGTACACGGATGTTAGCAAGGTATATAACAGCGTACGTAAACTAAAAGGACAACGTCCAAATCCTTTTCCTCTCGTCAATGGCTCTGGTGAGTCAATAGATGACCAAGCAAACACTCTTGGCAAGCACTTTGAGAGAGTATCAAGTTCGGAAAATTATTCCGAAATTTTCTTAAAGTATAAAAGAATAGCTGAAAATATTCCCCTACATCCAAAAAAGTCATCAGAAGGGTACAATAGACCATTAACGTTCCATGAACTCAAGCTTGCCCTAGGCTCTTGTGGTAGCTCGGCTACAGGTTCTGACACAATAACATATGAAATAATCAAGAATCTGCCTTATGAGACCCTAAACTGCATCTTAGGTCTTTACAATAAGATTTTTGCAACTGGTCATATACCTTCATCTTGGAAAGAAGCAATAGTCCTACCAATACTCAAACACGGCAAAGACCCTTCCTTAGTTAATAGCTATAGACCAATTGCACTGACCAGCTGTCTACTTAAGGTATTTGAAAAAATTATTAACCGTCGCCTTGTGTTCTTTTTCGAATGTAACGGTATATTTGACCCTCACCAATCTGGCTTCCGAAGAGCGAGGTCGACAACCGATAATCTTGTTCTGCTTGAGTCATATATACGTGACGCATTTGTACACAGCCAATACTGTCTATCTGTATTCTTTGATCTTGAAAAGGCATATGATACTGTCTGGCGATATGGTATTCTGCAAGACCTGTCGTCCTATGGAATTTGTGGTAGTATGCTGAACATTTTGCAAGATTACTTATCTCAAAGAAAGTTCCGCGTAAGAAATGGCAATGTATTATCGCGCACTTTTATTCAAGAAAACGGTGTTCCACAGGGAGGTGTGCTAAGTTGCACACTTTTTATAATCAAAATGAACTCTCTCCGCTCTGTTATACCACCAATGGTGTCTTATTCTGTCTATGTGGACGACATCCAAATCAGCTTTAAATCCTGCAACCTGTCCATATGTGAACGCCAGATCCAGTTGACTGTTAATCGGCTCACGAAATGGGCCGACGAAAACGGGTTTAGATTCAGTGCAGAAAAGACTTCCTGTGTGCTGTTTTCCAGACGTAGAGGGGTATATCCTGACCCTTGTATTACGATGAATGGGAAAAACCTGATAAATAGAAAAGAACAAAAGTTTCTAGGCGTAATCTTCGATAGTAAGCTAAGCTTCATACAGCATATAAAACAGTTGAAACTGAAATGTCTTCAAACCATGAACCTTTTAAAGATTTTATCTCATCCGTCGTGGGGAACAGATAGGTATTGCCTCCTGTCTCTTTTTAAAAGCCTTGTGTTGTCCCGCATAGACTATGGATGTATTGTATACCAGTCGGCTTCAAAGACAACACTTAGAGTACTCGATCCTGTATATCACTTAGGTATCCGTCTAGCGCTTGGTGCCTTTCGGACGAGCCCCGTCCAAAGTCTATATGCAGAATCGGATCAGTGGCCACTGGATTATCAACGAACATATCTGGGAATCACCTATGCAATAAGAATCACGTCACTAAAACAACATCCATGCAAAGCACTCATAAGTGATCAGTCCACAAATCAGTTGTACTTAAACAGGCCTTCACACGCCCCGCCGTTCCCGTTGGCAGTAAAATCTGTTGCGGAAAAACTTGCAATAGCTTTCACAGATCTGCAGGAAAGTGACTCTTCTGAACCCATCCCACCTTGGGAGCAATATCCTGTCACTTGTGACTTGTCCTTTAGAGAGCTTAAGAAAAATAGTTGTCCAAGTGCCCTTATCCAGCAACATTTCATGGCTCTTGAAGACAAGTACAGATCTACTGCATTCTTCACTGATGCTTCAAAGTCTGCAAATTCAGTATCATGTGCAGCCCATGGCCCAAACTTCTCCAACACTAAAACCTTGCATAAACATATCAGCATTTTTACAGCGGAAGCGTACGGTATTCTGATCACTATTGACTATATGGTACAACACAAAATAGAAAAGTCTATAATATACACAGATTCCTTAAGCGTTGTCACAGCCCTCTCCTGTGGCAAGGCAAGCCGAAACCCTGTAATTAACCAGCTCCTTAAACAGATCCACGTAGCGCATAAACAAAACCTTGCTCTTGTTTTATGCTAGGTGCCAGGCCACTCTGGTATCGCAGGCAATGAAATAGCGGACAAAAATGCTGGGGAAGCGGCTCATCGGGACACAATTGATGTAAGCTGGGTACCTGGCGTAGATATGAAACCTGCGGTACGAAAGGCGCTCCATAATCATTGGCAAGCTGAGGGGGACAAGGAAGTTGAAAATAAGCTGCACCTGCTTAAACCGCAATAACGAAACCTTTCCCACTGAAGCTTGATAGACACACCGAAGTCACCCTGGCACGACTCAGAATAGGTCACACTTATGGCACACACAAATACCTCTTGACTGCAACTGACCCACCGACGTGCACACGCTGTGGTGAGAACCTAACCGTTTTACATTTCCTCATTCAATGTCCTCAACTTCACCGACACCCCGGCGGAGGCAACACACCTCTTTGGCCTCTGCTTCACGTAGACGGCACCCCCGGACTGACCCACCCGGGGGAAATCGGCAGTCGCCTTTTCCTGTCTCTCTCTCCTGAAACCTTCGTCTTTCTCTTCCACTTTTAGTACTTTCCTGTCTCCTTCTCTCTTCTATTTACTTCCTTCTTCTTGGTGGCAAGGGTTAATCCTGTGTGGTTATCCAACCTTGGGTACACCATATTTGGTTATAGTGGCGGCGTACGACTGGCGTCGTGCAGACTTGCATGCAAGCTCTGCCGCGTCCCCTCGTTGGGCTCCGTGGTGGGCGGTCGGCGCTGTTGCCGAATTTTGATACATTTTCATGGAACTTTCTTTCCCCAAACTTCCTGATCGCCCTCAGAAACGAGGGCGCACCGAAGATGTCTTTCAATTTTTCGGACGACAAGTCCTCAACTTTCCCCGATTCCACGTGATTCATTCAGAAAAACCAGACAAACTAGTGCGATCCATTTCACCGTTCCTTGTCTCCAAGACTTTGACCGAAGTTTTCGGTACAGGATATAAGGTGTCCAGAATGTCAAGTGGCGATCTCCTTTTGGAGCTCCAAGATCAGAAGCAGTATGAGAAGCTGCCGAAACTTGTGTCATTTGGAGAGACCCAATTAACAGTAACCCCGCACCGTACCATGAACACAAGCCGCGGTGTTGTCTCGGACGATGACTTGCTGGAGCTCACTGAGGATGAACTCTTGGAGGGCTTCAGTGACCAGAATGTAATCAATGTTAAAAGAATTAAGATCAGGCGTGACAGTAAAGAAATCAAGACCAAACACCTTATATTGACTTTCGGCTCAAGTATTCTGCCCGAGTCTGTAGAGGCCGGGTACATCAAGCTCCGTGTTAGGCCATATGTGCCAAATCCCCTTAGATGTTTCAAATGCCAACGCTTCGGCCACAGTTCGCAGAGCTGCCGAGGCCGTCAAACCTGTGCGAAGTGCAGTGCCCACGAACATAATTCTGAAGCTTGCAAAAACACTCTCCACTGCGTAAACTGTGAAGGCGAGCACGCCGCATACTCGCGGTCGTGCCCGTCCTGGAAAAAAGAGAAAGACATAGTCACAATCAAAGTTAAAGAAAACATATCGTACAAAGAGGCACGCAGGCGGGTAGCATACCTGTCTAAGAGTAGCTTTGCCGATGTGGCGCGTAAGGGGGCAGCGTCACAACGGCCTCCGGCGGCTGTCCGACCCACAGGCAGTGAGTCGGCGGTTACGCCATCTGCCCCCGCGGCGGTTGCAGCTAGCGCTGCTCCGTCTACCCAGCAGACGGGGCCATCGACCCCGAAGGTGGACGCAGCCGACGCTGCCCCAGCCTCCGAGGCCCCTTCCAGCGCTGGCAACGGCCAGCGCAGCCAAATCCCTCTGGGAGCCCCATTGACCTCCGGGCTGGTGGGCGCAGGGGTCTTGCCCTCCAAGGCGGGACTCCCTCTGAAAACCTCTCGCTCGCAAGAGCGCTTGTCCGGCGTCTCACACGAGGCAATGGACACTACACCTGTCCGCAAGGCGCACCAAACGCCTAAGGAGCGTCGAGAATCGCTCGAACGCTTCAAAAAGAACAAAACACCTATTACAGGGCCTCGAAAGAGCTCTGTAACCTAAGGCATCACCTTCCTTTCCGTACACACAGCACTTATTTACATTAAATATGGATACACAAATTATTCAATGGAACATTAGAGGTCTCCTAACAAACCTTGATGATTTGCAAGAACTCATCCACAAACATAATCCAAAAGTGCTGTGTTTACAGGAAACACATTTAAAATCCAGACACACAAACTTTCTCCGTACGTATGTTACGTTTCGCAAAGATCGCGATGATGCCGTCGCATCATCGGGTGGTGTTGCGATTCTCACTCACAAAAATATAGCATGTCAACCTTTACAGCTTCGAACGCCCCTTGAAGCAGTGGCGGTGCGAGTTGTTCTGCTAAACAAACTCATCACTATTTGCTCGCTTTATATACCCCCACATTACAAGTTAACTAAACATGAATTTCAGTCCTTTATAGATGAATTGCCAGAACCCTATGTTGTTCTTGGCGACTTCAATGCACACAACTACCTGTGGGGCGACCCTCGTATAGATGCGCGAGGACGTCTTATCGAACAGTTCCTTTTCTCTTCTGGTGCTTGTCTTCTGAATAAGAAGGAAGCGACATACTATTCTCTTGCAAACAGAACATTTTCTTCAATAGATCTTAGCCTAGTCTCCCCGTCACTACTGTCTGAACTTGAATGGGAAGTCAACGACAATCCTTACGGGAGCGACCACTTCCCTATACTACTAAGAACATATAAAGAAAACGAATGTCTACCACAGGCTCCCAGGTGGAAAATCGATACAGCCGACTGGCAGAAATTCCGAACTCTCACCAGGATCTCATGGAATGACATGTCCTCTTTAGAAATTGATGCTGCCGTTCAGTACTTTACAGCCTTCATTATAGATGCCGCATTTAAATGCATATCTGAAGTAAACGGTTTCGCATGCAAACGGCGCGTCCCGTGGTGGAACGACAAGTGTAGGACCGCCCGTAAGAAACAAAACAAAGCGTGGGGGTTGCTACGCACCTCTCCCACTGCGGAGAATCTT
The DNA here is from genome assembly GCF_023375885.2 of Dermacentor andersoni. Classification (NCBI taxonomy): domain Eukaryota; kingdom Metazoa; phylum Arthropoda; class Arachnida; order Ixodida; family Ixodidae; genus Dermacentor; species Dermacentor andersoni. The sequence continues at coordinate 263,130 of NW_027314774.1, forward strand.
ATTAACTTTAAAAAAGCAAAATCTGAAGGAAGGAGAACGCGCCGACAGGCCAGAAGAGAGAGTTGGCAGAAGTTCTTATCGGGTATCAACTCTTATACAGAGGAGGGGAAAGTCTGGAACAGGGTTAACAGGATAAAAGGACGACAAACTTATTCACTCCCCCTGGTAAACACTCAAGGCGATACCCTGCTTGAACAAGCAGACTCACTTGGGGAGCACTTTCAGAGCGTGTCAAGTTCCACCAATTATTCAAACCCCTTTCTCAAATATAAACAAATAGAAGAATGCAAGCCACTCATAAGAAAGTGTCGGCAGGATGAACCGTACAACCGCCCGTTTACTATTGCAGAGTTGAGAGCTGCCTTGAGCTCATGCAAGAGCTCTGCAGCAGGATCTGACAGAATCATGTACGAAATGCTGAAAAACTTACACAATGACACGCAAGTGACACTACTTACACTTTTCAACACTCTCTGGGACGCAGGGTACCTTCCGACCGCATGGAAAGAAGCCATTGTGGTCCCTGTTTTAAAACAAGGGAAAGATCCTTCCTCAGTGGCAAGCTACCGCCCGATAGCCCTCACAAGTTGCATGTGTAAGGTATTTGAAAAAATGATAAATCGGCGACTGATCCATTTCCTTGAACAGAACAAAATGCTTGATCCTTATCAGTGTGGCTTCCGAGAAGGGCGCTCCACAACCGACCATCTTGTACGTATTGAAGGAAATATCCGGGATGCATTTATACATAAACAGTTCTTCCTCTCGATATTTCTCGATATGGAAAAGGCCTATGACACGACGTGGCGATACGGGATCTTGCGAGACTTATCGGAAATGGGCATTCATGGTAATATGCTAAACATAATAAAAACTACTTGTCCAATCGTACCTTCCGGGTGAAAGTCGGCAATGTGCTGTCACGTCCTTTTACACAAGAAACAGGCGTACCCCAGGGAGGCGTGCTCAGTTGCACACTTTTTATTGTTAAAATGACAACGCTTCGTGCTTCCTTACCACCAGCCATTTTGTATTCCGTCTATGTGGATGACATTCAAATAGGCTTCAAATCCTGTAACCTCACAGTATGTGAGAGACAGGTACAGCATGGTTTGAACAAGGTGTCAGGGTGGGCAGAGAAAAATGGTTTTAAAATCAATCCACAAAAGAGTTCTTGTGTGCTGTTTACAAGGAAGAGAGGCCTTGTTCCGGATCCTTGCTTACAAATGTGTGGTCAACAGATACCTGTAAACAAAGAGCACAAATTTCTAGGTGTTATACTTGACAATAGACTCACGTTCGTCCCACACATTAAACACCTCAAACAAAAGTGTCTGAAAACAATGAACCTAATGAAACTTCTATCCCAGACTACGTGGGGTAGTGACAGGAAGTGCCTAATGAATCTGTATAAGAGCCTCATCCGGTCACGATTAGATTATGGTGCCGTGGTATATAACTCTGCCGCCCCAAGCGCGCTAAAGATGCTAGACCCGGTTCACCATCTAGGCATCCGTTTAGCCACGGGCGCCTTCAGAACAAGCCCGATTGAAAGTCTATATGCCGAATCAAATGAATGGTCTCTCCACCTACAGAGATCATACAACAGCTTTACGTATTTCCTTAAAGTACACTCAGATCCTGAACATCCATGTTTTGATACCGTTACCGATATGACGTGCGCTACACTTTTCAGCAATCGCCCCTCTATAAGACAGCCTTTCTCGCTGCGTGTGAAGGAGCTTAGCAATGAAATGCATGTCCCACTCCTCGAGCATCGCTTAATGCACAAAATCAAGCTCTTACCTCCTTGGGAGTGGCAGGTGATACAATGTGACATATCCTTCATAAAAGTTACAAAGCACGCTCCTGAGGCCGAAATCAGAATGTATTTCCTAGAACTTCAGTACAAACACTCCTGCGCAGATTTCTACACAGACGCTTCAAAGTCAAATGCCGGGGTATCCTATGCAGCCGTCGGCCCATCGTTTTTGGAATCCGATGTACTGCATCCGGAAACAAGTATCTTTACGGCCGAGGCCTACGCACTACTCTCTGCTGTAAAGCACATAAGAAAATCGAAACTTCCAAAAGCAGCGATCTATACAGACTCTCTCAGCGTCGTGAAGGCCTTAATGTCACTTAGCAAACATAAAAATCCCGTATTCAATGAGCTGTATTCGGTATTGTGTAAAGCGTACTCATCTAACCAGAACATCATAATATGCTGGGTACCTGGCCATAGAGGTATCGAGGGCAATGTACTGGCTGATAAAATGGCCACATCACTCACATCACTAAACACCTCTTCTGCAGTTGCTGTCCCGTTCACAGATCTGAAGCCTTTCTTGCGTAAGAAACTGCGACAACACTGGCAACGCATGTGGAACGCAGAAATAAACAATAAACTGCACGTTATAAAGCCACAGCTAGGTTTTTGGCCCTTCCCATCCAAATCACGGCGAACAGATGTCCTATTCTGCCGCCTCAGAATAGGGCACACATTTGGTACACACAATTTTCTTCCTACTGGAAACGAACCGCCAACCTGTGGTCGATGTGGTGAGAGGCTGACCGTCCTCCACGTCCTCTTGGAGTGTCGCGAAGCCGAACCTGAAAGAAAGAAGCATTTTCCTGTTGCATATCGTCATTGCATACCTCTTCACCCCCCCGCAGGGGCGTCTGCGCAAGCAGGCGTTTGGTGCGTTGCGACACCACGTACCCGAGCACACGAGGGTTGGACCCTCCCGCGTGTAGCCGTGCGCGGCTTAGCCGTGTCCGGGGAAAAGGGGATCCTGGGGGTTGAGCCAATGCCGGGTGTTTGGACCTTTACGGCCCCTCGGCGGCGGCAACACACCCCTTTGGCCTCGGCTTCACGTAGACGGCACCCCCGGACTGACCCACCCGGGGGAAATCGGTAGTTGCCTTTTCCTGTCTCTCTCTCCCTCCAATCTTCGTCTTTCTCTTACTTTTCATCTTTCCTGTCTCCTCCTAGCTTCCGCTTACTTCCAATTTTTCCAGGCAGCAAGGGTTAACCTTGTGTGAATAGCCAACCTAGGTTATTTCATATTTGGTTATAGTGGTAATGTACAGCTGGCGCTTGCAGGCCGTGTCTCACACGCCCTGCAGCGCCCCCTTGTAGGACTCCACGGTGGGTGGCTGGCGTTACTGCCGAAATTACAATCTCCTATGGCTACTTCCTTTCCCCTACTACCTGATCGCTCCCTGAAGAGGGGGCGCACCGATGATGTCTTAGAATTTTTCGCCCGTCAAAAAGAAACTTTTCCACGCTTCCACGTAGTCCACTCCGAAACACCAAACAAACCCGTACGAACAATCTCACCATTTCTCGTGTCTAAGTCTCTCACCCAAGTTTTTGGTACAGGTTACAAAGCATCCAGAATGGCAAGCGGTGATCTCCTCTTGGAGCTCCGAAACAAGAAGCAATATGAGAACCTACCGAACCTAGTATCATTTGGCGACGCCAAAGTGACAGTAACTCCGCATCGTACTATGAATACCACCCGTGGCGTAGTCTCCGATGATGATCTCTTGGAGCTGACTGAGGCTGAGCTCTTGGAGGGCTTCAGTGAGCAGAACGTCGTCAACGTTAAGCGAATTAAGATGAGGCGTGACAACAAGGAAATACAGACCAAACATCTGATACTAACTTTTGGCACAAGTGTCCTGCCCGAGTCCATCGAGGCCGGGTATATCAAGCTCCGTGTTCGGCCATATATCCCTAATCCCCTGCGTTGCTTCAAATGTCAGCGTTTCGGTCACAGCTCTCAGAGCTGCCGAGGCCGCCAAACCTGCGCAAAATGCAGTGCTAATGAGCACACTTCTGAATCTTGTGAAAACTCTCTCCGCTGCGTAAACTGTGAAGGCGAGCACGCTGCATACTCGCGGTCGTGCCCATCTTGGAAGAAAGAGAAGGAAATTGTAACAGTTAAAGTAAAAGAAAACATAAGTTTCAAGGAGGCACGCAGGCGGGTATCGTACCTGCCCAAGAAAACCTTTGCCGATGTGGCGCGTCAGGGGGCAGCGTCACAACGGCCTCCGGCGGCTGTCCGACCCACAGGCAGTGAGTCGGCAGTTACGCCATCTGCCCCCGCGGCGGTTGCAGCTAGCGCTGCTCCGTCGACGCAGAATGAGGGACCACCGACCCCGAAGGTGGCCGCCGCCGAGGCTGTCCCAACCTCCCCGGCCCCTTCCAGCGCTGGCAACAGCCGGCGCAGCCAGATCCCTCAGGGAGCCCCATCGACCTCCGGGCTGGTGGGCGCAGGGGTCTTGCCCTCCAAGGCGGGACTCTCTCGGGAAACATCTCGCTCGCAAGAGCACGTGTCCGGCGCCTCACAAGAGGCAATGGACACTACACCCATCCTCAAGGCGCACCAAGCGCCTAAGGAGCGTCGAGGTTCTCTCGAACGCTTCAAAAAGAGTAAAACCCCGGTTACAGGGCCTCGAAAGAGCTCTGGAACCTAAGCTCTGAAATCTCTGTAATTAATACATCTGTTTCCGTATACACAGCACTTATTTACTACCATTATGGATACATCAATAATTCAATGGAACGTCAGAGGACTTCTCAGGAACCTTGATGACGTGCAAGAGCTTATCCAAAAACACAATCCAAAAGTGCTGTGTCTACAGGAAACACACCTAAAACTACAACACACAAACTTTCTCCGACCGTATGTCACGTTTCGCAAAGATCGCGATGATGCTGTCGTATCATCAGGCGGTGTTGCCATTTTGGTTCATAAAAATATTTCCTGTCAGCGTTTACAGCTACAAACGCCCCTTGAAGCAGTGGCGGTTCGAGCTGTTCTTTTAAATAAACTCGTCACCATTTGCTCGCTTTATGTACCCCCACACTTCAAATTAAACAAGCATGAATTTCAGTCATTTATAGACGAATTGCCAGAACCTTATCTTGTTCTTGGCGATTTCAATGCGCACAGCTCCCTGTGGAGCGACTCTCGTACAGACGCGCGAGGTCGTCTTGTTGAACAGCTCCTCTTTTCTTCCGGTGCGTGCTTGCTGAATAAAAAGGAACCCACATATTACTCTCTAGCAAACAGAACATTTTCTTCAATAGATCTTACTATAGTTTCCCCGTCTATACTGCTCGAACTTGAATGGGAAGTTACGAAGAATCCTTACGGGAGCGATCACTTTCCCATACTGATAAGAACATCAAAAGAAAACGAATATTCTCCGCAAGCTCCTAGGTGGAAGATAGACACAGCCGACTGGGAGAAATTTCGAACTCTCACTAACATCTCATGGGCCGACATGTCTTCTCTAGAAATTGATGCTGCTGTAGAGTATCTTACATCATTCATAATAGATGCCGCATCAAAATGCATATCCGAAGCGAGTGGTCTGGCATGCAAACGACGTGTACCGTGGTGGAACAGCGAATGTAGGATCGCCCGTAAGAATCAGAACAAGGCGTGGGGGTTGCTACGCTCTTCTCCCACTGCAGAGAATCTTATCAACTTTAAAAAAATAAAGTCCCAAGGTAGGCGAACCCGCCGACAGGCCAGAAGAGAAAGCTGGCACAAGTTTTTATCGAGCATAAACTCGTTTAGGGATGAGGCCAAAGCCTGGAACAGAGTTAATAGGATTAGAGGGCGGCAAACACATTCACTCCCCCTGGTAAACACACAGGGCGATACACTACAAGACCAGGCAGACTCACTTGGGGAGCATTTCGAGAACGTGTCAAGCTCAACAAATTATTCACAATCGTTTCTCAAACACAAACAAATAGAAGAATGTAAGCCTCTAATCAGAAAATGTCGTCAGAACGAACCATACAACCGTCCTTTTAGTATTGCAGAGTTGAGAGCTGCCTTGAACGCATGCAAGAGCTCTGCGCCAGGACCGGATAGAATAATGTATGAAATGATTAAAAACGTACACAGTGACACGCAAGTTACAATACTTGCACTATTTAACACTATTTGGGCTGTGGGGTACCTTCCAACCGCATGGAAACAAGCCATTGTTGTCCCTGCTTTGAAACAGGGCAAAGATCCTTCCTTAGTGGCAAGTTACCGCCCGATAGCCCTCACAAGCTGCCTTTGTAAGGTATTTGAAAAGATGATTAATCGACGACTAATTCACTTCCTTGAACTGAAGAAAGCGCTAGATCCCTGTCAGTGTGGCTTTAGAGAAGGGCGGTCCACAACCGATCATCTTGTACGCATTGAAGGATATATTCGCGACGCTTTCATCCACAAACAGTTTTTCCTATCGGTATTTCTGGATATGGAGAAGGCTTACGACACAACGTGGCGGTACGGCATCTTGCGAGACTTATCGGAAATGGGCATTCATGGTAATATGATAAACATAATAAAAAGCTACTTGTCCAATCGTACCTTCCGTGTGAAAGTCGGCAATGTGCTGTCACGTCCTTTTACACAAGAAACTGGTGTACCCCAGGGAGGCGTGCTCAGTTGCACACTTTTTATTGTTAAAATGACAACGCTTCGTGCTTCCTTACCACCAGTCATTTTGTATTCCGTCTATGTGGACGACATTCAAATAGGCTTCAAATCCTGTAACCTCGCAGTATGCGAGAGACAGGTACAGCATGGTTTGAACAAGGTGTCAGGGTGGGCAGAGAAAAATGGTTTTAAAATCAATCCTCAAAAGAGTTCTTGTGTGCTGTTTACAAGGAAGAGAGGCCTAGTTCCGGATCCTTGCTTACAAATGTGTGGACAACAGATACCTGTAAACAAAGAGCACAAATTCCTAGGTGTTATACTTGACAATAGACTCACTCTCGTCCCACACATTAAACAACTCAAAGAAAAGTGCCTGAAAACAATGAACCTAATGAAACTTCTATCCCACACTACGTGGGGTAGTGACAGAAAGTGCCTAATGAATCTGTATAAGAGCCTCATCCGGTCACGATTAGATTATGGTGCCGTGGTATATAACTCTGCCGCCCCGAGCGCGCTAAAGATGCTAGACCCTGTTCACCATCTGGGTATCCGTTTAGCCACAGGAGCTTTCAGAACGAGTCCCGTACAAAGCTTATATGCAGAATCGAATGAGTGGTCACTTCATATCCAGAGAACACACATCAGCCAAACATATTTTTTGAAAGTCCACTCTAATCCTGAACATCCCTGTTTTAACACCATTAACGACATGACAAATGCTACACTGTTTCGTAATCGTCCTTCCGTAAGACAGCCTTTCTCGCTGCGTGTGAGGGAGCTTAGTCATGAAATGCATGTTCCACTTCTCGAACTTCGCCTAATGCATCCAGCCAAGCTGCTACCTCCTTGGGAGTGGCAGTTGATACAATGCGATACATCTTTCATGGAAGTTACAAAAAACGCTCCAGAGATTGCAATCCAAATGCATTTCCGGGAACTCCAGCACAAATACTCCTGTACGGAGTTCTACACAGACGCATCGAAGTCACACGACGGGGTGTCCTATGCAGCCGTCGGTTCATCCTTCTCGGAATCCGACGTACTGCATCCGGAAACTAGTATCTTTACGGCTGAGGCCTACGCAATATTGTCGACCGTGAAGCATATAAGGAAAACAAAACTCAAAAAATCAGTTATTTTTACGGATTCCCTAAGTGTTGTGAAGGCTTTGATATCGTTCTGTAAGTGCAAAAATCCTGTTTTAATTGAACTCTATTCCGTGTTATGTAAAGCATATGTATCTAACCAGCATGTGATTATATGCTGGGTGCCTGGCCATAGGGGCATCCAGGGTAACGTTCTAGTGGACCAGATGGCCACATCAATTTCATTACATGCAGTTAGTCCTACTGCTTCGGTCCCTGTGAAAGACCTGAAGCCTTTCTTAAGAAGGAAACTACGGAACCACTGGCAACGCATGTGGGACGAAGAAATAAATAATAAACTCCATGTAATAAAGCCACAATTAGGTTTCTGGCCTCCTGTAACAAAATCCCGCCGGACAGATGTCCTCTTCTGCCGTCTAAGAATAGGACACACTTTTGGAACACATAACTTTTTACTCACGGGAAACGAGCCTCCAACCTGTGGTAGATGCGGGGAGAGGCTGACAGTCCTCCACGTTCTACTGGAGTGTCGGGAAGCCGAATCTGAAAGAAGGAAACATTTTCTCTTAGCGTACCGGCAGCACATCCCCCTTCATCCTGTTATGTTACTTGGCCCAGAACCACTCTTTGACACCAATGCAGTCTTAAGTTACCTGAAAGATGTTGTATTGCATGTTGTTAGCCCCACATGTTCGTAGCGTCTCCTCTCTTCAGAGGATGGCGTTGTGATAGTTCTCTCGTATAGCACGTGCCTCTAGGCCCTTGTTTTTCAAGGGCTCCGGCGAGGCAACAGTGCTCCAGCTATTTTTACCATCTCATATATTTTCATTTCTATGTCATTCTTTTACGATGGATTTTAATATTCATAGTATTCGTCATTAGTCATCGCCATAATTTTATATCACGTAGATTTTATGCACTTTACAGCAACTATTTTTAGGCAACTTTACAGCCAAGTCACATCTCCATAATACATCGTCAACATCACCACTTGTCATGGCGCTCTTTGGCCACACCTGGCCCTTGCGCCATTAAACACCACATATCATCATCATCATCAACCTCTTCACCCAGCAATGTTTCTTGGTAAGGAACCGCTTTTCAACACCAAGGCAGTTCTCGACTTCTTAAAGGATGTAGTTCTACACGTTATAAGCCCAATCAATTCGTAGAGCATCCTCGCTCCAGAGGATGCCGCTGCGATAATTGTTCTGAATAGCACATGCCTCCAGGCCCTTGTGTTTTCAAGGGCCATATGGAGGCAGTAGTGCTCTAGCATTTCTTATAATCTGCTATATTTTACCTATCGTATCATTCTTTTTAAATGCATCTAAATGTTCATCGTACAAGTCATACGTCATCGCCATAATTTTATTATACCGATTTTACGCACTTTATTGCGTATATTTTAAGGCCCCTTTACAGCCACGTCACACCAACCTCATAGTAATCATAAGTACATTGCAAACCCATTAGCACAGACATGGCGCTCTTTGGCCATACCTGGCCCTTGCGCCAAAAAACCCCCATACATCATCATCATCATCATCACAAATCCCTGTCAACAAAGAGCACAAATTCCTTGGTGTTATTCTTGACTCCAGGCTCACTTTCATACCTCACATAAAGCATCTTAAAGAAAAATGTATTAGAACAATGAACTTACTTAAAGTCCTATCCCACACAACGTGGGGTAGCGACAGACAGTGTTTATTGAATATTTACAAGAGCCTAGTTCGATCACGGTTAGATTATGGTGCCGTAGTATATCACTCGGCCGCACCGAGCGCACTTAAGATATTAGACCCCGTTCACCATCTGTGTATCCGTCTGGCCACTGGCGCATTTAGGACAAGCCCTGTTGAAAGCCTATATGTAGAGTCAGATGAGTGGCCACTCCATCTTCAGAGAACAAACATCAGCTTAACGTATTTTCTCAAGGTTCGCTCTAATAAGGAACATCCGTGTTTCACAATCGCTAACGACTTGACGTGCGAAACACTTTTTCATAACAGACCCTCTATGAGACTTCCTTTTTCACTGCGTGCAAGAGAACTTAGCACGGAAATGGATGTCCCAGTTCTCGAACAACGCCTAATGCCTCCAGCTAAGCTAGTACCGCCCTGGGAGTGGCAGCTGATAGAGTGTGACACATCCTTTGTAGAGGTCACTAAACATGCGCCAGAGACACATATCAAAATGCATTTCTTGGAGCTCCAGTACAAGTACTCGTGCACAGAGTTTTACACAGACGCTTCAAAGTCGCATGCCGGGGTGTCCTACGCAGCCATTGGTCCGTCCTTCTCGGAATCCGGTGTACTGCACCCAGAAACAAGCATATTTACGGCTGAGGCCCATGCACTATTGTCGGCTGTGAAACATATCAGAAAATCAAATATTCAAAAAACAATTTTATTTACAGACTCCCTAAGCGTCGTGAAAGCCTTGAAGTCACACTGTAAACACAGAAACCCCGTAATTACTGAGCTCTATTCTATTCTCTGTAGAGCGTATATGTCTAACCAGCATGTCATTATATGCTGGGTGCCTGGACATAGGGGCATCGAGGGTAACGTTCTAGCAGACCAGATGGCCACATCAATTTCCTTGCATACAGTTAATCCTGCTGCTTCGGTCCCTGTCACAGACCTCAAGCCTTTTTTAAGAAGGAAACTGCGAAATCACTGGCAACGTATGTGGGACGCAGAAGTAAATAACAAACTGCACGTGAGAAAACCACAGTTAGGTTCTTGGCCCCCCGTAACAAAATCACGGCGAACAAATGTCCTATTCTGTCGCCTTAGAATAGGACACACATTTGGCACGCATAACTTTCTACTCACTGAAAATGATCCTCCAACTTGCGGTAGATGCGGGGAGAGGCTGACCGTCCTCCACGTCCTCCTGGAGTGTCGGGCAGCCGAATCTGAAAGAAGGAAACATTTTTCCCTAGCATACCGGCAGCACATCCCCCTACATCCCGTAATGTTACTCGGCCCAGAACCGCTATTTGATACCAACGCAGTCCTAAATTTCCTGAAAGATGTTGTCCTGCATGTTATTAGCCCCACATGTTCATAGCGGGTCCTCTCTTCAGAGGATACCGCTGTGATAGCTCTTTCGTATAGCACGTGCCTCTAGGCCCTTGTGTTTCAAGGGCTCCGGCGAGGCAACAGTGCTCCAGCTATTTTTACCATCTCGTATATTTTCAATTCTATGTCATTCTTTTATTATGGATTTTAATGTTCATAGTATTCGTCATTAGTCATCGCCATAATTTTATATCACGTAGATTTTATGCACTTTACAGCAACTATTTTTAGGCCACTTTACAGCCAAGTCACATCTCCATAATACATCGCCAACATCACCACTTGTCATGGCGCTCTTTGGCCACACCTGGCCCTTGCGCCATTAAACACCACATATCATCATCATCAACAAACATCACATACCTCTACACCCGGTTATGTTTCTTGGTAAGGAACCGCTTTTTGACACGAAGACAGTTCTGAGCTTCTTAAATAATGTCGTACTACACGTTATATGCCCAAGAAATTCGTAGAGCATCCTCGCTCCAGAGGATGCCGCTGCGATAAGTTTTGCCTAGCACATGCCTCCAGGCCCTTGTTTTTTCAAGGGCTCTAAGGAGGCAGTAGTGCTCGAACATATCTTATAACCTTATATATTTTTACGCATCGTATCATTCTATTTAAATGCATTTTAATGTTCATAGTAAACGTCATAAGTCATCGCCATAATCGTATTATACAGATTTTGCGCACTTCAGCGCGACCGTTTTTAAGGCCCTTCTACAGCCACGTCACACCAACTTCATCGAACTCATGATTTCACTGCAAGCCCATTAACACGGACATGGCACTCTTTGGCCATACTTGGCCCTTACGCCACAAAACATCAAACATTCATTCATTCAGTTTCACACAGACGCATCAAAATCAAATGCTGGCGTATCCTACGCTGCTGTTGGTCCCTCTTTTACTGAATCTGACGTGTTGAACCCTCTAATAAGTATCTTCACTGCAGAAGTCTACGCAGTACTGTGTGCAGTAAAACATATAAAGAAACTTTAACTCGACAAAGCCATCATATTCACTGACTCGTTAAGTCTTGTAAAAGCACTCATTTGTTTTCAAAAGCATACGAATCCTGTCTTCAATGAACTCTACTCACTTTTATGTAACATGTAGCTATTACATAGGCATGAAGTAATAAGCTGGGTTCCTGGCCATAGAGGAATCGAGGGAAATGTGCTTGCCGACGAGATCGCCAAATCAATAGCATCGCAAGGTATTCGTTCTGCTGCTGTCCCTGCCACAGATATGAAGCCTTTCATAAGAAACAAACTGCGAAGCCACTGGCAACGCTTGTGGGACGCAGAAACAAATAATAAGCTTCACCTTATTAAGCCGAAGTTAGGTTCCTGGCACCCAACTACGAAAATACGAAGAACCGATGTCCTATTCACTAGACTGAGAATAGGACTCACATTTGGCACTCACAACTTTCTCTTAACCGGTAACGAGCCTCAGACCTGTGGTAAATGAGGCGACCGGTTGACCGTCCACCATGTCTTCCTGGAGTGCCGTGAAGCCGAAAGAGACAGGAGAAAACATTTTCCTTTTGCATATAGCCATTGTATTCCCCTGCATCCGGCTATATTCCTTGGCGCCGAACCACTTTTTAAGACCAAAGCAGTCCTCGGCTTTTTGGAAAGATGTTGTGCTCCATATCACAAGCCGGTTAATTTCGTAGCGCATCCTCTTTCCAGAGGATGCTGCTACGATAGTTTTCTTTGTAAAGCACATGCCTCTAAGCCCTTATCTTTCAAAGGCTATGGTGAGGCAGTAGTGCTCTAGACAATTTTAGCACCTCACAGACTTTATATATTGTATCATTCTCCTTTATGCATTTTAATCTTCATAGTACACGTCAATAATCATTCCCATAATTTTACTACGTGTATATTTCATGGAATATATATCAGCTCTTTTAGGCCTTTTACAGCCACGTCACATTTAGTTCACAGAACACATCAGTCCACTGCTAACTCATTACCATTAGCATGGCGCTCTTTGGCCACACGTGGCCCTTGCGCCATTAAACATCATATATTCATTCATTCACTCGATTCTCCTTCGGCCCAGGTCTCCCTGCTGTCTGAAAAGCCATAAAAATGAAATTGTCTCGCGGCGACCTATCTTCAAGATCATCTAGACGTGACTGCAGGGAGGCATTCGGACGGGACAGTTGCTTAAGCGCATTTTGTATGAATGCCACTTCGTCAGTAAAATTGGCCAGCTTCTCGCACTTATCTTCCAAAGTTTTGAGTCTCTGCTGGATGCCAGTGATCTTTGAATCCAAGTTTTTCTGTGCATTTTTATCGCTTTGACGTCGGAAGCCGGATCATCCTGAACTTCGGAGCTTTGTACGGCCCGTTCATGCACGTCTTTGAACAAATGAAACAAAACGCTCATTTGCTCAGCAGGGTCATCCGGCAGGAATTCAAGCTCTTAGAGCGTGTACCGGGCCCCGGGTAGAGCGTGTACCAGGCCCCGGGTTCGCCTCAACATCTCCCGACCACAAGAGCAAGATTAACATAGAAAAACACTCAGAAACAGTCTCGCAGAGCACCCGTGGGCACGGGAGAAGCAGTAAACATCGATCATTCGATTTCTTAGCATGCAAGGAAAGCTTGTTACACAGCTGCATAGAGAAGAAACGCAGATTTGCAGTCATTCTGGCAGGACTGCTCCCGTGCCCACTGAAGCTGAAGCGGACGTCCTGGTCATTTAAAAGCTTGGCGGAAGATGATGTCGTCTTCAACTGGGCTGGACGCTGACAGACGAGTTGCATCGACGGTAGCGTGTGCACATTCGGCGGGGCGATCCATCTGTGGTCACACGGTGTTGACAGGCGCATGTTCATAGGTTGCGCACAATGAAGGAATTGCGCTCGAGGCGCCCGTGACGCCGCCAGTACAGGCACCGTGTGACCCGGTGACAGAGATTGCCACATTGCGACTGTCGCTATCAGAACCCAAGCGGCACCTTCCTCGTATTCTCCGCATGACAATACACACTTTGCTTTGTATTCTCGTATGGATGGCATCATGCAGCCGGCGTTTCCGTGCGGTTGTGGTGTCAGTACGGGGTACGGATTCTTTCCCCCGGTAGCGTTCGAAACCGCGCAGTCCGATGTCTTACCCGCTGCTGAAAGACTTTCCTAGGTTTTGCCTATCCGATGTATTGCACCATTAATGTCATTCATTTAGAAGTCAGCAAACATTCTGACCAGTATGTGATTACCGCAGGAAAAGTTGGTGCTTTCTTTTCTCTTTCCCGGCTACATAAACGACAAGCAAACTATTTTCATCCACGTTTAATTTTTTTGTATAAGACACTCTCGCACTTTAACAATATGTTTAATGTGTATGGGTAGGTTTTTAGCAGTCTCACCGTGCCTTCTTTCGCTTCTGCCCCCATCCATGTCAGTTACTCCAACCAACCAGCATTTGTGAATCCGCTCGATACATTACATTAAGAGATATACACCAAAAATGTGTCCCAGCTTGTGACCCAGCTTTAGGAAGGCTGTTATTCACATTTTATATGAAGGCGTGAGATATTCAAGGCAAGTACAGAAAACTGCCCCCCCCCCCCCTGACCTCGTTCGTGCTCTTTCAATATCGTCGCCGCTCCAGAGCAGCAAACATGTCAAATATGAAGTACGAACTAATCCAATCTCGGGTTGTTCTCAAGGATATTTCAAGACTACGGTTCCTTCCGGTGGTTTTCTGGCTTGTCGAGCTCACATGACCACCTTAACTAGGGCAAGGTTCGGTTTTAGCTGAAAAACGAGAATTTACTGGAGATATGCATGCAGTTATTTGCATTGGAACTGACGGCCGTAAGGGACCCTGAACCACCTCTCCCTCTGAACCCTCCCTTTTCAACAGCAGACCCTGCTATCACTATCTTCCGGACGTTTTTACTGACCAAACGCCTCGCTAGCATCAAGTGCTGTCGGCCACCCGGCATAGATACCCTAGCCGCTGCGGGGTGCCGCCATGAGTCCAGTGGCCTGCACCTTTCCTTCTTTCTACTCATCTCCTTATATTCTTTTTCCACTTTAATTACCTGGCGGCGAGCGTTAACCTTGTGTGGCTCACCATCCTTGGTTACACTATTTATGGGTATGTGGTGGCATACAGCTAGCGTGCGCAAGACTTGAGATACAAGCCTTGTGGCGTCCCCATGTTGGGCTCGGTGGTGGGCGGCTGGCGCTACTGCCGAAGAGAACTGCTTTTATGGCTACTCTTTTCATTTCCCAAACTGATCGCTTTCTAAAAATGGGGGCGCAACGAAGCAAGCACTCCATTTTTCTTCATGTGCTACAATTTGCGAAGTACCTTGTGACTGACAGTGGTGGCAACATAACAGCCAGAAAACGATCTCTCTTTAAATTTTCGAAGTGCTTAAGAGACACATTAGGCACAGGATTCAAAGCTACAAGGATGGCTAATGGCCACACCCTTTTCGAACTAAGACAGAGAAACTGAAAACGCTTTCAGTTCACAAATGCATTGGTGACACAGCAGTACCTGTCACGGCGCACCGTTCAATGAAGAGTGTTCGTGGGGTAACCTCTGATGAAGACATGCTTGACCTCAGTGATGAAGAATTGCTTGAAGGTTTTGCAGAACGAAACGTGACGAAAGTTCAAAGAATCATGATTCGTCGGAATGACACTGAAATTACCACAAAACCTGTAATCCTTACATTCGGCTCCACCACGCTACCACACTCAGTCGAAGCACGGTAGGTAAAAATCCGTGAGGCCTTATATCCCCAATCCTAGACGTTGTTTCAAATGCCACAGGTTCGGGCGCAGCTCTCAGACATGCAGAGGAAAGTTAACGTGTGCCAAATGCTGTTCTAACGATCATCCATCTGATAACTACAATGCTGAATTACATTGCACGAACTGTCAAGGGGATCATCCTGCCTTCTCACGGCCATGCCCAATCTGCAAGAAACAAAGAAATTATTGCCCTTAAGATCAATCAAAACATCCCATTCTCTGAAGCGAGCAGGCGACCTACATTCCCTCGCAAGGAAAGCTTTTCCCGCTGTGACGAGGCAGGGAGCGCTCTCACAACGGCCTAAAGAGCCCGCTCTCGTCACACAGAGTGAACCACGCGGGACTCTCGTAATAAAACTGTACTTAGTAGCCTCACAACACTCCTTTTTGTTTATTGCACTTCTTTATTGTTTTCCCCCTGTGCCTTGTCTTGTTTCAACTTCTATTTGCCGGCCGTCACAGGATTACTTCAGTCCCCCCAGCATTGTTTGCATCCCTACTAGGATGATGCTAGAATATATTCCTAATTGCAGCTGATTCCATGGTGTCATTGGGACCAATGTACCATATGGTTTTTTCCCCGCAGGGGCGCCTGCGTAAGCAGGCGTTTGGTGTGTTGCGCCACCACGTACCCGAGCACATGAGGGTTGGACCCTCCCGCGTGTAGCCGTGCGCGGCTTAGCCGTGTCCGGGGAAAGGGGGATCCTGGAGGTTGAGCCGATGCCGGGTGTTCGGACCTTTAAGGCCCCCCGGCGGAGGCAACACACCTCTTTGGCCTCTGCTTCACGTAGACGGCACCCCCGGACTGACCCACCCGGGGGAAATCGGTAGTTGCCTTTTCCTGTCTCTCGCTCTCCCTCCAACCTTCGTCTTTCCCTCACTTTCCATCTTTCCTGTCTTCTCCTAACTTCCGCTCACTTCCAATTTTTCCAGGCAGCAAGGGTTAACCTTGTGTGAATAGCCAACCTAGGTTATCTCATATTTGGTTATAGTGATAACGTACAGCTGGCGCTTACAGGACCTGTTTTTTACAGTCCCTGTAGCGTCCCCTTGTAGGGCTCCATGGTGGGTGGTTGGCGTTATTGCCGAAAATTACATTATTCTATGGCTAGTTCCTTCCCTGCACTTCCTGATCGCCCTCAGAAAAGAGGGCGCACCGATGAAGTATTCCAGTTTTTTGGACGGCAAAAAGAATCCTTCCCACGTTTCCACGTGATTCATTCTGCAAAACCAGATAAACCAGTACGAACAATCTCACCCTTCCTTGTTTCCAAGTCATTGACTGAAGTCTTTGGTCCTGGATATAAGGCGTCGAGGATGGCAAGCGGAGATCTCCTCTTGGAGCTCCGCAATCAAAAACAGTATGAAAAATTGTCAACACTTGTTTCATTTGGGGAAACCCAAATAATTATAACCCCGCACCGCACGATGAACACCACCCGTGGTGTTGTCTCTGACGATGACATGATGGAGCTCACTGAGGCTGAACTTTTGGAGGGCTTCAGTGACCAGAATGTTATCAATGTTAAGCGAATTAAGATGAGGCGAGATGGAAAAGAGATCAAAACGAAACACCTGATACTCACCTTCGGCTCAAGTGTCCTTCCCGAGTCCATCGAGGCCGGTTATATCAAACTTCGTGTTAGGCCATACGTTCCCAATCCCCTTAGATGCTTTAAGTGCCAAAGGTTCGGTCACAGTTCACAGAACTGTCGAGGCCGGCTGACTTGTGCCAAGTGCAGTGACAAAGAACATTCCTCCGAAACATGCCAGAACACTCCACATTGTGTCAACTGTGATGGCGAGCATGCCGCATACTCGCGGTCCTGCCCGTCCTGGAAAAAAGAAAAAGAAATTGTGACCATAAAAGTAAAAGAAAACATATCATTCAAAGAGGCACGCAGGCGGGTTGCATACCTTCCTAAGGCCAGCTTTGCCGAAGTGGCGCGTCAGGGGGCAGCGTCACAACGGCCTCCGGCGGCTGTCCGACCCACAAGCAGTGAGTCGGCAGTCACGCCATCTGCCCCCGCGGCGGTTGCAGCTAGCGCTGCTCCGTCAACCGAGGAGAAGGGACCATCCACCCCGAAGGTGGGTGCAGCCGAGGCTGCCCCAACCTCCGAGGCCCCTTCCAGCGCTGGCAACGGCCAGCGCAGCCAAATCCCTCAGGGAGTCCCATCGACCTCCGGGCTGGTGGGCGCAGGGGTCTTGCCCTCCAAGGCGGGACTCCCTCTGAAAACTTCCCGCTCGCAAGAGCACGTGTCCGGCGCCTCACAAGAGGCAATGGACACCACACCTATCCTCAAGGCGCACCAGGCGCCTAAGGAGCGGCGAGGCTCCCTCGAACGCTCCAGAAAGAACAAAACCCCTATTACAGGGCCTCGAAAGGGTTCTGTAATCTAAGGCATCCCGTCCGTTTCCGTAAACACAGCACCAATTTATTTTAAATATGGATACACAAATCATTCAATGGAACATTAGAGGTCTCCTTACAAACCTTGATGATTTGCAAGAACACATCCACAAACATAATCCAAAAGTGCTGTGTTTACAGGAAACACATTTAAAATCCAGACACGCAAACTTTCTCCGTACGTATGTTACGTTTCGTAAAGATCGCGATGATGCCATCGCATCATCGGGTGGTGTTGCGATTCTCACACATAAAAGTATAGCATGTCAACCTTTACAGCTTCGAACGCCCCTTGAAGCAGTGGCGGTGCGAGTTCTTTTGCTAAACAAACTTATCACTATTTGTTCGATTTATATACCCCCACAGTACAAACTAAGCAAACATGAATTTCAGTCCTTCATAGATGAATTGCCAGAACCTTACGTTGTACTTGGAGATTTCAATGCGCACAACAGCCTGTGGGGCGACTCTCGTATAGATGCGCGAGGTCGTCTTGTTGAACAGTTCCTCTTCTCTTCTGGTGCATGCCTGCTGAATAAGAAGGCACCCACATATTATTCTCTCGCCAACAGAACATTTTCATCAATTGACCTCAGCCTAGTTTCCCCGTGTATACTGCCTGAACTCCAATGGGAAGTTATGAACAATCCTTACGGAAGCGACCACTTCCCCATACTGATAAGAACATCCAAAGAAAACGAATATCCTCCACAAGCTCCTAGGTGGAAGATAGACACAGCCGACTGGCAGAAATTTCGATCTCTCTCTGGCATCTCATGGGCTGACCTGTCTTCTTTAGAAATTGATGCTGCTGTGGATTATCTTACAGCATTCATAATAGATACCGCGTCAAAATGCATATCCGAAGTAAGTGGTTTGGCATGCAAACCACGTGTACCATGGTGGAACAGCGAATGTCGGACCGCCCGTAAGAATCAGAACAAGGCGTGGGGGTTGCTGCGAGCTTCTCCCACCGCTGAGAATCTTGTCAACTTTAAAAAAATAAAATCCCAAGGTAGGAGAACCCGCCGACAGGCCAGAAGAGAAAGCTGGCACAAGTTTTTATCGAGTATTAACTCGTTTAGGGATGAGGCCAAAGCCTGGGACAGAGTAAATAGGATTAGAGGGCGGCAAACACATTCACTCCCCCTGGTAAACACACAAGGTGAAACACTGAAAGATCAGGCAGACTCACTTGGGGAATATTTTGAGAGCGTGTCAAGTCCAACAAATTATACACAGTCCTTTCTCAAATACAAAGAAACAGAAGAACGTAAGCCATTAAGAAGAAAAGGTCGAGAGAATGAGCCTTACAACCGTCCTTTTTGTATTGCTGAATTGAGGGCTGCCTTGAGCGTATGCAACAGCTCCGCACCAGGATCTGATAGAATCATGTATGAAATGCTCAAAAACTTACATAATGACACGCAGGTTACACTACTCACACTTTTCAACACCATTTGGGATGCAGGGTACCTTCCAACCGCATGGAAGGAAGCCATTGTGGTCCCTGTCTTGAAACAAGGCAAGGACCCTTCCTCAGTGGCAAGTTACCGCCCGATAGCCCTCACAAGTTGCATCTGTAAGGTGTTTGAAAAAATGATTAATCGGCGACTTATCCATTTCCTTGAACTGAGCAAAATCCTTGATCCCTATCAGTGCGGCTTCCGAGAAGGGCGCTCCACAACTGACCATCTTGTACGTGTAGAAGCAAATATCCGGGACGCATTTGTACACAAACAATTCTTCTTATCCATATTCCTCGATATGGAGAAGGCGTACGATACGACGTGGCGTTACGGAATCCTAAGAGACTTGTTAGAAATGGGTATCCATGGAAATATGCTTAACCTAATAGAAAGCTATCTGTCCAGTCGTACCTTCCGGGTAAAAGTAGGAAATGTACTTTCGCGTCCTTTTACGCAAGAAACTGGTGTACCGCAAGGAGGCGTGCTCAGCTGCACACTCTTCATCGTGAAGATGAACACGCTTCGCGCTTCATTACCACCGGCAATCTTTTATTCTGTCTACGTGGACGACATACAAATAGCTTTCAAATCCTGTAACCTCGCAGTGTGCGAGAGACAGGTACAGCACGGCCTGAACAAAGTCTCAATGTGGGCAGACAAAAATGGATTTAAGATCAATCCTAACAAAAGCTCTTGTGTTCTCTTTACAAGAAAGAGAGGCCTGGTTCCGGATCCTTCCTTAGAACTGTGTGGACAACAAATACCTATCAGCAAACAGCACAAATTCTTAGGTATCATACTTGACTACAGACTCACTTTCATTCCACACATTAAATATCTGAAAGAAAAATGTCTAAAAACAATGAACTTAATGAAACTCCTATCCCAGACTACATGGGGTAGTGATAGGAAGTGCTTAATGAACCTATACAAGAGCCTAATTCGGTCACGATTGGATTATGGTGCTGTAGTATATAACTCTGCCGCCCCGAGCGCCCTAAAGATCCTAGATCCTGTCCACCATCTAGGAATCCGATTGGCCACTGGCGCTTTCAGAACGAGTCCCATACAAAGTCTATATGTAGAATCAAATGAATGGTCTCTCCACCTACAGAGATCATACATTAGCTATACATATTTCCTTAAAGTACGCTCTAATCCTGAACATCCATGTTTTGATACCGTTACTGATATGACGTGCGCTACACTTTTCAGCAATCGTCCCTCCATAAGACAGCCTTTCTCGCTGCGTGTGAAGGAGCTTAGCGATGAAATGCATGTCCCACTCCTCGAGCATCGCTTAATGCACCTAACCAAGCTCTTACCTAACTGGGAGTGGCAGGTGATACAATGTGACATATCCTTTATAAAAGTTACAAAGCACGCTCCTGAGGCCGAAATCCGAATGCATTTCCTAGAACTCCAGCACAAGCACTCCTGCGCAGAGTTCTACACAGACGCTTCGAAGTCAAATGCCGGGGTATCCTATGCAGCCGTCGGCCCATCGTTTTCGGAATGCGATGTACTGCATCCGGAAACAAGTATTTTTACGGCCGAGGCCTACGCATTACTCTCTGCTGTAAAGCACATAAGAAAATCGAAACTTCCAAAAGCGGCGATATATACAGACTCTCTCAGCGTCGTGAAGGCCTTAATGTCACTCAGCAAACATAAAAATCCCGTATTTAATGAATTATATTCGGTCTTGTGCAAAGCGTACTCATCTAACCAGAATATCATAATATGCTGGGTCCCTGGCCATAGGGGAATCGAAGGTAACGTTCTGGCGGACGAGATGGCCACGTCAATCACATTGCAAGCGGTTAACCCTACCGCTGCGGTGCCTGTCACAGATCTGAGGCCTTTCTTGCGAAGGAGGCTGCGAGATCACTGGCAACACATGTGGGATGCGGAAACGGATAATAAGCTCCACCTGATAAAACCCCAGTTAGGATTCTGGCCCTCTACTACAAAATCGCGCCGAACAGATGTCCTATTCTGTCGTCTCAGAATAGGACACACATACGGCACCCATAACTTTCTACTGACCGGAAGTGAGCCTCCAACCTGTGGTAGATGCGGGGAGAGGCTGACCGTACTCCACGTCCTCCTGGAGTGTCGGGAAGCCGAATCTGAGAGAAAGAAACATTTTTCATTAGCATACCGACAGCACATTCCTCTTCATCCTCTAATGTTTCTCGGTCCAGAACCGCTTTTTAATACAGACTCAGTGCTTGGTTTCCTCAGAGATGTCGTCTTACATGTTATTAGTCCCATGAATTCGTAGCGCCTCCTCTCTCGAGAGGATGCCACTGCGATAATTGTTTTTGCGTAGCACATGCCTCCAGGCCCTTGTGCTTCAAGGGCTCTAAGGAGGCAGTAGTGCTCTGGCATTTCTTATAATCGTGATATATTTTACCTATCGTATCATTATTTTTATATGCATCTAAATTTTCATAGTACAAGTCATACGTCATCGCCATAATTTTATCATACAGATTTTACGCACTTTAGAGCGTATATTTTAAGGCCTCTTTACAGCCACCTCACACCAACTTCATAGCAATCATAATTACACCGCAAACTCATTACCACAGACATGGCGCTCTTTGGCCACACCTGGCCCTTGCGCCATAAAACTCCACACATCATCATCATCATCATCGGTGGAAGATTGAGACAGCTGATTGGGACAAATTTCGAACTCTTACTGGTATCTCATGGCATAACATCTCCTCGTTAGAAATTGATGCTGCTGTGGAGTATTTTACAGCCTTTATAATAGATGCCGCATCTAAATGCATAACACAAGTAAATGGCCTCTCGTGCAAACGGCGCGTCCCGTGGTGGACCGACGATTGTAGGATCGCACGTAAAAAACAGAACAAAGCGTGGGGTTTGCTACGCGCTTCTCCCACTGCAGAAAATCTTATCAACTTTAAAAAGTAAAATCCGAACGCAGGCGAACCCGCCGACAGGCTAGAAGAGAAAGCTGGCAGAACTTTTTATCGGGCATCAACTCGTACACAGATGAGGCGAAAGTCTGGAACAGGGTTAGTAGGATAAGAGGACGACAAACATACTCCCTCCCTTTGGTAAACACACAAGGCGAAACTCTGCAAGACCAGGCAGATTCACTTGGGGAGCACTTTGAGCGTGTGTCGAGCTCAATCAATTATTCCCAGTCCTTTCTTAAACATAAAGAAATAATAGAACGTAAGCCAATCATACGAAAATCCAGGCAGAATGAACCGTATAACCGACCTTTTAGTATTGCCGAGTTGAAAGCTGCCTTGAACACATGCAAAAGCGCTGCACCGGGACCTGGCAGAGTCATGTATGACATGATCAGAAACCTACATACTGACACACAAGTTACACTACTTACACTATTCAACACTATTTGGGCTTCCGGATACCTCCCATCCACATGGAAAGAAGCGATTGTAGTCCCTGTTCTGAAGCACGGAAAAGACCCCTCCTTGGCGGCAAGTTACCGTCCGATAGCTCTAACTAATTGTCTGTGTAAGCTTTTTGAAAAAATGATAAATCGCAGACTAATACATTTCCTCGAGGTCAACAATATGCTCGATCCTTATCAGTGTGGATTCCGAGAAGGGCGGTCGACGACCGATCATCTTGTGCGCATAGAAGGAAATATCCGCGATGCCTTTATACATAAACAGTCTTTCCTATCGATATTCCTCGATATGGAGAAGGCATATGACACGGCATGGCGTTACGGTATCTTGCGAGACCTGTCGGAAATTGGCATCCGTGGAAATATGCTGAACACAATTGAAAGCTATTTGTCAAACCGTACCTTCCGAGTAAAAGTCGGCAATGCACTGTCACGTCCCTTTACGCAGGAAACTGGTGTACCCAAGGGAGGCGTGCTCAGCTGCACTCTCTTTATCGTTAAGATGAACACGCTACGTGCTTCACTACCACCTGCCATTTTTTATTCCGTATACGTAGACGATATACAAATAGGCTTCAAATCCTGCAATCTCACAGTATGCGAAAGACAGGTACAGGAGGGCTTGAACAAGGTTTCCAAGTGGGCAGACGAAAACGGATTTAAGGTCAACCTCCACAAAAGTTCTTGTGTTTTCTTCACAAGAAAGAGAGGCCTGGTCCCAGATCCTTGTGTAGAACTGGGCGGACAACAAATCCCTGTCAACAAAGAGCACAAATTCCTTGGTGTTATTCTTGACTCCAGGCTCACTTTCATACCTCACATAAAGCATCTTAAAGAAAAATGTCTTAGAACAATGAACTTACTTAAAGTCCTATCCCACACAACGTGGGGTAGCGACAGACAGTGTTTATTGAATATTTACAAGAGCCTAGTTCGATCACGGTTAGATTATGGTGCCGTAGTATATCACTCGGCCGCACCGAGCGCACTTAAGATGTTAGACCCCGTTCACCATCTGGGTATCCGTCTGGCCACTGGCGCATTTAGGACAAGCCCTGTTGAAAGCCTATATGTAGAGTCAGATGAGTGGCCACTCCATCTTCAGAGAACAAACATCAGCTTAACGTATTTTCTCAAGGTT
This sequence comes from Dermacentor andersoni, assembly GCF_023375885.2. NCBI lineage: Eukaryota > Metazoa > Arthropoda > Arachnida > Ixodida > Ixodidae > Dermacentor > Dermacentor andersoni. The sequence continues at coordinate 287,025 of NW_027314774.1, forward strand.
CGCTCTAATAAGGAACATCCTTGTTTCACAATCGCTAACGACTTGACGTGCGAAACACTTTTTCATAACAGACCCTCTATGAGACTTCCTTTTTCACTGCGTGCAAGAGAACTTAGCACGGAAATGGATGTCCCAGTTCTCGAACAACGCCTAATGCCTCCAGCTAAGCTAGTACCGCCCTGGGAGTGGCAGCTGATAGAGTGTGACACATCCTTTGTAGAGGTCACTAAACATGCGCCAGAGACACATATCAAAATGCATTTCTTGGAGCTCCAGTACAAGTACTCGTGCACAGAGTTTTACACAGACGCTTCAAAGTCGCATGCCGGGGTGTCCTACGCAGCCATTGGTCCGTCCTTCTCGGAATCCGGTGTACTGCACCCTGAAACAAGTATATTCACGGCTGAGGCCCATGCACTATTGTCGGCTGTGAAACATATCAGAAAATCAAATATTCAAAAAACAATTTTATTTACAGACTCCCTAAGCGTCGTGAAAGCCTTGAAGTCACGCTGTAAACACAGAAACCCCGTAATTACTGAGCTCTATTCTATTCTCTGTAGAGCGTATATGTCTAACCAGCATGTCATTATATGCTGGGTGCCTGGACATAGGGGCATCGAGGGTAAAGTTCTAGCAGACCAGATGGCCACATCAATTTCCATGCATACAGTTAATCCTGCTGCTTCGGTCCCTGTCACAGACCTCAAGCCTTTTTTAAGAAGGAAACTGCGAAATCACTGGCAACGTATGTGGGACGCAGAAGTAAATAACAAACTGCACGTGATAAAACCACAGTTAGGTTCTTGGCCCCCCGTAACAAAATCACGGCGAACAAATGTCCTATTCTGTGGCCTTAGAATAGGACACACATTTGGCACGCATAACTTTCTACTCACTGAAAATGATCCTCCAACTTGCGGTAGAAGCGGAGAGAGGCTGACCGTCCTCCACGTCCTCCTGGAGTGTCGGGCAGCCGAATCTGAAAGAAGGAAACATTTTTCCCTAGCATACCGGCAGCACATCCCCCTACATCCCGTAATGTTACTCGGCCCAGAACCGCTATTTGATACCAACGCAGTCCTAAATTTCCTGAAAGATGTTGTCCTGCATGTTATTAGCCCCACATGTTCATAGCGGGTCCTCTCTTCAGAGGATACCGCTGTGATAGCTCTTTCGTATAGCACGTGCCTCTAGGCCCTTGTGTTTCAAGGGCTCCGGCGAGGCAACAGTGCTCCAGCTATTTTTACCATCTCGTATATTTTCAATTCTATGTCATTCTTTTATTATGGATTTTAATGTTCATAGTATTCGTCATTAGTCATCGCCATAATTTTATATCACGTAGATTTTACGCACTTTACAGCAACTAATTTTAGGCCACTTTACAGCCAAGTCACATCTCCATAATACATCGTCAACATCACCACTTGTCATGGCGCTCTTTGGCCACACCTGGCCCTTGCGCCATTAAACACCACATATCATCAACACTTGTCATGGCGCTCTTTGGCCAAACCTGGCCTTTGCGCCACTAAACACAACACATCATCACCAACAATACTGTCCCAACAATGCACAAGTGAGCCAGAGAACGTGGTGTAGGGGTGCGAGAGCATGTATGTACTCCGCGCCAGTTGATCATTTTTGGAGCTTACTCCTGGACCTCGTTTCACTCTGTAAGTAAACATCTTTTGTAAGAACTTTGGTGGAGGGTCAGGGTACAGCGCAGCTCACGCTCCCCCATTCTTGTTGCTCGGGCTCAACATTATATATGGCCTGATTTTTCTTGAGAACAATAAATGGCTGTCGGTCGTTTTGGGCTGTATCCAGCAACTTGGCCTTACTTTAAACTGGAAATAGTGGGTTTCGGTGAGAGTCGACCACTTGTACTAGGTTTTCTGGTCGACAGAGACTGCATACGACCAGTCCCCACAAATAAGGCGGCGTTTGAGGACTTTCAAAAGCCACAGGCGGCGAAGGACCTTCAATTTTTAATCCTTTGATATTCCGACAGTTTCTCAAGAATTTCGCACAGCTTGCCTCTCCACACTCACCTCACCTTTACGAAGACACCTGATATTTGTGGACTGTGTCTAACCAGCAAATCATCATATGCTGGGTGCCCGGCCACAGGGGAATCGAGGGTAACGTCTTGGCAGACCAGATGGCTACGTCAATTGCACTCCCTGCTGTTAATAATACTGATTTGGTGCCTCTCACAGATCTGAAACCTTACATACGAAAGAAACTGCGAAACCACTGGCAACGCATGTGGGACGCAGAGATAAATAATAAACTGCACGTTATAATGCCGCAGTTAGGTTTTTGGCCCTCCCCAACAAAATCTCGGCGAACAGATGTCCTATTCTGTCGCCTCAGAATAGGACACACATTTGGTACCCATAATTTTTTGCTTACTGGAAATGAGCCTCCAACCTGTGGCAGATGCGGTGAGAGGCTGACCGTCCTCCATGTCCTCCTGGAGTGTCGGGAAGCCGAAACGGAGAGAAAGAAACATTTTCCGCTTGCTTACAAACATCACATCCCTCTACACCCGGTTATGTTTCTTGGTAAGGAACCGCTTTTTGACACCAAGACAGTTCTGAGCTCCTTAAATAATGTCGTACTACACGTTATATGCCCAAGAAATTCGTAGAGCATCCTCGCTCCAGAGGATGCCGCTGCGATAAGTTTTGCCTAGCACATGCCTCCAGGCCCTTGTTTTTTCAAGGGCTCTAAGGAGGCAGTAGTGCTCGAACATATCTTATAACCTTATATATTTTTACGCATCGTATCATTCTATTTAAATGCATTTTAATGTTCATAGTACACGTCATAAGTCATCGCCATAATCTTATACAGATTTTGCGCACTTTAGCGCGACCGTTTTTAAGGCCCTTCTACAGCCACGTCACACCAACTTCATCGAACTCATGATTTCACTGCAAGCCCATTAACACGGACATGACGCTCTTTGGCCATACTTGGCCCTTGCGCCACAAAACATCAAACATTCATTCATTCATACTTTATTTTAGTTGTTGAACCACTGTTTAGCCTGGTGAACTGCTGTTGCTTGGCTATATTTGGTTCGGCTAGACGAAGAAACAACTCATGCGTTACTCTGCTTCGCCTTCAAGAGTGGAACGCGACAGCGTTCCCGTCGACCCGCCAAGGGGTGTAAGACAAAGGGCTACGTTGCAGCGACTACGCGCCCCGCATTGGACGCGGTGAGCGTCGAGCAACGCAGCGTTCGGCGCGGCAACGAAATGTGCGCCTGAGCAAGCGACGCACGCCTGAGCCTTAGAAACAGCTCGTTTCTAAGGCAACACTGCATTCCCTAGAGGCGTTTTGTACCGCTTTGAAGCATCGTACTCGTGGCTCAGTGGTAGGGTCTCCGTCTCACACTCCGGAGACCCTGGTTCGATTCCCACCCAGCCCATCTTGCAAGAGTTGAGCCAAAGCCACCTAGAAACAAGCGCAGCTGTTTATATACCGCCGCGACGGCGCGAGTTGGAGCCCCGTTTCTCCTCTGTCGTAACGTCACGGTATCACGTGGTCAGCCTTGAAGGCGACGCCGCGAGCGACGGCGCGAGTTGGAGCCCCGTTTCTCCTCTGTCCCCCGCAGGGGCGTCTGCGTAAGCAGGCGTTTGGTGTGTTGCGGCACCACGGACCCGAGCACACGAGGGTCGGACCCTCCCGCGTGTAACCGTGCGCGGCTTAGCCGTGTCCGGGGAAAGGGGGATCCTGGGGGTTGAGCCGATGCCGGGTGTCCGGACCTTTAAGGCCCCCCGGTGGAGGCAACACACCTCTTTGGCCTCTGCTTCACGTAGACGGCACCCCCGGACTGACCCACCCGGGGGAAATCGGTAGTTGCCTTTTCCTGTCTCTCTCTCCCTACAACCTTCGTCTTTTTCTTACTTTCCACCTTTCCTGTCTCCTTCTCATTTCTTTATTACTTCCGACCTTCCTGGCAGCAAGGGTTAACCTTGTGTGAGTAGCCAACCTTGGTTATGCCATATTGGGTTATAGTGGCAACGTACAGCTGGCGTTTGCAGGCCCTGTTTTTCAGGCCCTGCAGCGTCCCCTTGTTGGACTCCATGGTGGGTGGCTGGCGTTGCTGCCGAAAACTACACGTCCACACATGGCTACTTCCTTCCCTCCACTACTTGATCGCCCTCAGAAAAGAGGGCGCACCGATGAAGTCTTCCAATTTTTTGGCCGCCAAAAAGAATCCTTTCCGCGCTTCCATGTTATCCATTCTGCAAAACCAGATAAACCAGTAAGAACTATCTCACCCTTCCTTGTCTCGAAGTCATTGACTGAAGCCTTTGGTCCTGGATACAAGGCGTCGAGGATGGCAAGCGGGGATCTCCTCTTGGAGCTCCACGATCAAAAACAATATGAAAAATTGTCAACACTAGTGTCATTTGGGGAAACCCAAATAATTATAACCCCGCACCGCACGATGAACACCACCCGTGGTGTTGTCTCTGACGATGACTTGATGGAGCTCACTGAGGCTGAACTCTTGGAGGGCTTCAGTGACCAGAATGTAATAAATGTTAAACGAATTAAGATGAGGCGAGATGGAAAAGAGATCAAGACGAAGCACCTGATACTCACCTTCGGCTCAAGTGTCCTTCCCGAGTCTATCGAAGCCGGTTATATCAAACTTCGTGTTCGGCCATACGTTCCCAATCCTCTCAGATGCTTTAAATGCCAACGTTTCGGCCACAGTTCACAGAACTGTCGAGGCCGGCTGACTTGTGCCAAGTGCAGTGACAAAGAACATTCTTCCGAAACGTGCCAGAACACTCCACATTGTGTTAACTGTGATGGCGAGCACGCCGCGTACTCGCGGTCGTGCCCTGCCTGGAAAAAAGAAAAGGAAATCGTTACAATCAAAGTCAAAGAAAACATAACTTTCAAGGAGGCACGGAGGCGGGTATCATACCTGCCCAAGAAAACCTTTGCCGATGTGGCGCGTCAGGGGGCAGCGTCACAACGGCCTCCGGCGGCTGTCCGGCTCACAAGCAGTGAGTCGCCAGTCACGCCATCTGCCCCCACGGTGGTTGCAGCTAGCGCTGCTCCGCCAACAGAGCAGACGGAGCCATCGACCCCGAAGGTAGGCGCAGCGGAGGCTGCCCCAACCTCCGAGGCCCCCTCCAGCGCTGGCAGCGGCCAGCGCAGCCAAATCCCTCTGGGAGCCCCATCGACCTCCGGGCTGGTGGGCGCAGGGGTCTTGCCCTCCAAGGCGGGACTCCCATTGAAAACTTCCCGCTCGCAAGAGCACGTGTCCGGCGCCTCACAAGAGGCAATGGACACCACACCTATCCTCAAGGCGCACCAGGCGCCTAAGGAGCGTCGAGAATCACTCGAACGCTTCAAAAAGAACAAAACACCTATTACAGGGCCTCGAAAGGGCTCTGTAATATAAGGCATCTTTCCGTTTCCGTACACACAGCACTAATTTACCTTAAACATGGATACACAAATCATTCAATGGAACATCAGAGGTCTCCTTAGAAACCTTGATGATTTGCAAGAACTCATTCACAAACATAATCCAAAAGTGCTGTGTTTACAGGAAACACATTTAAAATCTAAACACACAAAGTTTCTCCGACAGTACATAACTTTTCGCAAAGATCGCGATGATGCTGTCGCATCATCGGGCGGTGTCGCCATTGTTATCCATAAGAGCATTGCGTGTCAACTTTTACAGCTACAAACGCCTCTCGAAGTAGTGGCGGTTCGAGCTGTTCTCCTAAACAAACTCATCACCATTAGCTCTCTTTATATACCCCCACATTACAAATTAACGAAACATGAATTCCAATCCTTTATAGATCAATTGCCAGAACCTTATGTTGTTCTTGGCGATTTCAATGCGCACAACTCCCTATGGGGCGACTCTCGTATCGATGCGCGAGGTCGTCTCGTTGAACAGCTCCTTTTTTCTTCCGGTGCGTGTCTGCTTAATAAGAAGGCACCCACATATTACTGTCTTGCCAACAAAACCTTTTCTTCAATTGATCTGAGCATAGTTTCCCCGTCCATACTGCCTGAACTCGAATGCGAAGTTACTAACAATCTTTACGGAAGCGACCACTTCCCCATACTATTAAGAACACTTAAACAAAACGAATACCCACCACAGGCTCCTAGGTGGAAGATTGACACAGCAGACTGGGAGAAATTCCGAACCCTAACTAGCATAACATGCGATGACATGTCCTCGTTAGAAATTGATGCTGCTGTGGATTACTTTACAGCCTTCATTATAGATGCCGCATCTAAATGCATACGTGAAGTAAGTGGCTTGGCGTGCAAACGGCGTGTCCCGTGGTGGAACGACGATTGTAGGATAGCTCGTAAAAATCAGAACAGGGCGTGGGGGTTGCTACGCGCTTCTCCCACTGCGGAGAATCTTAGCAATTTTAAAAAAGTAAAATCCCAAGGCAGGCGAACCCGCCGACAGGCCAGACGAGAAAGTTGGCAGAAGTTCCTATCGAGTATTAACTGGTTCAGAGATGAGGCCAAAGCCTGGAACAGGGTCAATAGGATAAGAGGGCGACAAGCATATGCACTCCCTTTGGTAAACACAGAAGGCGATACCCTACAAGATCAGGCGGACTCACTTGGGGAGCACTTTGAGAGTGTGTCAAGTGCCAACCATTACTCACAATCCTTTCTCAAATATAAACAGATAGAAGAATGTAAGCCAATAATTAGAAACTCCAGGCAGAATGAACCCTATAACCGGCCTTTCACTATTGCCGAGTTGAGAGCTGCGTTGAACACATGCAAAAGCACTGCACCGGGACCTGACAGAGTCATGTATGATATGATCAGAAACTTACATGCTGACACACAAGTTACACTACTCACACTTTACAACACTATTTTAGCTACGGGATACCTCCCATCTACATGGAAAGAGGCGATTGTCGTTCCTGTCCTGAAGCAAGGAAAAGACCCCTCGTTGACAGCAAGTTATCGTCCAATAGCTCTTACGAATTGTTTGTGTAAGCTCTTCGAAAAAATGATTAATCACAGGCTCATACACTTCCTTGAATTCAACAATATACTCGATCCCTATCAGTGTGGCTTCAGACAAGGGCGGTCAACAACAGATCATCTTGTGCGCATTGAAGGATATATTCGCGATGCCTTTGTACACAAACAGTATTTCCTCTCCATATTCCTCGATATGGAGAAGGCATATGATACAACATGGCGCTACGGGATCTTGCGAGATTTGTCGGGAATGGGCATCTGTGGAAATATGTTGAAAGTAATTGAAAGCTATTTGTCCAATCGTACCTTCCGTGTAAAAGTCGGCAATGCACTGTCACGTCCCTTTACCCAGGAAACTGGTTAACCCCAGGGAGGCGTGCTCAGCTGCACTCTCTTTATTGTTAAGATGAACAAACTACGTGCTTCACTACCACCTGCCATTTTTTATTCCATATACGTAGACGATATACAAATAGGTTTCAAATCCTGCAACCTCACAGTATGCGAAAGACAGGTACAGCAGGGATTAAACAAAGTGTCCAAATGGGCAGACCAAAACGGATTTAAGGTCAACCCCCACAAAAGTTCTTGTGTTCTCTTCACAAGAAAGAGAGGCCTGGTCCCCGATCCTTGTGTAGAACTGGGCGGACAACAAATTCCTGTTAACAAAGAACACAAATTCCTAGGTATTATTCTTGACTCCAGGCTCACTTTCATTCCTCACTTAAAACATCTTAAAGAAAAATGTCTTAGAACAATGAACTTACTTAAAATACTCTCCCACACAACGTGGGGTAGCGACAGACAGTGTTTATTGAATATTTACAGGAGCCTAGTTCGATCACGGTTAGATTATGGTTCCGTAATATACCACTCTGCCGCACCGAGCGCGCTTAAGATGTTAGATCCCGTACACCATCTGGGTATCCGTCTGGCCACTGGCGCATTTAGGACAAGCCCTGTTGAAAGTTTATATGTAGAGTCGGATGAGTGGCCACTCCATCTTCAGCGAACCAACATCAGCTTAACGTATTTTCTCAAGGTTCGCTCTAATAAGGAACATCCGTGTTTCACAACCATTAACGACTTCACGTGTGAAACACTTTTTAATAACAGACCCTCTATGAGACTTCCTTTCTCACGGCGTGCAAGAGAACTTAGCAAGGAAATGGATGTCCCAATTCTCGAACAACGCCTAATGCCTCCAGCTAAGCTAGTACCGCCCTGGGAGTGGCAGCTGATAGAGTGCGACACATCGTTTGTAGAGGTCACTAAACATGCACCAGAGACACATATCAAAATGCATTTCTTGGAGCTCCAGTACAAGTACTCGTGCACAGAGTTTTACACAGACGCTTCTAAGTCGCATGCCGGAGTGTCCTACGCTGCCATTGGTCCATCCTTCTCGGAATCCGGTGTACTGCACCCTGAAACAAGTATATTTACGGCTGAGGCCCATGCACTATTGTCGGCTGTAAAACATATCAGAAAATCAAATATTCAAAAAACAATTTTATTTACAGACTCCCTAAGCGTAGTGAAAGCCTTGAAGTCACACTGTAAACACAGAAACCCCGTAATTACTGAGCTCTATTCCATTCTCTGTAGAGCGTATATGTCTAACCAGCATGTCATTGTATGCTGGGTGCCTGGACATAGGGGCATCGAGGGTAACGTTCTAGCAGACCAGATGGCCACATCAATTTCATTGCATACAGTTAACCCTACCGCTTCGGTCCCTGTCACAGACCTGAAGCCTTTTTTAAGAAGGAAACTGCGAAACTACTGGCAACGTAAGTGGGACGCAGAAGTAAACAACAAACTGCACGTGATAAAGCCACAATTAGGTTCTTGGCCCTCCGTAACAAAAGCACGGCGAACAGATGTCCTATTCTGTCGCCTCAGAATAGGACACACATTTGGCACACATAACTTTTTACTCACTGAAAATGATCCTCCAACCTGTGGTAGATGCGGGGAGAGGCTGACCGTCCTCCACGTCCTCCTGGAGTGTCGGCTAGCCGAATCTGAGAGAAAGAAACATTTCCCCCTAGCATACCGGCAGCAGATCCCCCTTCATCCAGTAATGTTACTCGGCCCAGAACCGCTATTTGACACCAACGCAGTCCTAAGTTATCTGAAAGATGTCGTGTTACATGTAATTAGTCCCATACGTTCATAGCGTCTCCTCTCTTCGGAGGATGGCGCTGTGATAGTTCTTTTGTATAGCACGTGCCTCTAGGCCCTTGTGTTTCAAGGGCTCCGGTGAGGCAACTGTGCTCCAGGTATTTTTATTATCTCATATATTTTCTATTCTGTGTCACTCTTTTACGATGAATTTTATTGTTCATAGTATACGTCATTAGTCATCGCCATAATTTTATAGCAAGTAGATTTTACGCACTTTACAGCGACTATTTTTAGGCCACTTTACAGCCAAGTCACATCTTCCATAATACATCAACATTAACACTTGTCATGGCGCTCTTTGGCCAAACCTGGCCCTTGCGCCACTAAACACAACACATCATCATCATCTCCTCTGTCGTGACGTCACGGTGTCACGTGGTATGGCATGGGGTCAAAGGTCGTTGAAGGCGACACCGCCGCGCCTGAGGAGCTTGGTTGAGCTCTAGTAATATGCTTCGCATAAAATAACATTTATTTCCACCAATCAATAACACCTCAGAAGATGCGCTTCCCCGGCAGTGCCTCCATCCGTCGGCCGGCTTTCCAAAGGACTGAGAGGCATCTACACTTGGCTGATGATTTCTCGTTGAGTCTTGCTCTACTGGTTGCGTTGTAAGTCCTCCCAGGATTCTATCGTGTTTCAGCTATCGTATATTGCTTCGGACCTAGATACCATGCGGACCATATTCGCTGCATTGCAGAGCCTGCAATGTAGTTTGGAGACTTCGCGATCGATTTTGCTATATAGCGTGGGGTTTGGGAAGACCCCTGTCCGCAGCTTCTGCCATGCTACTTCTCCCTCACTGAGCGTGCAGTCTGTCGCCGGAATAGCCTCTCTGTTTAAGCTGTAATGCGTTAATATAATTATTTCCTGATACATTATTAGGCCCTCATTTCTGTCTACGTGCTCAACTGGTTGAAGTGCCCCGGGGGCTGAATGGAATGTGGGACCGCAGGTGACCCTGCGGGTTTCATTGGGAACGGACGCCCACACGAGCAGCAGTCGTTCCTTGGCCACCCTCGCTTATTTTTAATATGTGGGCGGGAGCTGCCGTAAGTCGTCCTGATTCGTAACATTTTATCGCAGTTTTGGGTTCGCTGACAACCTCCAGCCTACGGTGACTAGTTTCAAGGGCTATGGACATCTCTTCAGCCTCTAGGGTGGTGACCCCACAGAGCGTACGGCACACTGGAGCTCCATCTTCCATGTCTGCGACCGCCACGTGGATATTCCTATATTTATTCCGCCGAGTCAACGTACATGACGTCATTCCTGCCTTGGTATTTGTCCTGTAAGGTCTCTGCTTTATTCTTCCTTATACCTTTGTGCGAGGCTGTATTCATGTTTTTGGGCAGTGCAAAAACATTAAATTTGTCCCGGATGCGCTGATCTGTATCCCACGGTCTCCCTTGCTGTGGGGCTGAAATCCCAGTCTCTCCAGTACCCTCCCCGCAGGGGCGTCTGCGTAAGCAGGCGTTTGGTGTGTTGCGACACCACGTACCCGAGCACACGAGGGTCGGACCCTCCCGCGTGTAGCCGTGCGCGGCTTAGCCGTGTCTGGGGAAAAGGGGATCCTGGGGGTTGAGCCGATGCCGGGTGTTTGGACCTTTAAGGCCCCCCGGTGGAGGCAACACACCTCTTTGGCCTCTGCTTCACATAGACGGCACCCCCGGACTGACCCACCCGGGGGAAATCGGCAGTCGCCTTTTCCTGTCTCTCCCTCCTCGAATCTTTGTCTTTATCTCTCACTTTTTTACCTTTCCTGTCTCCTTCTCTCTTCTTTTTACTTCCTTTCTCCACGGCGGCAAGGGTTAACCTTGTGTGGATATCCTACCTTGGGTACACCATATTGGGTTATAGTGATGGTGTACGGCTGGCGTCGTGCAGGCTTGTACACAAGCTGTGCCGCGTCCCCTCGTTGGGCTCCGTGGTGGGCGGTCGGCGCTGTTGCCGAACATACACATTTTCCTATGGCAGCGCAAGCCTCTGTTGTTTATGATCGGCGTCTGAAGAGATGCCGCACCGAAGTACCATTTCAATTTTCCTTTCAAAGCAACGCCCCAACATTTCCAAAGTACTATGTAGTGCATAGTGAAAGCAACACTCCGGTAAGGAAACTCTCTCCTTTCCTGGTTGCGAAGTGTCTGAAAGACAAAATCGGACCAACATACAAAGCATCCAAAATGTCTAGCGGGGACCTCCTCCTAGAACTGAATAACAAAGATCAAGCAGATAAGCTCTCTGAACTTACCAGTATTGGCAAAGCGACAGTGACTGTTTCAGCCCACAGAACACTTAATACAAGCAGGGGAGTAATATCTGAAGAAGACTTCATTGGTTTAAGCGACGAGGAACTCCTGGAAGGTTTTCAGGAGCAAAATGTAACCAAAGTACAAAGAATAGTAATCCGAAGAAACGATCAAGAAATCCCCACCAAACATGTTATACTCACCTTCGGAACAAGCGTAATGCCTACTTCACTCGATGCAGGTTATGTCAAAGTCAATGTGAGACCGTATATCCCGAATCCCAGACGGTGTTTTAAGTGCCAAAAATTTGGACATGCTTCACATGCATGCCGAGGACAAACAACTTGTGCTAAATGCAGCTCCAACGACCACCAATCAGAGAATTGCACTTCTTCGCCACATTGTGTTAACTGCAAGGGAGATCACCCAGCTTATTCGCGGTCCTGCCCTTGCTGGAAAAAAGAAAAAGAAGTCATTGCACTTACTGTTAAAGAAAAAATCTCGTTCTTCGAAGCCAGAAAAAGACTGTCGTACCTTCCCCGAAGAAGTTATGCCGAAGTGACGCAGGCGGGGGCAGCGTCACAGAGGCCTCCGGAGTCCTCCGAGCCCACGCGCAGTGGTGCCGCAGTGACTCCTCCCGCCCCCGTGGTGGAAGCAGTCAGTACTGCTCCACCCTCTTCGACGGCCCTGCAGACACCAGCCCCACAGGGCCCTAAAATCAAACGAACCCCAAGGCCCGAGGCACGTGTCTCGGCGCCTAACTCTCGGTCCTCCAGCGCCTCAGAGAGAGCGATGGAGGTCGACACAAAAACTCCGGTGTCATTGACACCGAAGGATAAGCGCTCTCTCGAGCGCGGCAAGAGGGATAAAATCCCAATAACAACTCAAACTAAGAAAGCGTTAACCTAAAGGTTATCGCTCATTTGTACTAGCCTTTTTAAATCCATGTCACCTATACCACACCTCTTAATTTTTCTGTAATGCCATTTCTTATCTTCCCATTTTAAAATGGCTTTTATTATCCACTGGAATTGTAGAGGGCTTTTACACAACTTAGGTGACATTAAAGACATATTAATAAACTTCTCTCCTGTAGCCCTGTGTTTACAGGAAACAAACCTAGGCGAAAAACACAAAAACATTTTGAAAGGTCTCACTGTTGTACGGCGCGACCGTACTCAGGCGAACCGGCTGTCAGGTGGTGTAGCCATTGTCCTGCCAGGTGGTATAGCAGCCAGAGAAGTTCCCATTAACACTCACATAGAAGCCGTTGCTGTCACCGTTTTAGCTCACAAAACCATCACCATTTGTTCAGTATACATTCCGCCGCATTTACATTTTACCGTAAGAGACCTTGAGTTAATTTTAAACCAGCTACCCGAACCATTTTTATTAGCCGGTGATTTTAATTCATATAACACGTTGTGGGGTAGTCAAACAACTGACACCAGGGGTCAAACACTTGAAGATTTTATCCTAACAAATAACATATGCCTTTTAAACACCGGTG